>NC_088101.1:83096765-83402344 GCF_036370855.1 Dromaius novaehollandiae | reverse complement strand
TCTGTGTTCTGGGAAAAAATGGTGTAGTATAATCTTTCTGTAATAAACCTACTAGCTTTCAGAAAAGAAAAAAACATAAACATTATAGATATTGAACATTTAATATTTCTTACACTTGCAAATTCTAATGGAAAAATACCTAACTGCAATTTTCTTGTGGTAGTAACCCATAAGTTGTTATGGATGAAATTCTATTCTTTAAAGAGAATTTGTGTGTGTAGGATTATCTATTGAAAATAAGATTGTGGATAAGAAATGCTATTATCTGTTTCTTGTCTGGGTATCTGGGTAAATTATTATCTATAGCTTATTTTCAATAGATAATAAATAAAATATTACCTATACTGGTATATATGGTCAATCATATATATATATGTATATGAAATGCACACATGCTTAGATAGATAGATGGAGCTATATCTAGAAAATTAGTATCTAACTTGGCAGGTATGACAAAGATTAATTCTTCCATGAGAGTTTTGAAGAATCTATAATGTCCCATCGTAATGCAGGTAAAACCCCTTTCAGCTTCACCAGGCTTGTTACACAATAATTCATTCTCTCTGGAAGGGATTTGCTCATTGTGTGGAGCTGAGCTTTCAGAAAACTGTTTTTGTTGAGAAATAGTATCTCCTCAAGATTACAGAACTAATGAAGTGCCAAATTTTATTCATGCACATGTTGTCCTTAATGTTTCCATGATTGTCTAACTGACACCTGACTGATTTTTGGACCAAAATAGCTGCAGGTGTAGCCAGTTCTCAGCCTTCTCTGAGCCCTCTTTGAAAAAACTTCAAAAAGTACCAGATCATCAGTCAAGAAACTTTCCTTGTATTCTTAGTTTTGTCATTAAGTCCTCAGAGCTATTTTTTTTGAAACTGAGGATTTTTGTGCTCACATATCTCATAAAAGTTTCTACAGATCTTACAGCTTCTCAGATATTAATAAAAATTGCTAAGCGTGTAAGCTATGTATTTCTGTCCTTACAGTAGCTATTGGATTTTTAGTCTTCAACAGAACATTGAACTGGAGGAAAGATCTCTACCTTAGGCTGTAAATAGGTACTGATAAGAAATAAGGCAGCATGTAAGGAACTGGTCACTTGAATTATGCCACTTGGTAACTCAAACAGGACCAAAATCTTCCCTTCTAGTCTGAAGCACAGGAAGTGGTAAAAGATTGACCATGGACAAGACGGAAAGGAGCACATGCACTTGCGAAACTTGAATTTACTGAAGTAAATTCTCTGTTCATGTGCACTGCGTAAAGAGGACCTATCCAAAATGCCTAAAAAGAAGCAGGTGTCCTAAGAGCTCAACAACACTTGCTCATGGAAATTTGATACAAGGCCTTGATAGTAAAGCATGAGATTCAGTTCTTTTAGACTCACAAACAATTTATGTTTGAAGGGATCCTTCATCTGCCTAGACATGGCTTCCAGGAGGTTTTATTCCAAAAGGATTTTCTCTTTTATACATGTCTAACTTTCTTGGATTACATACTAGTGAATCAATCAAATATCATACAGAATTTAAAATTTAAATTTCTATAGACTGAGCTTCGTAACTGCAAGATTTTGCAGACTTTTCTCTGGATGCTGAGGGCCTGAGAGAATACATCTAATTAATCCTGACCAGTGGGCTGTGCAAAACTCCTTGAAGTCAATGGCACTTCCATCCAATCATACCACAGCACAAATTAATTAATATTCTTCAACCAAGGTGTCAGTGTGCATGTATGTGTATAGATCGTATTACCCCAGCCTGCCTAAATGGCACAGTTTCAATATGAGCGATTCACCTTCAGTATCCATGTTCAATTTCAGGTATTTAGTAGGCTTTACAAATATCTAGAAAGAAGTCAGACAGTTGTATTGGCATAATTCATACACCCACATCTGCCTATCATAAATGCTTATCTCAGAATGGATGAATTTCCTGCTGGAATCACCTATCTCCAGTGATTTTACATAGTTTTGAGTATTAGCTTAGACTGAATTCTTGACTTTTAGATGGCTAAATTCAGGCTCCATGTCCTCAGTTTTAAAGAATTTGTTAGTAATTCTGTATTTTTGACCATTGCTTTAATATAATCTCATTTGGAAATCCCAAAGAACATCAATTAGTCATTCAGCATTTTATGGATAGGCTGTTAACTGAGCTTTAGAAAACCAAAATTCTTGCTCTGCAACAGATTTCTTGTGTGACACTAGAAGATGCATCTAATTTCTGATATCGACTGGAATGAAACCCTTATAGCGCTCTTGGCTCTGCCGTATCTTTTTAGAATATATGAATGGAATTGTGTTTGTTACAAATTTAGTGCAGTGGATTACAGCAGTCATCAGCTTTAAAGCATTACTGTAGTGCTACCAATTAATTGTGCACCCTGGTTTGCTCTTTGGGGTTGTATGGTCTGTCACAAGCTCTGCTTTAGCTGCATCTCTGTCCTTTCTTTCTTAACTTCTTTGGGACCTTCCCGGAGTTATCCCGCTCCAAATTTAGGTTTTACTTTGTCACTTTTCTTGGAATAAATAGCGATCGGCACCTTCTAGTCTGTTCTCTTAGGAGAGACTTAACACAAGTTTCTGTTACCTAGGGGACAAGCAGCTGCAACAAGAGACTTGGGTACAGGCAAGTTCAAAAGAAAAATATTTCAGAGAGGATATATCAGAAGGAAATGTGTGTAGAAGGGGCACATCTGACTGCTAGCAACATACAACTTATGTCACCCATCCACCGCACCGAAATGCTAACGAGTTATCACAGCGCTTGTCCTTTCTGGATTAATGTCTTCCTCAGCCTCCGGTCAGGACTGGCATTTGAAACATTTTCAAAACCTTTGTCTTCACATTCCTTTTGAACCAGGCTAGACCATTTTCTGTTTTTTCCTCAATGCTTTTAAGGTACTATTTTTTTTTCCCTCATCGGCTGAGCCAGAAGTACATTCACTAATCACAGGCAAATGTATTCCTATTTCAAACATCAATACAACAACCTCTAAAGACAGCAGCATTTCATAGCCTTTGTCATATGAACCCTATGTCTTTGCTGATTTCTTACGCTTTCAGTTATCACTGTTCTAATTAATAATCCTTTCTCCCCCCCCCCCCCAAAAAAAAAAATCCTTTCAGTATAAGTGGGCTAAGTGCTATTTATTTAAAAGCCTCTGGCAGCTGAAGTCTGGATTAATCTTCTAGCCCAAATCAAATCATGTCAACTCAAATCAGCTTCCCTGGGTAATCTGATTTTTGAGGGAAAGTCAGCTTTTCTCCCTTTATGTGACCTACGATAGCAACGTGAGGAAGGGAGCTGGGCATCTGTGTGTGAGACAGATCCTCGGGTGGTGGAAATCAGCACAGCCCTGTTGCTTTTGCTAGACTTTTATCGATTTAAATCACCTGAAGATCTGGCTGGAACTTTTTAATCCTTTTTATAGATCATGAGTTTGGAAAGTAATAAACCAAAAAAAATTGTCTTCTCATTTTATTGCTTTCGCTTGTAGTAAAGTTTGGGTATGCTTATTCAAAACCTTAGCTGTCCTGTATAAGAATGGCAATATAAATTCTCATACTTTTTCTCCAATGTATATTCTTATATTTAGCTATCCTGTCAGCTCCTATGCTACTTTATAGCATTTATTTCACAAACTTTATGCATAAGAAAGCCTATGCAAATCTTCATTTAAAAATAAAAGTCAGTAAGAAGCTTGTGAAAATTACAGTAAATAACAAATGTTCCCACACACAGATATTGACTTTATGGTGTGATTAAATTATATCCATCTCCTCTCCCTCTCCCTCTCTCTCTCTCTCTTTTGAGCAGGACTTCAGTCACTTTGGTTTAAATTCCCATTTCCAGAGTAATGCTTTTTACCAGTGACAATTGCTGATCATCATTTTGTGCTTAAACTAGGTTAATGCACAGCTTTTAAATTTTTTCTTAAGCAAGTTGCCAAGTATGGTACTTTCAATGACAATTTATGTTCTGATTCTAGTTTTGTTTCTGCGTTATAGAAGTCTGTTCTTAAGCTTAATAATTTTGTTATTCTGAACACGAAGTTGGTGATCTGATCTACACTGTGGTCTGCAGACTCAGGGTCAGTGATACTTGAATATGATTAGATTAAATTGCAGCCACAAAAAAGAGTGCAAGGGAAAATAACAGCATCATAAAGTTATCCAAACTAAGGAATTATGAAGGTGGGAGAATCACAGGGAGGGGAAATTCTGGCTTGGGCAACTATTTATGTATTGAGTTTCTGCTTTTCCTCTTTTTTTTTCTTTTCTTTTTTAAATTCAGAAGGACAGTGCTAATACTAAATCAGTAACAAACTAGCCATAAGTTGCTTCACTCCTGGCATTAATTTTGCGTGATATGTTATAGCCTCTCTGGCAGAAAGCTAAATTGGCTTTTTCATTGTAAGTGAACATTTTTTCTCTCTCTTTTTTTTTAATGTATTCAGCATCTTTGACAGGGAGAGATAGTCCAGTCAGTAGATTATTCCCTGGCAGGCTTTGTTGACTTCCCTGCTTTGCAACAAGATTCCTGTTTGCAGAACAGCTTAATCATAAAAGGGAGTTATTTAGGGTTGAATCCATAAAAGAAATTAAAGTGTCAAGTTTGACTCCTACTTTCAACACATACACCCAAAATTGAGGTATTCACACCTCCATATGTCATTCCTCCCCTGTGTTTCTTAAACTAAAGGTCCACAGGCAAAATGACTTTTGATGCAGAGCTTCTACAGGAGTCTAAACTCTCCTTCTGAGTATTTCCAAAATCGTCTTATTCAAGGTGCAAAAGATCAAACTGATCTTTTGCATCTGTCGTACGCCTAATCCCTCTCAGACTCTCGAACTTAGATTTTTAATGCCTCTATCATTAATGCCAGTAGTGGGAACAAAATCTCAAGTAGGATGTGGATTTATTGACTTTTGTCTGCACAGGGACTTCAATGCCATAACTCCTACCTCCTACAAGTTTCCTTGAATCATCAGTAAACTAGCTATTCCTGTGCCTGGGGAGGGTAGATATGCTTTAAATTCCCTTAATGAACTACTTTGACTTTGCACAAAATAACTGTAGTTTCTCTAAGTCGTCAAGCAAACAGCATTAGGATGACTGTGTAGCCTAATGGTTGAAGCACATAAGTTCGAAGGAAAGTTAAGGAATTCCAGTGTCCTCTCAAGTATTTTATCTAAAGTATGTTGGAAGGTTTTCTATAAAATAGACTTTTCAAATCTTTTGGAGTGATTAATGTAATACATTAAGATAAATATATAGATAAATAATAGAATATATACATATATTCTAGAATATACTAGAAATCTATTGACTGAGATATTAATATATTCTTGAGCACCAAGTTGTTGCTTTGAATGATCCTGAACAACATCTCCATGATCTTTTTACAATATCAGTTTTGAAAATAGCACTTAAACTCTCAAGAAGAACAGAATGGTGTCTGTTCAGTTTTGCAGACATGCACTTCAGTCCCATGGAGGCCTTTGGAGCTTATGCTATTCAGCATCAAAGTTGAGGATAATGTGGCAGTGATGCTGTCCTTCAGTACCATCTTCTGTCCTCCAGTAGTTTCCTCTGTCCTCCAGAATGCTAAACTACCTTTTAAACTCATTTATACTTTTTTTCCCCAAAAAAATATTTATTTTAAGATGCCTGTTCGCATTGACTCATGAAGTCCTGACAGACATCCCGGTTTGCATGGTTAAGTTATACGACTTCTGAATGTGGAAGAAATGCAAGGTAAGAATTCAGGTTATTGTAGGAGCTGTGTGTGTTCTGACTGATCCGCTTCAGAGCCTGGATGTCCCCACTTAGCAGGGACACATAAAGTCATAGGTGCTGGTGAAGTCATCCCTCTTCGAAACAGGTACCAGAAACAGGTTATGGAGTACAGTTAGGGCATCCCTTGAGCATCCCTAATTACTAGATATTAGAACACGTCGAGCTCTTTCGTGTGCTCCACCACGAGCCAGGTGAGCTGACAGAGCTGGAAATTACACCAGTACTAGCCACTGAAATCCTCACTGGAAGCATCTAAACTTTTTGTGTTCTGGCTCAGTTGTCCTCAGGAACATTTTAGCAGGAGCTCTGATCTATGAAAATAATGTTTCTACCTCAGGGAACAGTCTGTACATACTCAGTTTAGCCATTAGTTTCCCTGGAAACTTAGCAGAGACACTAGAGCAAAGTGCTTTCGCTAGGAAGCACTGCTCAGGATCTGAAATCCTGCTGTCTGCACAGTGCTCACCATCTGTAGGTTACTGCTAGGTTTCCTTTGGAAGCTCCATCTGCTTTCACTAGTTTCCATGACTCATAAATACACAATACCCTGTATTTTTATCATGAAGGCTTCCAACTGGTGATAGTTTACTGATGAAAAAAAAAAAACAAATGTAGATAATACATACATTATTGATTTATAAGAACAAGCAAGGCAAAAAGACAACCTCTACTTTGCTCAAATACCTTCATTCTGCCATCATTCCCAATTTGTCTACCTGCTTACCATGTTCTTGCATCTCTCTCTCTTTCTTTCAGAGGCAATTGATACCTATTTTCACCTTTCCTGCAAGATCTCTGGTTTTGCATTTTACCATGTTGCCCTGTAAAAAAGACTCATTACTTCTGTTGTTGCCTTTCTAGACTTTGATTTGTCTACCTATCCAGCTTCAATTTTGATCTTACTTAGGTTCCGTCAGTTATTGATATCAGGAAAATTCCTGGGTAACACTGGGATCACAGCAAAAAGAGTAACAAAGCTGATCCAAAGTGCAGGTATCAAGACTACTCCTACTCCAATTTTAACTTAAAAAAGTACCTACAGACTTACAGGGGAATAGGATCCAAAGACATGTAAGCCCATAGGTCCATAAGAAACCTCCAGAATTTTAGCTCATATTTTTTTCTTGTACATTTGTAAAAAAGGAAAGAGTTCCCATTTAACACCTAGAGTGAAAATATCTGCATTTAATAACAATGACACCAATGACAATTATTTTAAAAAAAATCAAGAAACCAAATAATACTAATCACATAATATTTTCCACCTTTCCACTGCAACTATCACTATTTCTATTTTATTTACAGGTGGAAGCAATTAGATCCTTTCTTATTAGTCTAAGTAATTATTCACCTCTTCAAACCTAGTGGAGTATCTGATGAAGCAGCATATATTCTATACAAATGCAAAGTGACCAGCGTGAAGAGCCCTGGCTGGAACCTGATGAGAAATATAATCCCAGAAAAGCCCCCAGATCTATATAAATTAACACAATTAAGGCTCATCGAATACTCCTCTGGACCCAGTGTCAAAGCGGATAAACAAACTTCCAGCAGCATGTGAATGTGTAATCAAATAGTGCCTGGAATTCACTGTGAGCTGTGCTTGTGCTTCAGATACCATGTCAAAATCATTATTTTGCCTTAGACTCTTCTGTTTCTTATATCTCTGCCTCCAGCTCAATAATTTATCCATCACACATTTAGAAGAACACAAAATAAACAATAAAAATCAGCGCATAGAAAATAGCACAGCTCTGCACAATGGGAATTTAAACACAGAAATAAAATAAACTGTATTTAAAAGCTGTTATGAAATATAACTGTGATTCAATTGGACAGATATTATTAGCTTAATGGAATATTAATAGGATATTCCATTAATGTCTCCCTTTCTGTCCCAAAGGCTACTGCTATGTTTTCCAATGGGTTATTTACCGAGAATATAAAATGCGTCTACTTCTGGGATAAACATCTTGCAGAAATTAGTAACAAATTCATCACATAAGAACTGAACTGATAAGAAGAATTCACCACCCAGTTGCCTAAACTGGAATATAGCAAGAGCACTGGGGATGACAGAGCAGCTCAAGCATGCAAGGAAATAAATATGCAGCATCACCCACAGCCTCTGTTCGACATTTTGGGGAATACTGGAGAAATGCAGAATGACAATTTATTTCTTCTCATCGTTTTCTAAATCTTCACCGTGTAATCACTGAGAGCTACCAAAAATGCATATAAAAGCTACAAACTCTAAAGTTGTTATTATCCATTTCATTTTGTCTTTTCACAGTTACTCTTTTTCTCATTCTAACTTAAATATATACTTAAAAATTCTCAGTAAAGCCCTTCCCTTCTCATCCGATCACATTTTTTGGTATGCCTTCTTTCACCATTTTTCCTGTGCCCCACAGGGGAATCTGTACAATACAACAGAGTAGAAAAACCTGCAGTGATAATGAAGTGGATTTTTTCAGAAATTTGTTGTATATTAACGAGGATAAAAACATTGGTTATCCTCCCTTATTTTTTCTTTTGCATTTTCTTTTGTATCCTTTTGAAAAATCCTTTTAGCTGATGTCACGACAAGCCTTTTTGCTTCTTCATTGCAAATGGCAGAGAAAGCTTGATTTTTCTTAAGGGTTAAACTGACTGGATCCAGGGGCTACAAGGTTAGCTGCTGAATGCAGTTCTGCAGGGCACAAATTTAAACATGTTTTTGCTTTTTTTAAAGTACAAGATGGAGATACCAATCGATTGGATGTAGAACACTATATTCTTCCATTTAGCTGACAAATCTAATGTATCTTCCAAGGATCTAAAGCTCCTCTCAGACCTTTCAGTAAAATATTTCTAGGTCATTTTGGTCAAAAACAGATGAGAATCAGACAATTTCTTTTTTAAAACATTGGAGCTTCATATTGCTTTCCTTCTTTACCTCCCAGCCTTTCAAAATCTTCAAAGAATTTTCAACCACGAAAGGAAAGCCCCAGGAGCAAGGAGAGAAGTCTTATGTTTTTTGCAATAACCGTAAATGTTTTTTTTCAGCAGCTTCAGTGTGGTATACAGAGCGCTAAAGTCTTCTCCCAGCTTGGACTGAGTGGAACAGCATAGGGAACTCAGCGCCAGGTTGTTAACCACTGTTCAAAGGCGGGTAAGCAGATATGCATTGTTCAAAAAGCAGATATAAGGCAGGTAGAGTGATACAAGTTGAAGTTACCGTGAAAATCAATAAATGTTCAAGCCCTGCTTGTGAAATGCAGCTGACTTTATACCCAGAAGAGACGACAGCGGAAGGGAGCAGCTCCATTTACGTGGACAGTGGGGTGCATCTGTTTGCAATGCACTGCAGGAGGAGCGGGGTGACATAAAGAGCACGTACGTGTTAATTATAAAAAGGATGATGACAGGGAGAGGAATTAGAGTAAAGAGACTAATTACATTCTTTTAGATGTTTGCAAGCAGTGAGCGCCATGGCGCTTTGGAAGAAGAGAATGAAAAACACAAGCAAAAAGAAAACTTTCAAAAAACTAAGAATATAGATTCCCCCACGCTGATCCTTGGCTTTCGTGTTAAAACTTCAGGTGATGTTTCAGTCCTGGATGAGGCTGTTGAATTGACAACCCTGGAGAATGAAGTCCTTCTTTAGTCTGCAAGGTAGGTATAAAATAAGCAGTCATAACAGCAAAAACTGTGCAATTTGTTTTCAACTGTATCTACACTCATCTGGGAAGGTCTTCCCAAAGAATTAGGAGCCAATGTCAAGTAGATGGCATATCAGCTGGCTCTGCCAGCGAGGGGTTCAAGATAATTCTCATTGCAATAGTTTTTTTCAGGAGCGTAAAGCCCTCTGCACTACAATCTGTGGACTCTGTGATTTATTTCATACACATCACATGTTTCTTCAGGTCTTTTTTCATGTGGGGAAAATGCTATTCTTTTCTGTTTCAGTATTTTTAAGCAGGTTCTGCGCATTTCTGAATGGCATGTCATTGCACAGCAAAAATAAAACGTTAAAACAAAACGTTAGGTGTTTAAGTTTTTTATCACACTCCATTCCTTTTCCTTTCCCAGTGCCTACATTAAAACCAGTTTGGAAATTAACAATTTCTGATTAATAAAACCTGAGCTCACCAAATTTTGCCCCCACACTGCTGCTAGATGAACGGTTGACTCCAATTTACGTAACTGCCCTGAAAGATGTACTGTCTTTCCATTACACAACCAGGGGAAGTGACCTACTTTGCCAGCAGGAGACACATCTGATGCCTAAAACAAAGCAAGACTGAGCTGAGACAGAGGAACCGCTGTACAACAGAAACAATCCTGCTTTCCTGATACAGAAGGCAGATGAGAGGGGCAGATGGTTATCAAGTGATTACTGTGGTACAACAAAAGGTTTCTGTGGCATTTCTCCATTTTTTAATGGTGCCTTTATGGTTTTTTGGTATTAAACCAGGGTCGCTTGATTGAACTACATCTTCTGCTTTAGGGTCAGGCCCTGTAAATGTTGCTGAAAGTGTCATCTTCTGTACGAGATGTAAAACTGAGGAGCTGCCTGTAGCGATTAACAAGGTTCATGTGTGATTTAGGTTGTGGAGGTGAAAAGTGTAGTACTTTACTATTCAGTAACAGACCTTTATGCTCCATGTTTCCAAAAAGATGTCTTGAGGTTAGTCACAGAAAGTCATTACAAAAGAGTGAAGTTTGTATAAAGTTATGACTAAGTGCCAGGAGAAGCCTTTATTTATATTATTACTGTTAATATTACTATTGTGGTTAATTTACTGTGATAAACTGTGGATGCTTCAGCTATCTTGTTATTCTATAAAATCAATGCCAAAAAGAAAGCCAACATGGATCCAAAATGCTTACAGTTTAAGCATCAGGACAAATTTGCCTCAAATTTTAGAGCCTGGTATTGTTTATTCTCTGCTAAATATATATATATATGCACTTCAGCAGTCAAACCCGATTATAAGATGTCACTGAAGATGGCTCTTTATGAGGTGTTGTTCTACTTCACCATTTCATGTTTTATTTTGAGAAATCTGGAATTTTTAAGAAATCTCATTCTAAAGGACACTCTGTTAGCTGTACAATAGTGTGAATAGTGAAGTCCGCTCACCTTTTATATGATATTTATAATGCATTTGCAGAATACTGAATAGCAAGAGATAATTAGCTGAGGGTGTTTCAACTCTCTCAGAGCTAAGATACTGTACTGTGAAAATTAGGAATTACAAATTAAATCTGATCCAGATGTTGGACTGTCTGATGTTACCCTTTAATTAAAACATTTATTACAAAGATAGCAAAGGCTATGATAACATATCAACTTGAAGCATAGCTCTTCAGTGACCTCAGCCTTCCTGGCTATGTGCCAGATGATTTTAAAGGGGGCCCCATGAATAATGTATAATGTAAAACAGAGTTCTTTTAATATCAGATACCATTTCTTAGAGTTATCACTCGACCACTGAGAACTAGTATAATAATAACAATAATCATCTAGTCCTGCAAAAATTCCTTTTTTCATTTTTTCATTTCACATTTCTAAGCTAAATCACCATATTTAGAATAAAACTACCTGTTTTTACAGAGGACCAGATACTTCCAGAGTGAAAAAAGGAAGACAGCTGTGACAGGGAATAGGATGTCTAAGACGTTTAGGTCAGAACAAAATATCAAAAACAGGTCAGTTACAGAGAAAGAAGATATGTGTCTGTCCAGATGCTGTGCACCAAACCATCTTCGCACATTTGATTACTCTGTGTTTCTCTATTGGCTATGCAAAATAACAAGGAAATACAAAAAAATCTAAATAAGGATTTGTATACAATGTTAACAGTTTTATTACAGAAAACAGAGATCGTATATGTGTGTTTGAATGTCAGATCATAATGGAATGAGAGATGTCAGGAAAGGAAAAATTTAATTATTTATTCTTTCCCCTGCTCCTTGAAAGATTGCTTCCTAAGTGCATTCTTGACCACTTTCTGAGATTAATTTTTAAATTTCCTTTCAGTATTCCTTGTCTTCCTGTGATTTGTCCTGGCAGACTGCAGTATCACAGTCACAGTACTTCCCACAGTTGAGGCAGCACTCGGGTTTGAGCACAGTGCAATGAATCCCGGCTCTTAGCAGTTCCGTTTAACACAAAGAAATCAGTTTGTAATGAAGCAGTGACACAGACCCATCAAGTGCCTAAATGCTGATTTCAATGAGACTCCTGCAGAAAGTTCTACAAAAAGCATAGCAGAGAGCACAAGATAGTAACTGGCCACAGTTCTCAAAAGTAGCTAGGACTTGTTGGGCACTTAATTTTTTTCAATGAATAAGAAAGCTTTAAACAAGAAACTTAATTTTCCAGAGGACTCAGCATATTTTGAAAACAAGACTCTTTTAAGCTACTTAATCTATGCATCCCAAAATCATGAGTCATTTGAAAAACTTGGCTAAGATCTATGAGACACCAACTGCATGTCCTGCAAAGGGATAATGCACAATGCTTACACTACATGCCTTGAAGAGTTTGAAAGCAGGAAAGGAATAACTAAAAATGGAATTACTGAACTCAGGAATCAAATGCCAATGGCTAACAAAAATATATCAATATCTTAACCAAGGAGTACTACAATTTGAAAGTGTCAGGAAGTTAAAATGCAGATTTGAGTTGGACTAAATACTCAGTAGACGAAATGTAGATTTATATATCACTTACTCTGGTGTAAATTAAGAGTAAATAATTGAAATCTGCAATGAACAGCTTCCTTTTAACGTGACAGTGCCCCTACACCTAATATTGTGTTAGACTGCAAATTCATATTGACTCCTATTGAATGCCATCTTCTGAATTGCCAACCTTACTTGTTATAGGACATAAATATTAATTGTATTAAAGCCATTTTGGCATATGAGGCTTGGTGAGATCAAATCATCCATCATATAGTGAAAGGATCTGCATAGCAGCTCAAGGGTGCAATTGGTCATGAAGAGAAGCCTTAAGCTGAACAGCTTATTATATCTCAAAGGTTTGCAATTTCAGTATTTCCACATGCTAAGTCTGGAGACTTTCTGTAATTCAATGGAGATGATGGGGTCAACTTTTAAAGCAGAGACACAAATCCTATTATCTCTTCCTGGGATTTCATGATTCATTCATTTGAACAGAGAGGGCTTCTTTCAATAAATAATAAATAAACAAACACAGGAAAAGATCTCACCTTCTATTCAGAAAATATAAAACTAACAGAGCTTAATATT
This sequence comes from Dromaius novaehollandiae, assembly GCF_036370855.1. NCBI lineage: Eukaryota > Metazoa > Chordata > Aves > Casuariiformes > Dromaiidae > Dromaius > Dromaius novaehollandiae. Next base: position 83,389,271 of record NC_088101.1, on the reverse strand, counting down.
TCTGGTATTTAAATATTTTAATGGTGTCAAGGCAAGTGTGTGTGTTCAGCTTTGCTGAAGAGGAAGAAATGAGACATGTTAAATAGATACTCAGCACTGCTTGCAGAGAGGATTAGATAGTGAATGGTAATTCTGGAATTCACAGCATTGAATTCACACCAATGGAAGTGGACAGATAAAACACAGGTAAGTTTAATATAAAACTATTAAACTCAGTCATAAAACAATGTTATTGTTTGGAAAATTGATCCTGAAATGTGCACAGCCTTGCAGGAGGTGAAGGATGCTTGCATCTCATAACTCAAAACTTGAAAATCTAAACTGTCTGGGTATCTATGAAAACTCATCCTGCATGTATCAAAAGCTGGCAATTCACTTAAAGCTTAAATACTGACTGTATTTTTTGTCCCCAGGATTAGCCCTCTCATTCCTGTCTTGTTCTCCCTTGAGTATGTTCCTGGAGATACTACGGTGATGTCCAAGCACCATGGTTTTGCTTCCTGCTGTCCACGCCTTGCCAAAAAGACACAGGTCACACTTGCCATTATATCTCTGCCTTTCTTTTCATGCTTGCCACTAGCCTCAGGCAAATTGGTTCTTTTACTTTAGGGAGAAAAAAATACCTCTGCTCTTGAGATATGAAGGTAAGTTAGGGGGACTGTCTGCTCTGCCAATTTGTTTGAAGTCTCTGCTGCTGCAGAAGTGCTCTTCTCTGTCCACTTTAAGCACTGCATAAGCTTAACATATAAAGTGAACAGGTTCTATCAAAAAATGAAGGATTACAGTTTTGCTTATAAAGTTGGAAACACATTTACATAAGAAATGTAAAAACAAATGCTTTGTGTATGCCGATAAGGAAGTCTGTCTCCAGCTGTGATGTTAGTTTTTCATAGAAGGTGGAAGTTAAAGATCCTGCTTGGAAGACCTTTACTTGTAGAGTAGCTCAGGGTGAGTGCTGATCCCTGAATTTCAATCCCTGGGTTTTGTGTCATATTTGTACTTTTATTTTGGCTGCTGTCGAATGTAAATTAAGCTTAAAAGCATGTCTCTTATTTCTCTATTAATAACAGGGACCTTTCTTATGGTGGTCTTATTTTTCTTCCTGCTTTGTTTCTGTTGTGTAGTGTCTAAGAGAATAATAATTGAAAACTCTACAAGTTACGTGGGAGAGAATTTCTTACAGAAGTAGAGAGAGACCTTAAAATACTTGTACGCGTCATTTCACTCTTCTTTCAAAAAAAAAGAAGTTGAATTGTATTTACACTCTGACACTGTAATTCAGCATATGTTTATTTTTGCAAACAAGTCAGTTTTACAAATCATACTTGATAAGAACGCTTGGTGCCATGCAACAGTTTGTCTTTTGGTTTAATAGAACGTAATACAAGGTTATAGATGCCACATACAAACGTTCATTCTTCAGCATGCGACAGTTTCCTTTCAAATTCCAGCTGCGCAGGTGAAATCCCCTAACTTTCTGCTGCAGAAGAATCTGAGTGGGCAGAGAGTACAACTGTGGGCTGCTTCTCCTCCTGGCACGGACAAACATCCTCTATCACTTACATCACATCTACCGTAATATACTCATGTACATACCTGAACTTGGCACAATACAGAGAAGCCTTCAGACTGTTGTAACTGATTTTTATGAGCATATGGGTGCTGGGATGGGACCAAGATTAGATGAGTAAACTACAGGTGGTAACAGAACTAATTATAGTTAGTGATATTAGTGCAGAAATCTAGAGTGCACTCAAAGCAGCTCAAATGGAAGTCTATGTTTCCAACAATCTTATATGTAGCTAACTCACAAATAGCTGAATGTAATGATTAAATATTGAACTTGAAATATTTAGTCACCAGATTCTTCTCGAACATGTATTTCAGTCCTTGAACTGTACATGACTCAGTCATTTCTTAGAGAAACCTGTGAATCTCATCGAATTCATCCTGAATTGTAGTTTCCCAGTATTTTCCTCTTTCATGATCAGGACACAGTTGTCATGAGTGACTGCCAAAGGAGGAGACTCAGGGAGTGACTCAGGAGCCTAAACCTAGGGGTCCGGTGCCATTATATAGGTCCCAAGGCGCACAGGATATCTGCACAGGGCTGGCGATCTGGCACTGGACTGGTGGGAGACCCAGGATACCTGGATTTCTCCCTTCTTGTCATTTTGCAGTCATATTCAAATGGAAGTTTAGTCAGGAATATCTCAGAGATGTCTAGGAAATCTGGGGAAAGGTGGGGGATTGACACTGGGAAGATGAAGCTAAGGGACTTATTGAAAGGAATATACTGGGGGCAGCTACTGTGATGGACTGCCCTGAGGGAAGCAGACAGCACTGTATGTCTGAGGGATGGCAGTCGTGAACTTGTTGGAAATAAGACATCAAAACTTAATTCACATTGTGCATAAGAACCTCCATTATTTTTCCCGCAGTGAATCTTTCCTAAATTGCAGATCTGTGGCATATTTGCATTTTTCATTAGTTCAGTGTCATGTAGTGCTGTGTGCCTAGGAACGACCTTCAAGTATATTATTCTCCCTGTAGGTAATTTCAATAAGATATAAAGCATTTCAGGCAGAAAACCTAAGCAGTATAAATTTGGGGTATTCTGTCTTTTTTAATCCTAAGGACAATTTCACTGTGCCTGTGTTTGAACCTTCTGCATTGAAGGTACATGCAGAAATGTTCTCATGATGTTGGGAACTCTGATAATGTTATCTTCCTCTACGTGGGTCATCCCAGCTCAAGTTTTAGACACATTTCTTTAAGATCTGTTATTTAGATCCATTTCTTTAAAGTTAGTAGGGCATAGCTGCAAGAGCCCCAGAAAGAGCAGGACTCTGTCTGTGACTGCTGAGATTGTGCAGACAAGGTTTTGGATACTTCATGGGAAACTTTGAGGTCCCTATCTTAATCTGAAGAAAGACTTTCTTTTGTGTTACTTTTGTTTGTTTGTTTATTTGTTGTTTAATTAAATGAAGTGTGGTCTGATGAGAGAAATCCTTCTTTGGTGTATAGGCTGTCCTTTGTGGAGCACAAGAAGTCCTTTAATATATATTTTTGGGGAGCAAAAGTGCAGACAAATGGGTAAGTCTCAAAATTATTAATCTGGCTATAGGAGCATTTTAAGCTCCATGTTTCTGCAGTGTAAAGAAATCCAAGCCAGGAAGGCAAACTTAAATAGAGTTAATATAAAATTAGGAAAAAAGTGAACAAATATAAATATATTACAAAATGAGTTCCAGAGTAATTGTTTTTTTCACTCCCCCACATCCCATTATATGTAAAAAAAGATATCTATAAAAGCATTTTACACAGAAAATAAAATGTGTAGCAAACACCTCCTCATATTATTGACTTAAAAACTCTTTCTGATAAACAACATTTGCATCACCATATTTCAATATCAAAATAGCTTCACACTCTCAGTGTGAACTCTTTTACCATCTAAATAATTTCATTGTGTCAGCTACAGAAAATCTTTTACGTTCTAATATTTCAGGTTCAAATCTTTCATAAATTTATGATTTTAAATTCACTCTTCCTATGTTTGTCCTATGTATTTGGGGTTTTGTGTTTAAGGGCCTCATGGTATTTTAAATGCAACCTTTTCATTGAAATCTTTCTAATGGCTTCTGATGAAGAGTGGGGCAATCCGTGCATTAAGTTGAAGTGACCTCTATTCACTTCAGTGGAGGCTCTTGCTATTTTCAGGGAAAGTTTACTATTTGAAGTTCAGTTTTTATGCTGACTATAATCGACTCAATGGGATTTGGGTCAAGTCCTAAAAGAAACCCTGGACACAAAGACTTTAGCAAATCTTTGTAATCCTACTAAAACCAGAATTTGTAAGTTAGTTATCCTGCATGGGACCTGCCTCGACTCCTCGCTTTTTCATATTGTAGATGCCTGGGTAGGGGGAAAATCCTCTTGTGGGCACATTAATACTAAAACTTGCTGTTTCTGAGAAGCTTAAATCTGCAGGCTACAAGGAAAAAGCTCCATAAACAAAGCTCAAAACTGCCCTATGTACCATCAAAAAAGGAACATAGGAGTGAGAAGGATCCCCTAGGTCATTAAGTACAATCCTTTACTATCATAAGCAATTAACCATGTCTCCAAGACCTTACATTCTAAGTATAGGACAAGTGAAAAAAATTGAATGAAAACCAGAAAGGTGGAGAGCACAAGTAAACAACCAGAGTACACTCGTCAGGATATTTGACTGCTATGTCAGCACACTGTCAGCGTACTCATAATCAATTTTTTGTAGTTACCATAGCAAAATATTTCTCATGCTTCATCCACATCCATTGCCCCTGCCTGAAATGTGATTGGGTTAGATATTACATCACTGTTAATGTTATTTTTTATATCCTTTTGAATTGTTAAGTATTGGCAGCCAGCAGTGACAAAATGCTGTTGCGGCGGGTCCAGTTATCTGGTCCGGGAGAGCATGTTGCATATTCCAAAAGTTCAAACCAAGTGAGGCCAAGAGGATCACAAGTATATTAGAAACAAATCCTACATTAAAAAGTCCCACGTGCATCATTATAAAATCATTCGTCAAGCTCCCTCATTCATTTTTAATAAGCAAAACAGAGCCTAGCAATTAATGTCACTATCTGTTATTTTCCTTGTAAATGATGTATTTTGTCTTTGACTAGTGCCTGCCTTGCACTAATTTTCTTTGGAAATACCTAGATCCCTTTCTGCTGGGATAAAGTTCAACTCAGTTCCTTTGAGCGTTAAGAAATGTCATGAATGTGTCCTGCATCTTTTAAGTAGAGCTGTGCAGGTAAATCAAACCAGTACTCTTTATTAAAATGGCATGAGATGCTCTGACAGGGGTCAGATTCATATGAATTAAATTTAGTGGTCTTAAGTGTAGTATAATCTTTCTGTCTAAGCTGCTTCCACTATCAATGGGCATCTCCAAAGGCAAAGCTGCTCCTTATTTCTCTGCTGGACAAAATAAATAGGAACTTGCCAATCTATTCAGTCATTTGAATGTGATTTTGACTTGTTTATGGGATGCCTTGCTATGTGGAGAAAGGATACAGTTCAGCTAAAGAGATACCATGTACTGATGTACAGGATATATTATACTCAGACAGAGAGCTCATAGCTTTAAGATTTTAAAATACATAGACTTAGCTTCTTACTATTTCATCCCTCCTCCTGCTTTTATTTATCTTTTTAAAAGGAAGCATATTCTAATGACTGTCTGATATCATTGTGATAAAAAATGGATTTTCAGCTTTTACATGAACAGTAAGAAATAGTAACTAAATTTTGGTTACTGCCTCCATGAGATTTCTGCCTAGGTGATTGATTTCCTTTATCTGAGTATTATTCTGACTTCAGATTTTTTTAACAAATTCATCAGTCTTTCAGCTGTAAGAGAACATTGGAATGTACTTTTTTTATATTACAGAAGCACTTAGTCATATATGGCACAGACCCCCGACACATGAAAAAAAGCATGGATGAAAACCTAAGTTATCTAGTTCTGAGAGGTTAATTTCATGGCCTCTCCTCTCCTTTCCTCTCCTCCTGTGATGCTGATTTCCAAAGCTGAGGCTCATCCATTCATTTTTAAGAAAGTGTAATTGGCCTGTAGAAGTTACACCTCACAGAAAACTGTGGCTGTGTGGGGCAAGACCACCTCTGCCAGCAGGCTGCCCAGCCTGGTGAGGAGAGAGTTAATCTAGGAACGATGGGAAAGGGAGATGATGACTTACAGTTAAGTGAGTGGCCAGGGTGGAAAGCAAAGGGCACAGGTGATTGGGACAATAGAGACCTAAGGAACCAAAAAAAAGGGCAAAAGGAGGTCCTTCGCAAGTGTATGTATACAAATACACATAGCTTGGGAAACAAGCAGGAGGACTAAGAACTCCACATGTGGTCACTAAACTAGAACATTGTTCAGATAACTGAGATCTGATGGGACACCTTACAAGAGTGCTGCAATGGGCAGATACGAGTTCTGTAAGAAAGACAGGCAGAGAAGCTGGGAGTGGTGCCTGTATGGAGCTCTTTTATGGGATAGATGACAAGCTGGTTGGGAGTTTGTGGGTCAAGATCACCAGCCTTCTTTAAACAACTAAAGGCTCTGGATCTCAGATGCTCACTCTCACTGGGGACTAGACTGATACCTGCTGGAAGGACAACACAGCAGGACACAAACAGTCAAGAAGGTTTCAGGGAGGAATTAAGGATAACTTCCTGATACAGGAGCTGAATGGGCCAGCCAGGGGTGATGCACAGCTGGATTCACTAAGAAGGAGGAACTAGCTGAGGATGTGATAATCAATGGTAGCTCTAGCAGTAGTGAGCCCTGTGAGGAGAAACTGAGGGAACTAGGTCTGTTCAGACAGGAGAAAAGAAGGCTTTGGGGAGACCTAATAGCAGCCTTTCAGTATATATGGGGAGTTTATCAAAAAGATAGAGCCAGACTCTTTGCAGGTGTGCATAGTGGGAGGATGAGAGACAACTGGCATAAGCTGAAACAGGAGAGGTTCAAACTGGATGATGAGGTTGGACTAGATGTTGGACTTGATAATTCCAGCCTGAATTATCCTATGATCCTACAGTGCAAGGAGTTAGAGATTGCTAGGTGTCAGGATAAAGACACAGATTTTGTTTTCAGTGAGAAGATATCTCAGTGTTCCAACACATTCAGCTCCACTGCTGTACGCATTCTGCAACTGCATGCAAATGTTCTCAAGGCTATCCAAAGAGACTCATAAAAATAGGTATACTGTCTTCCGAGGTGCTAGATTTTCATTTGGATAAGTGGGTTTGCGGGAACATACATGTCTTCAGACATAGTCAACTCTATATTTGTTTATACAAGATTTGTCTTCTGAGTATGTTGAGTTCCTGATTAAGATGACGCGTAAGCCCAAGAATGGCTAATTTTAACACATAGTGAGTAAGTTCTAGAATCTAAAACAAACCTGCTCTATGTCTACTTCATCTCAGACATACTGGAGACTCATGCTGCATCAGAGAGAAAACTCAGGAGAGAGAAAATGGAAATGATGCAATCAAATCAGAAGGAACAATCAGAGACAAAGTTTCTGAAGGAAAGTAGGAATAGATATTATTTCCTGCTTGTACTGAATTCCCATCTATGTTGCATGTTTGACTAGCAACCAAGAGGGATGTTTCTTTTTTTTTTTTTTTTTTTTTTTTTTTTTTTTTTTTTTAAACCTGGCAGATTGTGACTATGTCCTTGTACTTGGAAGATACTTCCAACTAGAGCAGACTGCGCATCAGCTTTCTTGCGAAACGTCTCGTGGGGTCTGCCTATTTCAGAAAATCCTTTTCTCTGTGTCATAGCATGATTAGCAGAGCAGCTCGTTCTGAATGCTCTCATGCTTACCAACGAAGGAGTAAATGGTGAGATATTCTGAATCTCTCTGCTGTAATCCAATATTTCTTATTTCAGTGCATCATTAGTCACACTTTTAGTCAAAGATCATGATGGGCTGGGGTTTTGAAGGCTATGATGTGTAGTTAAGGTAAGGTATTTATTTCCTCTCAGTATGCTCCTCCATTACCGATTTTCTATATCAATTGCCTTGACTTTTTTGATATAGCTAACGTGCTGAAAGCCTCTGATAGACACTTTGTTAGTATTCCATTGATTTGTAAGACCAGGAGGATCTATGATGATTATCTAATCCTTCATCCTGTATAGCACTAAATTTTTCACACAATAATTCTAGCATTAGGCCTATAAATAGAAATATTTGCAAATCTAAGTAAACTATGACTAGGTATAGATAATACTAGTTTCAGAACTGCATTAATAAACTTACCTGGTGTTGACTGCACTTGCTCAGGACCATCACCTGTGCAGATCTAGAGGGCCACACATACAGAAACACATAAAAAAACATTTCCAAGAACTGGGAAATCACTAGCTGAGTAAAGACTTTGAGCATAATGTTTCTGATTCATGGCTCCAGCAGGGCTGCACTCAACAGGAGGCTGTGGACATAAGAACTACCAGGCAGGGCCTGAAGTCATGTTCATTCCCTGTTATGTGCTGATTGTATGGCCTGAACCATATATATTCACGTGCTTCCCAGTCCCATGGGAATAACTGAAATGTTTCCCTTTACCTTATCTGTTATTACTGAGGGTTACAATCTGAGGAGGCCCTCAGAGTGGGAAAAATTCAGATGTCAATTAAACTCATGTTCTTGCCCCACTAGAGGCACCTGTATAGGATTGTTACCCAGCCCAGTTTTAACTTCCAAGCTACAACTAAATGCCTTTATTCTAGTAAGCTCCTTATTTAGTAAAGACTGGGGAATGCTCATGCAAGTTAAGTTACTGTTACTCTGATGCCCAGGCTGCTCTGATCTGTGACAGTGAAAGTGGAAGCTGGGAACAGAAGACATGACTAGAAACAATCAAAGCATCACACCATAAATACATGGCAAATCAGTCATTAAACACCTTCTCACACACATTTCTCCCTGCCTCCAAACACAGAGTCAGCACCAGCTGTAACCCAATTAAACTCAACAGTTCACAGGTGTTCAGTGGAATGACTAAAACATATAAAACACTTCTCTCTTTAGGCTTCTTTAATGTTTTTAGTGTTATATAAATTTCATGCATGAAAAAGAAATCCAGTGACTAAAGCAAGGGGTTGTTCAAAAGGAAGAAGCAATTCAAGATACAGTTTGGAAGGAATTAAAATTTCCCTGGAGACTGCCCCATACCCCTGCTGCCCCACCCCATGACTGTCAGTTAAGAAATCAGGTGTTATGTGTTCAGTCTGAAGACAGACTACACACAGCCTGTCTGCGAAAGAAGAGCATGTATTTAACAGAAACAGCATGGGGTTTGCTCAAACAATTTCATAGTCATTAGAAACATTCCCGTGTCAAATCACAGTTTTCTTTTTCACATAGCCAGCCTGTGCTACAGTGATCACAGATGCTGGAGTCCCTTTCTTGCCACTGCACTCTTACAGTTCAGGCAAATTCAGAGTCCTGCATGTGTTTCTTATAACTTTTATTGCTTAGCTGGCTGTATGCATGAATTTTTTAGTCAGCTACTTACTGACTGACTTTTTGCACTCATATTTTGAATCTACACAGTGTATAATTGGCCATAAATTTCATTAATCTAACCACAGAACTTAAGAGCAATGAAAAGAAAAAAGAAATGTTCATTTTTATTTCACACTTTAGCAGACAAAAGCCTGTTGAAGCCTATATCACTTTTCTCTCATTCCCTCACCCATACATGGTGTCATCCAGTGGTTGATTATATGTAGTGGTCAGTTTTGGAGAGGGATGGTATGGAGTCTGCAAATTTCTGTGGGCTGATTTTGAAGAGAATATCGTGGGGCATCCCAGGCCTGGGAGCTGGAAACAGGAGGATTTTTAACTGTGATGTCTCCAGTTCCTGGTCTGCAAATAGAAAGGAAGCTGGGAGACGTTGCCTTGTAAAGCACAAGCACTGGCTGGCACATCACTGGGTTGGCAGATTTGGCTGTGAAGCAGAAGCTTGCCTTTTCTACCTGTGTGCCTGGTCACTCACTGAGAATGTTAAAACTCCGTTCTGGTATACTACCCTCAAAAAATGTTAAGTAGTAAAATGAGGAGTGCAGTCTTCTGGACAGAAGAAAATCTGGGTTTCCTTCTCAGCTCTGACTAAGCTTCTGCCTGTGACCTTCAGAAAGTATGTGAAGTAATAAGAGATGGGAGAACCTTCCCATGTAGCCAAGTTATCTGTGGGAATCTTGGGTTCCTGTATCAGCCAGTGGAGGGAGATAATCAATTATCCTGCAATGAATGCAGATGACAGGGACCCAGAAACAGGGACCCAGGGGTCTATTTCACTTAATTTTAGACTTCTAAAATTTAGTTATCTAGAAAATAGGTACCTCTGGGGGATGACTCATTCCATCTAGCATAGACAGCTATTTTCAAAGGGATGAACTTCACTGATTGCAAGAGGTAGGCCAGATATACATATCTTAGACCAGATGTCTTTTAGACACCTTAAGTTAGAAGACACGAATCCAAGCCTTTGATATAAATTTTATGGTATAGAATATCTTTCTACTGATGTTCTAGTTTAACCTCGAGTCACTGGAATGAGTATAGGAATCACTGGGAGAAAGGATCTGGCCAACACAAAAAGGTCAGCCTAGATGATCATGATAGTCCCTTTGGCCTTAAGCACTATGAAGATTTAGAAGAACCTGCCCTTTGGCTCAGAATAGCAGCTGAGTCACTGACGATAATTATAAAAGACATTACCATAAAAAGGATTTATGGACTTTTCTTTACCAGCAAGATATTTGCCTGCATGAAGATTTTACGTATTCCATGAAAATTAGAAGAACTCTCCTAATAAATACAGCTTTTAACTACTTCTGGTAAATACTCAGACCTTCAAATAAATTGTAAATGAACAAGATCTGTGTTGTCTGGGAACAGAGAATGCTCCCTTGTCTTACGTTTGTACTGCACCTTGCACAATGAGAACCCAGGAGGTATGGGAATACAAATAAGTACAAATGATAACATCTGGACACATTAGCTCACTGCAGTATCCATTCTTCAACCTTTTCTCTTTGTGCATCAGTACTCATTTCAAATCAGGTATGTAAATCAAACATATATCTGTGTTGACTTTGGCTCTGCTGTTTTATTTCATTCTGTTCCCGTCATCTGGTATAGCATTGTGCTATTTATCTCCCTTCACTGTTACCAAAAGAAAACAGTGTTAATAAATTTTTGAAAATATACACTTTTCAAAAATATGTTAGACTCATTGGGAAGAGAATTAAGGGAAGAGGAAATAACCAGTTAAGTAAACACTTTAGGATAGATTTACAGGAGATCTAGGTACTAACCCCTCTCTTGTCAGCGTAGATATCTGAAAAGAACCTTTCTTGCTAAGAAAACAGTGCTTTCTATTGCTAATGTGCTTCTAGCTAATCACCCAGATCTATTTGTAAATTGTATATGCTTAATAAAAGACTCTCAATAAATAATATAAAACCTTTTCAAAAAGGATAAATTCACTTTAGATGGAATTTTATTAACTTTACAGCATGAGAAGCTTTTATTCTAAATCAAGACACTTTCAGCTGCAGTGTCTTGCAACACTCCTTATAGAAGCAAATGCCACCCACCAGAATTCTTATGTTCCATGAAAATTTTGTAATTAATTATTTTTATAGTCTTCAATCAATTTAAACAACACAGATTTCTCAGATGTTTTCTCTGAAGGTCTCTTTTCACAGGAATACTTGTTAAATGTGTTAACTTTGAAAAATGATTTGTGCCTTAATATACTAAAGATGAGCAATACATTAAAAATGGTCAATATACATGATAGAATTTAAGCCTTACTCTCTTTTGTGTGCTGCTTTTTCTCGATAACAAATAATTTCCACTAATCTAACTTATTCTGATAACTTTATCATATTCAAAACACAAATGCCAAAGTGACTATAGGCTGATACTATGGATTGCTACTGCTTTCATTGTGTGTCATAGAGGTTTAAAAACCTACTTGTCCTGAATGGCTTAAAGATTTGGAAGCTAAGATTTGGTATTATGACTGCTTGTAAGAAAAGACTTCCTATTTAAGATAGTATTTCCACACATGCTTAATCTGAAGTGAATTTAAGTCCCATTGAAATCAAGTTATCTATGTAGGGAAAAGAAATGGATAATTAAAATAGGGACCCTTTCTACACCTTTGAATGCAGAATTTGTTGTATAAGAATAACCTCAATATTCCCTTAAAATTCCCTGCAGTGATTATTGCCAGAAGATTTCACAGTTTAAACATTGAAATATTAATAGAAATCAGATATATAGGAATATTGAGAGAGCAATAATGTTAATGGTTCAAAAACTGGAGTTAGGAAACAGGTGAAAAGTTACCTGTTCCACAAGACTTTCCCTAACTGCATCAATAAAATGCCTAAAATTATGTGAGAGGAAAACAGGCCATCGACTGAAATTTAGCTGTACAGCCAATGACATTATTCCCCCAGCTTTCCCTGCATCCCTTAGAAACACATCTTGTTTGCCACTGTAAAGTCCTGTTGCTTGATAAAATGCAATATTTTGCTATCTGTGGAATTCCACCAGCTAGTTCTCAAATTTCCGTAGTTTCAAATTTCCTTCTTAATAAAATACTTCCTACCTCCCATGCTTAATTCCTTGGGGGGCCTCTTGGACCTGTGGCACACATATGGACAGTCAAGATACTCATAGAAGGTGCCACAAAGCAATATTTCAGTAGAGGCCCAACATAATACTTTGATGCTCTAAGATTAGTGGAAAAAAGCCAGCAGGCTCTCTGAGACAGAATGAATAGAACAGGCCATTTTATTTATTCCATCAACCTTGCCACTCAGCAAAATGTACATCAAAAAGCAATTCAGAGGAGACGAATATGAATGATTGTCTGAAGAATTTCTGACCTGTTGAAACATTGCTTTTAGGTTTGTTTCTAATAAAGAGGAAATGTTCTACCGTGTATGCATTATTTCCAAACAAACTCACTCTTTCTTCAGTTAAGTCACTACAATATTTATTCTGAAAGAAAAAGAAACATTTTTGCACCTAAAAATTCGACCCTTTGTGAGCTTATTTGATTTAAGGAAGGAAAGCAGGTCTGTTTAGTAGCTGGAGGCATGGCTAGCAGGCATCACTGTTTAAATAATTGTAGCCTTGAGCCTGGTTTTGAATCAGCTAAGCAATTACCCTTTCTTTAAGTTCAAAGAATTCTGAACAGTGGTGTGCAGAGATTTGTCCCAAGGTGAGCCGTTTCTTCTCTGAATGCTGCGTAGCAGAGACACTGCAGAAAGTTAGAGCTCTGCAAACTCTCTCTCTAAAGCCCAGATTTTCTCCTCTTCTCTACTACAGAGGCAGTGTTTGAACATCTTGTTTTTAACGGCATTGCCAGTCAGGGCTCTTGTAAAAACCCTCATATAATTTAATTTCCCACCATACAATTCTTTGCTGATGCTCTTTCCCCCTTTCTCTGCCATCTGGGGAGTTACTCTTTTAACTACTGTAAAGGAAAAGAAAAGTTGTGAGAATCAGAAAGTTGGTCTGACTTTTTCTTGGGTTTCTTTTGTGTTTTGAGGAAAGAGGGAGGATTTTGTTTTGTTTTCTTTTGTTTGAAACCATCTAGGCTGAAAACATGGGATGATGGGAATTACCTTACCTTCCCAATTGGTTGTCCAGGCAGTACTTTTATTTCTATGGCAATATCTAGAGGGCAGGCAATTTTTATTATATATGCTTATGTAGAATCAAATGCAATGTTGGACCTACAGCTTTTATTGCAATATTTAAAATGTGATTTTCCACAAATTAAAATAAAACAATAATAACAACAACAAATGCAACCGTTTAAGTGGCATAAAAATGATCATTTAACAACAGTGAATATAGGCACAATATTCAGGATGAGGGTCACTGATATGGAGAAGAAAGGAAATTCCAAAGGATCAGTTTGTAAAGGAGCATCTCCTGATTTTTACTTAAATCTCCTACTTAAGTTTCGATCCTTTGTTGATGGATGTCACTAATTTAATGGATCTAATATGGGATATGTAGGATCCCCCCCATATCACCTTACATTATCACCTTCATTTCCAAGTTTATCTCTAATCTAGCTGGTATCTTCTTGTATAGAAGCTGCTGCATGCCCGTATGCTTTTGTCCATTTGTTTCTTTCTTTCCTATACTTTTTCCAGTTTCACTTTATCTTTTTTGATGTAAGGGGAATAAAAATGCATGCAGTATTCAAGATGTGAACACCCCAAGTAGTTACTCTGTTGCTATTTTCTCTTCTGTTTTCTATTTCTTTCCTAATAACCCCTTAAACTGTTCCTTTTGGCTCACCACAAAACACTGACAAAATTTCACTGAGCAGTTTCAAATAACTCTAAGATCTTTGCTTTGAATATTAATAAAACTCTTGGTTCTACATACTTTGGGATATTTTCTCCTAAACTGCATTTCTTTTATCACTGTTTATTTTCATTTTCTATTTTATTGTCCGGGCAGCTTTCCCTTTACGACACTGGCTAAATTAGAATCATCAGTAAAACCTGTCACTCACTATCCACGATGCATCACCTTATTCCTTGTGAGCACATGGAAAGGCACAGGTTTTCGCACAGATCTTCTGGGAATCTACCGGTAACTTCCCTTCATTGTGAAAACTGTAATTATTTCCTACCTTTTGTTCCTATTCATTTATCAGTAGCTAATCCATGGGAGGACTTCTCTTTTTATCCCATGACAACTTAGTTTCCTTTGAAGAGAAGTGTTTCGAAAGCTCTTTGAAAATACAAGTACACTATTTATATATGAGAAGCATACTCTTAAAGGACATTTTTTATGTACAGGAAAAGTGACTTTCAATCTTTTGGTTTTTTTGTGGCTGTGAGTCTTTTATGCTTTGTTTGAAATTTTGATACTATTCCTATGAAACTTCATGAATATTATAATCTTTAGGGAATAAAATTTCATTAATATTCTATGCAATATAGTGAAATAGTTCATGATGTATTTCATGACTACTTCTTGGGACCATTTTTGTGATCTTAATCTTATATTTTATTAAACTTATGGTTGTGATTTTTTCTTTAATCTTTATGTAATATTCCATGAAAATTTAAGAGGATATTTCCTGAGTAGTTCATGAAATATTTCATAAACATTTCTATGAAATTTTATGCTGTATTTATTTATGGAACTGCACTGTTATGTTTGGAAATGTGCCTGTATTAGACACTTCATTCTGAAGCATTCATAAAAACATAATTGATCACATTTCAGCATAACTACTATTTATTTTTTAAGTGAAAATATTCAAATATTTAATGTAAATTACTTTCTATCTCTATTTCTATCTTTATCTCTATCTGATTTCTCTTCTCATTAAAAATAGAAGTTTTAATACTTACTGCAGCTGAGCAAACAATTCAACAAAATTTCAAAAGTACTTATATTTTCATGTGCAAAGCTGTAGGCTTTCTGCCTGATGTCTTTTCTGGTAAACTAGTGGAATACTGTTGTAGAAGATCATTACTTAAACTTGAGAATTTGAGGGCGATTTCTAAGCTTGTTCATCTGTTCATCTTGCTGGCCTTTCTTACCAGGAACTGGGCAGAATGGAGGTGGGAAGCTGCTTCCCATACTGTAAGGTAAATAGGCTTTTTGGATGCTACAACAGCTAGGCTTAAGGGCTTGCAGAAGAAAAGTAAAGTTTTGCAGGCAGTTTTCATGGTGGCTGAGCAAATTCTTGACCAGTGGGATCAGAAAACGGATACTTGTTTTTCTAGGAAGCCAGAAAGATGGCTAAAACTTATCCTGGGATGTCACTCACTAGAACCGTCCCTTACAGGATGCTCCCAAATTTTTCTGTATCTTCCTGTGTTAAAACTTACATTCTGAAACATTTCCCCTGAAGAGTTTACCCACTGCTAAAAAGCTATGCTTTGTACTGAATGAAATGCCTACATTCTAAAATGCATACGCTGAATAAAATGCTGATAAAATGCTACAAAATATACCTCACACAGTGATATGATGCAGTAGTCTGCATGCAAAGATTACTGTGGAATATATCTCACACGATTCTGTGATATGATGCTTTGAACAGCACCTCAAAAAGGACTTCTATGAAAAAAGTTCTATAGAGGTACGTGGAGTGGATTAACAGGAAGAGGGACTTGGAAGGGCATACTGAACTGCACATTCCTGTAGCAGTAATATGTTTTACAGCTGAGACACCAGCATGTTGTTCTGAGCAAGTGGGTAAGGATGGGGAAAAGCTTTAGAAAGGTTACTTGTGGTACTCACTCTTCTGTTTGTGGTAGCCTGAATGTCTGAAGCCTAGAACAAAATTACTGTTAACTGTACCTCTAAATTTAAAACTTAATGCTTGAAATAAATCTGATTTAATGGCCACAAGAGAAAGGCTTTCTACCTGAAATGTCCTACTTAGGACTGCCAGGGTGGGTATCAAACTGGTGTCTCCAAGTTGGTGTCCCCAGTGGTCTGTATCTGCCCTTGTGTTTCAAAGAGACCTTAGCAGGAGATGCATCCTCCTCAGAACGGGAGTCACAGGAATCTCTTATCTTCATTGCTTTTGGCATTATCCTCAGTGAAATGCAGCTAGAAGCTAGAGGGTGGCATATCAACCAAAGTATTGCCAGATTCTTTATTATGTGGATAGCTGGTAGATGCACTGCCGGAAGTGAAATTTTTTTTCTTTGGTCATTGACTTTCTTGTAATCCACTTTCAGCTCCTTAACCTGGAAGTACTCTGCTTTCCAGGCATGATTCTTCAGCTGTTCCTTCAGTAATGGCGTTATCTATTGTTATATTCCAATAGTTTTTTCCCAGATTTTCCTATACCTTCACAACTGTCCCCCTCCTCCCACACCACCCTACCCTGCTGGAAGCAAGGCCATCTTCAGATTCTTGGTCCAGCAAACAAAGTCTGGAATAACATGACTGTGCAGCAGGCAAACCCTTAAACAGAGGTTTTGGGGCAACGTAAGGCAGAGTTGTGAACAGACAAGTTAGTGTCACAAAGTTATGGTCTGCCTACAATGTCAGGCAGAAGGAAACCAAACTAATGCAAAGTAAAGATGCATCTACAAAAACTTTAACCTGCACTAACTCAGAAGTCTACTCTACTTTTATCCAGGTTTTACTGGTCTCCACAGAGTAGTCCTGAAAAATTCTTAACATTATTTTGTACTTTAGTCTCTTTTGGTTCCACTGAGTTTCCCATGTTTTGTGACAGAAAAAGACAGCATATCATGTGTTTCTAGGCTTACTTGGTGTAGGCCAGATTCTTAGCTGAAGTCAGTGGAGCTAAGTTCTGGTCCCATCAACTTTGAAAAGCACTATTTCCACTCGTATTTGCCTGTGTGGATGAAAGCATAATAAAGGAAAAAAGATTTTTTTTCTATTTTGATAGGGCTCTAACAGAGTCTTATTTCTGAAGTCAGTGAAGAGTTTAATTAACAACTGCTGGTATCACATCTACCAGCCTAAGTGAACACCTCAGAAACCTTAGCAAATCCTAAATGACAGTAGAAGCTGACATTTTATCAATGTTATCAAGATGTCATGGGTCAATTTACCCTTTGACATCTAGAGAGCAATTCACTTCACTGAACGTAGGAGGCTCCTTCAGATTGAGCTGAAAAGCTCTCTAGCCTCCTCTGAGTGTATTGCCAAGATCCATTGTATGTAATGATCATCCAACTCACACGTTGCACCCACATGTATATTTCTATATTTAGGCATTTAAAACTGCAAGCTGAATCCTACTGCTAAATTTTATAAAGTTGTCATGCGAGTCACAGCATAAACGTAGATGTTTAGTTCCAGTCATTACCCTATGTCCTATATGGTGTTGACAGACATGACACTGGCACTATGAGGGACCTTTCTGAGCAATTGAATTAAGTTCTTAAAGTTAAGAGAGAGAAATCTTAGGGATAAATTTAGTTGCCCACTTACTGGCTGGTAGCACTCCTTCATACGAAAGTGCACATGGGGCTGACGGGTGAGGGACTGACACTATTCCTCTCTCTTTCTGCAGTGGTCACTGGAGAGGAGAGAGGGTACTCTAGGGCATCTCAAATCCAGTAAACACCTTCATTTAAGCTACTGAACTGTGACACACTTTTCTTTGCATAGAAATGTTCCATTTTATAAAATGGAAAATGTTTCTGAATGGGTATGTCAAATTAGCATCTTATAAAGTCAAAAGCATCCCTGGGTGAGTGTTCCACAAATGCCTGAAGTATTAGACTCCCAAATCCCACTGATTTCTGAAAATTTCACCCTGACTGTGGTTGACAAGGCACAGCAAATGTGTGGAGACAAGAGGAAAAATAGTCATGCACGTTTGCAGTATTTGTATTCCTTCCAGGTAACATTAATAAGACAGTGAAGCTGAATGTGTGATCCAGGATACTGCACAGCCGGTCACAATGCTGCTTCCATACGACTGTACAGGTGAAACCAAAGACGCTCAGTGACACGCCAAGGTCATCCAGGGAACATGTTGCAGAATAGAAAACTCCAGTGAGTCTCCATGTATCCAAACCCTGTTTTCCTACTTTCTGAATGACACCCAGGAAAATTGGGAGCACCAACAGCCATGCACTACTCTCTAACTACTCTCTATATAGAAATTTATCTTTAGCTTTTATTATCTTGTAGAAGAGGGATGAGCTACCTGTTTGGCAGCAACCTGCATGCTGCTTGCATATAGCATTGCATTTGCTACCGATTAATACTAATATAATAATAATTTTTGTGAGAAGTATCCTCTGTAAGAATTCTAGTAAAAATATAACTGTGAATGCATTAAAAATCCAAACCACCCAAAATATATACTATAGACTAAACATTTTAATTGTTGTTTCAATTTTTGAAGTTGTTACTGTTAAAATCTGCCTATGGCTGCTTCCTTTTGAATCAATCAATCATTTCTTGAGGTAAAGTGAGAAAAATAAATGCCTCTGTTTTCCCCTTAAGTAACCCAAGACAAACATGGGTGAAAAAGAAAAAAAATCCACACCTCCTCAGATCTAGATGGTAGGAATGTATAAAACACGAATGTGCCATCCAGAGTGAGCTTAAGAAAGAGGTGTGTTTAATCCTGGAACTGATTGTTAACTCAGTATCTGTCTTTTTCCCTTGCCAGACTGAATTAAAAATAGCATCTAGCACCCTGCTCATGCAGTGACAGCTAATACCTCTGTATGTGAGCACTTGCTAGTGTGATTTTTCCACATAAATGATTCCTGGATGTGTTTAAGGTGCACTACCTTAAGTTTAACTTTCCATGGAAGAACAGCATGACAATAGTGACTGCTCAGCTCCGTTCCTGAGTCAAGAGGAGGGGCACTTTTATCACCCAGCACCTTGGACTCAGTTCTCCAATACAGGCAGCATGTTTTTATCCTGAAAACAGGCTGGTAAGGCAGACATATTCTTGCATTTGCAGAATGAATATTTATAATCTTCCACCCAACTGTTTTCTGCGAGTCATTCCTGCAAAACAGAAATCTTCGCTTTGGAATAACACGTAGACAGGAATGCTGGTTTTGTACTAAAGAATTGGGCATTACCATCTCATGGCTTGTGGGCCAATGCTGCTCATAGTTACATGTTTAGTTAAATAGTTACTCAAAGAGTTAAAAAAAAAAAAAAAAGCCACGGAGGGGCACTGAGATAACACCATAGTGTTGTTTGCAGGGCATTTTTTGCTAAATAGCACTGTCCACAGACTCTTGAAAGTCAGGCACCATTAGCACAGGCAGCCTGGAGACTCAGGAAATTTGACTGACTTCATAGCAGTCTCATAGGATTTGTCTATATTTGAAAAGGTTTTAATGGGTTTGAAGGCGATCGAAAGGGAAAGGGTTTAAGGCAATTCATCCTGACTGTTTAAAGTTCATCAGAAAAGTCTCTCTTCCACCTTTATACACAACTAATGCTCCTCTGGCTGTTGTCCCAGGACTCTTCCCACTGGGATGCTTGCAGTACTTTTTTTCTATCATGGAACGCTGATTTTAGTCATGCTACTTCTAAAAATCTAGACTTTGATTCCTGCCCATAGAGCCAGGGAAGAGCGAGGAACCCCTGGGATGCTGGTAGTTACATTAGAACAGAAACAGATTTCAAATGAAAAAAGGCAGCACTACCACCTTGCACCAAAGTATTTCCACAGAGACCGTGGCTTGGGTTTATAAAGAAACACCAGCTGAGGTGAACTTGGCGCTGTACTTTAGTGAAGAACCTTCCTGCTCTCCCTGGGTGTCCGCCACTGAATCGTATAACTGACTTCATTCTCTGTAAACTTCCCCAGTTTAATGTTGAGTTTTGTTCCAAATGCTTCCAGAGAAAGCAATTTCACAAACTCCTCTGGCAGCTAATTTCACTGTCTAAGCAGAAATAAGATGATGAACCTTGAGAGAGTGCTTTCCTAAGCTTCCAGATGAAAAGCTGTGTTCTAAACTGAAATCATTGCATCACCTAAAAGGAGCTGAAACAGCCAGGACTACAGAGTGAAATCTAATACAAAACAACAAGAACTCACCAAAATCCATTTCTCTCAAATAAGATCTTTTATCATGCATTATATTTTCTGCATGCAGAAAATGTAAATACATGAGTAAAGCACTAAAATGTTCAAAGAATATATTCCCTTTGCACCAGTCTGCAAAAATAAATAGCTATAAAAAAAAAACCAAATTAATGCCTGGAAAGAAATAAAGCTGTTAAGAGAATAAGTTACATACTTGCCATCTAGACACTTTCAGTGCAGTAGTTAATGAACAGGGAACAAAAGCAATACTCTTTTTTTCTTTTTCTTTCATAGCTATGGACAAGAAAAAAATGTAAATGTAAATTGAATTGAATAAGCTCTTGCTTAATTTATTGGATTAATTTTAAAATACACCTCATAATGACTTTTTATCCTCTGAGAAGTTTCAGGAGCTTTTAATGCTTAAAAAGCCAGATGCTATACTCTGTGTATACTCAGGCATAGCGGGTCTTACCAGATGAAGAAATAACATCCTTAAAAGGTTTCTGTGTCTCAGAAATGCAAACGTGGGTAATTTGCCTGACATTTTAAAAATTTAATTCAGGGTTCCTAGGAAAAAGACATAATCATCAAATAACAGCTCACTTTCTATCTATAGAAATTCCTTAATGGTTCTAAATATGATGTGTACTCTGAAAAATTACTTGACTCACAACCATGAACTTTTAACACAATTAATTAATTTAATTTGTAAATTGAACAATATGCATCATTAATGACTCAATTTCCGATTCACTGAATGGCTTCTGCCTTGTGTCCCAGTCACTTTGGTCAAGCCATTTTCTGCGGCTTTATGTTGCCTCTAGGTTTCACGCACCTCTCCCACCTTAACTCCATAATATCCAGCTTGTACTTTAATGATAACCACTATTAGTGAAGACACCAATCTTGCTCAGCAGTTATTCACGCATGCAATATATGCAGCAGCATCCTATATTCTTCAATCTCCTTTCAGATGACTGGCAAATTGCTTCTGTGTTATAGAAACAGGCTATGCAAAGGTGTTTTCAAATGAGATAGCAATGCAAAGTATACCCAGGCTAACCAAATTTTCATACACATGCTATGTATGCAGATTGGTGCCTGCTCCACCACTGAATTAGGACTCCATTTGGAATCAGTATTGAAAAGTTCCTTTAGAGCAAGGCATAAAATGGCATGGGCGAGATTTTGAAAAGCTTTCGGAGAATATCAAGTGTCTGTGAAATAAAGGAATAAAATGACTGCAAGGTTCTGTAATTTCTAAGGAATTAGTCAAAATCACCTAAAATTACCAAGCATCTCAGTCAGCCATGAAAGCCAAGCAGAAGTGTTTTGTGGTACAGCCATGATGTAATACACCAGTGAACAAATCCAGTGAACATAATTGCTCCAGGGGTGATGACTGCTGTGCTCCAAGAAGTTAATCAGTGATGCCCATGCTTTTATGTCTGGGCCATGATCACAGGGTTACAGGACCCAGCTGTTCTCGAAAAGGAGAAAGTGGTAGCTCCACATTGTTTGAATGAAAAAAAGAGTCTCTTTGGGGGCATTACTCTTAAATGGTTGTGCCAGACCAAGAGAAAGATAAAACCATCCTTTGGAAAAATAAAGTAGTGATGAGACAATAAACACTGGCTACCTTTAAGAATGACATACCTCAAATCTGTGCAATACTGTGAAGTTTTAAAGGGATTCGGATGTTCTTTTACGTATCATAGTATGGGATGTTTCAACAAGAGAAGGCAGATGGCATGACATTCCCAAGAAATTTTGATAATTGTGATTCATTATTTATGAGGCAGTTTTTGATGAAAACCATATGCCTGTTCCAAAGCCTGGGAAAAGATAAACAGAAAAGGCTTCTATTCAGTTTTAGAAGCAGTATCAGATCCAATGGTTCAGCTCTTTGACATCCCAGGATGATGGACCAGCAGTATGAATTATTCCTGAAGTTTTAAAGCTCTCATTTTTTTCCAGATGTCTCCAAACTAACTAATAATAGTGGATCTATCAGTAGAGTGATGTTTATTTGCGCGCTTGTGTAGCCTTAATAAAGCCATAGCCCAACAAAAAGTAATTTCTGTCTGAACTCATCAAATATAAAATCTGAGAGGGATCTCACTTTGAATTGTTAAGCATTTTGTAGGATAGAGGTGTCTGGAGGTGCATAGCGACATTTGAGCTATGTTCTTGGAACTGTAGCTGTTACAATGTTTGTCTTTGTATTTTACACCATGTGTGAGAAGGACTGAGAAGGACAGATCCAATAGACTGAGGATTGTAAAGGGAGTAGGATTTGCTGCAAATTATGCACAGCTGAATACAATTCCTTGAAACTGTGACTTAAGTGAACTCAGCATCTCTTAAAGAGCCCACATTTGAAAGCTGAATGTATATCACTATAATGTACACATAAAGATTAGAGGGTATGCATTGCTGAGGCTTGTTGGACCCAGGATTAAATGATGGCTAATAGCACCAGCTGAAAATTTTGGAATGGAAAATATCCTTTATTTGGACATGATTTTTTTTCACTAAAATTATTACAGATTTTAAAATAATAAAACAGTTGTTTAGATATTTAATGTATTAACAAACTCAACTGCAGTAATATTGCAACATATACTTCAAATGAAAAATATAAAACAGTCATCAAGTTTTGAACTAAGCAAAAAGGAAATACACTGGAATTTTTTGCTATGTTTTTAACCTGAAATGTTGTAACAGTTAATGACCATCCTAGCTTTCTTTGCTTGTGGCAGTCTAGTGTTGCTGTGACTTTGTTTAATTTTTCCAAGAAATGATTTATCAACATGGCAATCTGTGACAGGGACTCTATGGAGAAATTACTGGGGGTATTGGTGCAGTAATTAATGTTATCAGTTGATCAAATACTTTTTCTGAGTTGCTGTTAGGTTTAATTTCTTGATCAGATAAGGTTTGTTTCATTCTTGAATATATTTTGGGGCTTGTATGTGAATTATGTAATGGGAGTACTTTGTGAAAAAGTTAATTGAGGACACATTGATATTGAAATAAAGTGTGCTTGGTGGGCTCTACACAGAGATAATTACTCCCAATAAGCTTTATTAGTTACAAATCAGATATAGGCTCAGTGAATTTATTAATCAGGTACATCGAATGTTATGTCAGGAAAAAAGAATTGTGAAGGGGAGGGGTAGGACATGAATCTGCTTATGGTCCCAAATTCTCTCCACCTGCAAAATATTTCCAAGGTGCATAGAAGGCAGTATCAACACAATTTTGACATCAATTTGCTTTAAATAAGTTGAACCACTACAAAGTTCACCACTGGACTTATTTGCAGTAAATATTCCCCACCAAAAACAAAAGCACAATAGGATGCAGAGGGTTTATTCCACTCAGCTTCTGTATGATTTTCCAGTAGATAACACCTTCCTGTGCAAGGATAGGACTGGGTTTATCCCTGCCCCAGTCCTTCAAGCTACGAAATCCTCCAGGTTACCAAACTGGATATAGCCATTAAAGTTCATTGAAGCTTTGACTGCTGACTTTTGGGGAGCAGTCCTGATTATCATGTGATTTTTGTTGAAGCCCTGCATATATATTTCCATCTGGGTAAAGGAATATAGTCACTGGTTTGCAAATAGACAGGAAGACAATGTTCCTAACCTAGCAACTCTACAATTTATCAGAGCAAATCCCTATGTATTTGTCTCACGGCTGTGTAATCAGTCAGAACCACTGCAACTAATTGCCTGGTTTCTTTCTTGAGAAAACACGCCTGCTTGTTATATTTGCATGGCTTCATTCAAGGCATGACACTTCCTTGTCATCCTCTGTCACTGCAGTTCTAATCACAGTGCACCTGCCTTGGCTCGGGAAATGGAGAAAGTGCTCAGAGTCCAACCAAAGTTAAAGAGCTGAATTTCAAAGCATTTAAGATTGTCCTTGTTTGTGTAAAACCAACTCATTTAGTAATCACCCTATCTTGATGTGTCAGAATGATAATGTCACTTAATATTTGTGAAAAGGTCACAGGAAATAAATAATTACAATTCATATTAAATTTGGCATTAGAAGAGAGAACACTATAAGATTTTTAAGTTTAAGTGAAAAATAAAGAAAAATATTTTCCTTGATTTTTTTATTAAGAAAAGTCCATATTTTAATTGTACCATAATCTGTGGCCCAGTATCTTTTTTTGTTTTTCTTTTTCCTGAACATATTAAGAACTTGTTGTGGAAAAATAATTGGCCCCTTTCAAAATGTACTGGGGTTCTGGAAAATGTGCTGTAAAACCCATGAATATAATGTCTTTTTTTAAGAAAAGCTTTCAGGATTCTAGGGCAGAGCTATAATCCCATTAGCATATTCTATGGAGGGGTTAAGGAAAGAAAAGTAACTAGTTTTACTACATCCAGCTGGACTTACATATAAATGTGTGTGTGTGTGTATGTGTATATTTGTGTGTGTGTATGTATACATCTACATGTATAGCTGTGCAGAGGCGTTACGTTAAGTCAAATTTTCTGTAGCTTAAGTATCTAACGTCTGCATGGATCACAGATATTTTACTTTGTTTTTATATTGCTCTGAAATCCTCCTTGTTTATGAATTCTATGCACACTGCACTGCTGAAAGCTTATTCACTCCTGAATACTTCTGTTAAGTTTTCAATAGCTTACACAACAGTAAGGCAATGCAGCTTGTGTTGTTTCTTTTTACTATTTATTGTAGTTTCATCCCATTAAACATATACTCCTGGTCCCACAGGACACATGAGTTCTGTCGGAAAATATATTTTATTTTCTAATACAAGAACGAATACTGAACTTTTAATGTACGGTCACGTTAATTAGGAAAGAGAGCTTGGTAAATGGAAATAGCACAACTCTGCCCTCTATTTTACAGGTATAATACATGTTGAAAATAAATAGATACACTCCTGAAAGACAGAAGTGTTTTTTACTTTGATCTCCTTCTGCTACATGCATAAAGAAGAACTATGTGCTCTCAATTTTTACAGGCTTTCTCTTATATGATTAGCAGAATTTACATTTAATTTTGAGTTTTGAGATCTGCATCAATTCAGACCTGTCAAGGCGCCATGAAAAGAAAGCCTTTACCTAACAGAGGTAGAAAGACTGAAATTGAAATGACTGTGCTAATATTATATCAGTGAAATGACTGTGCTAATATTATATCAGTGAGAGAAAAAAAATGGAGTCACACTGAAATCTTTGATGCCAGACTTTAGCAATACAGCAAAGAATTATTCCCAAACCACGTTATCATCAAAATTTTATCCACTTTACCAGACTTTTGAATACTTTTTACCAACCTGGTCTGTATTACAGTTGAACAGATTCATTTAATACAATTTCTGTTTTATATTGAGAGCTTGCACATTTCAGGAAAGAGGGATGAAAAATTGATTGTTTACCTGCAAAAAGAAGCCACCTAGTTTGAGTGAAAATTGCAGTCTAGGTTTGGTTTAAAGTCTGGGGACACCAACTGGACATATTCAAGGAAGGAACATCACCTGTCTTTTAGTCAGTAGTCCAATGTTTATGGCACTCAGGCAAGAGCTAGGACAGGTAATTCAATTTTCTTCTCGACTTGCAGAGGATTCAATCCAAGATCTCTCATTTCTCACAAGTGTGTCACAGTTAACTTGTGTTATGCTGTTATGCTACGACTTTCTCTGAAGTTAGCCCACTGATGGTGTTCCACTTTTTTTACACTGCAACTAGGACTTCAATCCTGGCATTCTAGATTAGCTGCTAATCCCTAATTTATGGAGTTATTTTCCCTTGTTCTTTCACATAGGCTTAATAAACAGCACCGACTGGGAAGACTGTGAGCACCTTACTGTAAAATATGCTTCACAGCACGAACAGAGCACTCACAGCCAGGTGAGAGCATTAAACCTCAATCTCCTATTCCCAGGTGAGTGCCTGAACGGTGGAGCTATGTCCTAAAGGGGGGTGAGGCAGCATCACTTCCTCTGCCATTTTGGGGCAAGGTCCTGTCATAAGTCCTTCACCATTTCGCTAGAAAGCTACATTCAAGTCTGTAATGACTCTCCACACTCTTATTGTGAAAATAACTAATGACTGGAAGAATTTACTTAGTGATATGGTTGATCTTCTATTACCCAAAGTTTTTAAATCATGCCTGGAAGTCATTCGGAGAGTTATGTCTTATTTGAAGCAGTAGTTGTTGGCTCTATACAAGAGTCGGTAGGTGAAATTTGATGGCCTCTGTTAGGCTGCAGGGCAGCTGAGATGATGATATTGGTCCCTTTTGTCCCTAAAATCTATGAAAAATGCTGCCCTGTGTTTATTGTGTGTGCTTATTTATTGCATACTTTTTTTGTCCCTTGCTTCAGAATCCTTGAAAAATCTACATTTTGATACAGTGAAATATATATTTAAGGTCTGTGACAGATAATGTATTCTTGTAACATTTCAGTGTTTGCTAACATAATGGAACTTACAGTATTGGAAGATGCAAACTATTCATCTTAAGGGTTATATAAGCTTCTATATCCAAACAGATTGGACCTAGATTGTATTTGGTTCAAACTCTGTAAAGTCCTTTGGCACCACACTAAACAAGACAAAGAAAAGGTGAAAACAAGGATTTTACAGGTTCGTTCATTGGTAGGCTGGTTTAATAAGTTAAAATTAGGAATCTTTCAACAGTGTGTGTTGGAAGGTAATCAAAATTATATGAAGCTGCTTTGCATCATTAGATTAATATATTCAAACTACATCCTACATATTGATGGACAATACAAGCACATTACCTTTTTCATTTGTATTTCTAGTTAATATTCATTCTGAATTAAATATATACCACTTTACATGGTGGTCTGTTGAAGGCTGGTTTGTTACAGGTGGGCATGATCTGGGACCTATAACTAGCTCTTCTGTGGGGAAAAGAAAAAAAAAAGAGCAGTGTCTTGTTCTGCCCACTGAGTACTTTTCACAACATCAGCTGTGAACAATTCTCAAATATAGGAAAATTATGCAAAAGAAATAATGAAATGGGAAAATTAATTCAGGGAAAGATTATCATGGAATCACAGAATAATTTAGGTTGGAAGGGACCTCTGAAGGTGTCTGTTCCACCCCCCTACAACACAGGTCTGCTGTGTCCACAGGGCCTTGTCCAACTGAATTTTCACCATCTCCCAAGATGCTAATTTCACAACCTTTTTGGGCCCTTGCTCACAGAGAAAAACAAATAAACAAACAAACCCTTTTCCTTATATCTAATGGGAATTTCCTGCATTGCAATCTGTCTCTGTTCTCCCTTGTCTTTTCCTCCAGCTCATCCAAGAACAGTCTAGCTCCATCATCTGCATACTCTCCCATTAGGTAGTTGAAGACAGCAACAAGATCTCTCGTTAGCCTTCTGCTCTTTAGGCAAAACAAATCCAGTTCTCTCTGCCTCTTCTAGCATGTCCTCCAAAGCAAAGCACAGGGTGTATTTTTTACAAGGATGTAGGATTTACATCTCCAGTCATTGCAGCTATAAAGCAAGAACGGGATTTGCAAGAGAATTAGAATGGCTTTTATTCTGGAAGAACCTCAGATACGGGTGTCCCGCCATGTGCCGTACAACAGGGGAGGAAATTCCCATTTCCGCCCCCATGATGAATTGAGGAGGGTTCTGACTGCACCTTAATTCTGGTCAGTCTTCCACAGCTGCTGTTATGGGCCTATTATAAATTTGGATACACCTGTGGGAGTGTGTGCCAAATACTGCTGATAATGGCTGATCTATATTATTGTCAAACGAGTGGCAATAGCTGGTCACTAAATCGTAACTGGTCATTTATTGCAGCTGAAACAATCTGGGAATACTATATTTTTCTTACCTGTCTGAAGAGAAGGGACTGGAGATCCAGAAATACAAGTAGGACAAAGGGATTGAGGTGATAAGTGAAGGGTTTAGAGGGTTTAAAGCAGGATTTAAAAAAGAGAAAAGATTTAAAAGGCACCACAGGGAGCTCTACACAGGAGGTAGAAAGAGAGAGACAGCCTTTTGTAGTGGGAAAGACTGCTGTAGCTGTAGGACCATCCAAGGTTAGCGAAACTACGCTAGAAAGATTCCTTGGTGAAAAAAGAAACAGCGACCTTTGGTCATGTATGCCTTTAACTATGGTACATAGGCTAAAAGAAGTCTATAGCGCAAGCCTCCTGTAGATTAGGACCTCACACAACCTTATAGGAAGTATTGGACTGAAGAAACTTAACTAGATCTGTTACAATATATCCTGCTACTAGGAGCAAGCAGTAATCAATGCCTGTAAAGCAGGGGGAAAGAAACTAATGTGCTGGACCAATTATCCTTTGCGACATTGCTCTTTAATCCACTAGATAAAGGGATATCAAGATTCAGCTGGTGAAAACTGAAGCTAGACAAATGCAAGCAAAGGTGTACATTTTAATGAAGAAGGTAACTAGCCACTGGACCACTTAATCAAGGGATGTGATAGATTCTCTGCCCTTTGAAGTCTTTACATCAAGACTGGATATCTTTTTAAAAGATACTGATTGAATTCCACACACAACCAACTCTCTGTACAAGAATCACTGGCTGAAATTATATTATCTATTTGAGGTCAGATTAGATTATGGCAATGGATGCTCCTAGTCTTAAAATCAATGGATGAAATTCTGTGAGTTTTCCTTTGACATCTCTTAGGCCAAAATTTCACCAGATACCTGAAGGAAATTTATTCCTGAAAATACTGTGCTGATTTTCATCACAAGCAGAAACTGATGATGAAATGAAAGGAAAACAAGTTCTCAACAAAGCAAGTGACTTCACTGTTGGATGCTTTTTCAAACAAGCTTTGAAGAAAACAGAACTTAATAACACAGAGATAGGAAGGAAATTCCCAGAGTAGGAAAAAAAGATTATTCTGTAAAACAGTCCTTCAGAAGACAGCCACATAAATCTCAACCACAGCTCAGAAAGGTATTTGTTCCACTAACGGATCTTACATAGCTATTAAATAAACTCTTGAAGTTTTATTAATATAAAGGCTACTTGAATGCATGTCTAAGCAACACTATTTCATGTTTTCTGCAAATTCATGACATCTTTATAAATATTTATTGGTTCAAGCATTTATAAAATTCAATTCAATTTAAAAAAACCCAAATGTCTAAATATATGTTGGGTAGAACATTATATTATATTGTAGAACTCAATCAGTTAATTTGCCTCACACCTGACTCTATGAAGTTTTCTAAGCCAAATGCCACAATGCAATGTTTTTATAATCATACAGAGGAAAACATCTTTTTCAGGATGTAATCCACTTTTATTTCAATGTGAGTAGGAATTTAGACTGAATGAGTGATTAGAAATTTAGAAAGAATGGTTTAACACTTCATTGTAGATGCTAAATTTCAGCACATATTTGAGAAGCCTTGAGCTGACTCAAAATCAAAAATTAATTTACTGGTTCAGGAAGAAACGTTCCCCGAATATCGGCCATTTCACAATAGGCCATAACAACCCTTTAATTGTTGTCAAATTTTTGTTTGCTATTCTGTCACTGCGTTCTGTGTCTCAAGATCAACAAGTACAAAAATTTCATACCAGTCCAATCTGAACTTCTAGCGCATCATATATCCTAAAAAGTGACTTTTAGAGGGCAGATAAGTCAAGACACCACAAAGTCTACATAAAGAATAATTCCTTGTTCTTATGCCATAGCATGCAAGGTACCATAGAAAACAAATATAGCCAGGGATTATGGTTATAGGCAAGCAACCAAGTCATATGCATATTGAAAAGCTGAAAAAAATACAAAATGCTTAAGAAATCCAAAGGGCCTTATATAACCTAACAGAAAGTGGTTTTATTTTTTACTTATTTAATCATGGTTTCAGTTATATCCAATAAATGCAAAAAGGGCCATGACCAATCCTCAAAACTGAATCTAATATGTTTTATTAGGCCTTTGAATGAAAGTTGTAGTATGATTCCCACTCTTGTACAGTCTTAAAAATTAATAAACAAGTTCTTAGTGTTACAAGCACAATAGTCTTTAGAAAATAGTGTAGATTATCAGTGCTTTGCTTTGTAAAGCTATTATATGGTTTTTCCACTGTCGTTTTTTTGAAGAGTCTGGAGATTCAATATGTATGACACGAAACACATAGCAATATGTGGATGACTGACAGATTTGCACATTAAATCAAACTGGTCTGTTGACCAGTTTAATCTATGAGCTAAACCAATGGTTAGAGTTACTTTCTCAAAGTACTTAATAACTTTTGAGATAGATACAATTGAAAAAATATGCCCTTTAGTGAATTCATTATCTCTCTAGCCCTCTGCATTCTTTCAACTTTTAGCATATATATGCATTTCTCTAGGGTTAAGCTAATGCATTTCTCAATTCCTAGATTGGTTTAATAACAAGAATCGAAGACGACAACAAAATGAATTCCCAAACCCACACTGAAGCACATGAGTTTTGAATGCTAAGTATGTTGTTTTAAGATATGAGTTATAAACAGTATCTCCTGGATCAAATAAATAAGCTTTGATATGTGAAATGCCTCCATGTTTTCTTCTCGTTCACCAGTCAAATTAAATAATTTTACACTTCTCTTACAAAACACTCGTCAATGATGATGCCTCTTCAGAGAATTAATTAAGAAGTCTGAAGGATCACCAGCTATTTTAGAGGGGGCAAAATTTTAAGTTTTTACATTTTAAAATGTGAAAAAACCTTTAAAGAATGCAGTTTTCAACACCAGTGAAAATATGTATTTATTTGCTGATGTGAAATATTTTTGGATTCATATCAAGACTTTGTGTGATATTTTAAAAAAATAGAAATTGGAAAGCAAATAGTGAATGGCTGAACCTGTCATTTGTCTGATTAACAACGCTAAGGCTTGGTCTATATAGATGGTATTACATTTTCTCAGATTTTGGACTCTCAGACATTCCCCAAAGAAGATATAGCTCCTTGTATGAGTTTATTGACATGAGGCTTGATTTTCCTAGCTATCTGTCACTGACCCTGAAGAAGCTCCAGTGCTCCCTGGGCAACAGACCGAAAAGCCATGATTGCATGAACTGAAATGACTAGTACGCCTTGGGTGACCTCTGGTCTGCCTCTGACTTTAGGTGGATAAAATTTAGAGTCTACTATAAGCTAGTCATCTAGGCTTTATTGTCAAGAAAGAGACATCATAAGATATTTGGAATTAAACTATCTTCAGGTTCCTTAACTGGCTGTTAAGAAAGCCTAACAGACTAGCTCAGGCTAAAACACCAAAACCTTCAGATGGTTGAGGCAGGTGAGGAAAGTCTCATTGTTTAAGTCCCTACACAAAACTGCTTGAGATTTACACAATAGGTGTGAGCTCACATCGTAGTGCAAATGCTTTGTGTACAAGTGAAAGCCTTGAGCTGCTTGCAATTCAATGGCTTTAGAGATCACAAAGAAAAACAGAAATGCTTCAGGTCTTGCTTTCTCTGTTTATCTGCAAAGTATACCTCATTTTGGAAAAACCTCTCAAAGCACACTGCTTCTGGTAGCTCAAAAAGACGCTGCCATTTCTGAGAGGTGCAAAAAGACCGTAGTGTATAAAATGACTAGTGGAGACCCCAGCATGTACTTTGAACAAGCATATACACTTTTTCTGTGAGGCTGGTGTAAACAGGCTCAACTATTTGTGCTTGTAATAAATCCAGAGGACTGTATTTTTTAAAGATGTTCTTATTCAGGGTGAACAAGACTTTGCGGAATAATATCACATGCTACAGCATGATACTCATTTCTCACAGGTGAGGAGGCTTTGTGCTTATTGGAGACAGACTGCCTTGCAGAGAAAGACCATTCAAAGATAGATGGGTACGGATCTACCCACCAGATTGAGCTGGTTTCTAAGAGTAAAAGCATGATGTGTGAGGGAGGAAAATAATTTCATGATTAAGGTGCTGGAATAGGACAAAAAACAGGATCCCATTCCCACAGCACTTTTTCAGTCAATGATTTTGAAGACATTATGAAGAAATAAAATGAGAGAGAAAAAAATTACTTTGGAGATACATTTTGGAATGCCTTGGTTAGGTGCAGATAAAAGCATTCAAATTTGAACGCTTACCCATCAGAAATCAAAATTCAGATCTTTAGAGGTTCATCTGCCATCACAAGAAAATAGGATACAGGGCCAAAAGATATCCCTCATTCCATCTAGTCTGGCACACTTTTTATCAGAGGCAACTACCTCATTTAATTTATATCCTAAATTTGCCAAGTTTTATTTTAAATAGAGATATGGTGTTTGCCCTGTATATGCCTCAATAAAAGCTAGAGACTCACTCTGTTAACAGGCATTCCTGTTTGTTGTCCAAATTATTTACAGCAATTTTATACTGTGTACTTTCCTATTGCTTATAGGGCTATCCATCCTGTCTAGGATCCATCCTTTTTGGGTCTGAGCTGGGCCTGTAGGCTAGCTTTCTTCAGAGGAACAAAGGTCTAGTTCCTGACCTGGTGGAAACAGAAAGAGAACCAGCCTCTTTTTGTTACATTTGATCTTTTGGAAGTTCAGATATATTGTGCTTTTTGGTATAAATGATCAGTCTCTGAAGAAAGATACTTAATATAATATGATCTACTGTCAGTAAATTTGGTAGCATTGTATTTTCTGTTTGCTTAGATTCATTTCACTGATATAATTAAAGCTTGTAGAAGCAGCTTCACACACAATGGGCAGCTATGCTTTTAAGACTGTTAGAAGATCATTATTGAATGAAGTAGACTTTGGTCAACTTCTGGACTTTCAAGTCATCTCTGGACAATGACCATGCTACTGAGATCACATTAGCAGGCTAGTAAATGCCTCAGTAAAAGCTTTTTCTCATGTTCTTACAGACAATATGTGTGCTGATCTTTATTTATATGGAATTATTCCTGATTAATTAGAAAAATCTCTGCTATCAGATTTGCAGTTTCATGTCCTTTTTTTTTTTTATTCCAATATGCAGGTCATCATGTCTCCCCTCTGGAGCATTTCACCTATAGGATATAAAGATCTATTATTCTGCACAGAGCATAACTCCCTCTCGTTCCCATCTGGTCTATCCTTTAACAAAGTAATAAATGTCAGTTGGTCACTCAGAGAGACCAGATACAGAAGACAAGCTGAGTTTTAGTGTCCAAAGGGAAGAAAGGTAACTCCGAGGCAGAGAGGGTCAGACGCATGGGGGTACTCCATCAATTTGTCCTCCAGTGTGGTAGGTCTGCTGAGGGCTGACCCTTCGATCTCCCTGATCAGGGACCACTTGCTTTGGGGTCACTTGTCAGCAGCACAGAGAGCCCGAGCTGTCAGAGCAGCAGCAGCAGCAGCAGCAGCAGCAGCAGCAGCAGAGATGGAGAGATCACATGTGGCAAAAATGAGAGGCACAGAAAGTCTAGATGAGAGATAAAATGCCTGGCCAGTTAAAAAAATAATAACTGTGACAAAACCTTTGTGAATCAACAGCTAGCTCAATGATACCTTTTGTCTTTATGAAAAATCTGTGCTATCTGAATTTTAAAAATGTAATTTAGTCATAGCAATTAACTAACTTTGAAAAAAAAAATCTGACGGCTGAGATCATACTCTTTGGTAAGTCTCTTGTTTAAACAATAGCTAAGAAAGCTTGTGGAATTTAGGGGAGAGGGTGGCAATCACACAGCGATCTTGTGTCCCTTAACCTGTTCTTCATCACAGATTGGAAATGAGGAGAGATGGACAGGTGGTCTAAAGCAGCTGAATTCTTCTTTCTGAATGGGTCAGGAGTCCTTTCCTGAGTTATGAAACTGTGTGGGCAGAGCAAGTCCAGTGCAACCACAAAGCAGTGCATTAGTTTAATATTAAGCTTCAGGAGCCACTAAGATAACATGCTTTTTTTCATGTGTTCAGTGAACGAAGAAAAGCTGTTTGCTTAGTTAATGTGACTTAGTGACCTGCAGTGACCCATTATGCCCCAGTAACTCAATTACTTGTGATTATTTGTCCTTATCCATACTGAAGACCTGTGAGAGGCTTGAGGAAGAGGGGAATGAGGTAAGAGGAAGGAAAGGAAGGGGAAAAATAAACTGAATAAACCTTAATGAGAATGAATGTCCTAGAGAAGACTGGTGTGAGGCTTATGCGGTGTTTTAGCTGTCATTCTGGAAATAAGTCCTGAAGCACCATACAGTAAATAATGAGTTAAAAAATATAAAATAGCAATCCAAGCAATGATTTCCTTCCAGCTTTTGCACTAATAGAAGCAAATGTCTTGTGGGAAAAGTGTCATGGAATTTTTTTGGGAGGCTATCATAATGTGAGCACGCCAGTGTGCTAGATGCAAAGGCAGCTGTTAATTTTGGCATTTAGTAAGCTTTGAGTGCCTAGATTTGCAGCCTTAGAGAATATCTTGTAAAATAGTTTTTCATCATGAAATATCTGAAGGGTTTTTTTGTGTGTTACTGCATCACACGGCACCCAAATGGTTCCAATTTGGGTCATTGGACAGATTGGAGACCTCAGATCCATAGAACAAACATCTGTCACTTCAACTGCCTTGCTGATAGACAGCTGTAGGAGGTCGTTTTCCATCACATGGCCAATGATTAGAAAACAAAGAAAAATAGAGCTTGATGGTGAGATCTGCTGATGCTGGCTGACAAAAAAATGAAGACTAAGAAGTAATCTGGGGTTTCTCCCAACCCATCAGTTCCTTTTCTGTGTCTATATTTTTTCTGGCCCGGACAATGAATGCATCTCTCTTCTGTTCCCACCCTTTTCAGTTCTGTTTTTGGGCTATACCAATTCTTATGATAATTCCCTTTTTGTTACCACTTTACAAGTCATTGTAGCTCCTCATTATTTTCTCATTGGTTTCTGCTTCTAAAGAGCTTCCAGTTCTTCATTCTTCTTTTTCTGAACATCTCTGACACTTGTGTTTGTGACACTGATCCTGCTTCCTGTGACTCATATTACTTCACTCAACGCTGTTCACCCCTTGGCAAGCCAGTCAATAGTTTTTCTTTCTTTTTTTGTTTTCCTCTGTGCTTCTTGATCATCCTTGTTGAAACATACTCTACTAGTTCTGAATTTCAGTGTCTCTTGCAGCAAAGACTGGTTGCAACAGAAGTAATGCTTGCACTAACAGAGCCTCTCAGCTTTGTAATAAAGTGGTAGATAGATACAATGAATTGTTGTCCATTCACTATAAACATGATATAAGACATTCAAAATAGACAACATGTTCTGTGTATATTGGCAAAGTCCCAAAAGCTTCCTCTGAACATATACGAACGTTACTTTTCAAATATATATGTTTATATGTATGTATTTACAAAACTATACAGATCTTTAGCACTGCTCTGACAACTGGACACATTTCAAATTTCTGGTCCTATTTCAGAATAAGGAAGCACTAGTATTTCTCTTTGATTTGACTGTAAACATGTTAAGAAGAAGAAGAAGAAGAAAAAAAAAAAAAAGATCCCACTCCCCCCAGTCTTGTTATCAGGAAAAGCTAAACTGTATATTCTGAAAGTTTCAATATCACATGTACTGTGAAGCGGATATCTGACACAGTATAATTTATCCTGAATAGCACAAGCTTTAGAAAATTATAAGCCTATTTTAAAAAGTCTTACAAGTGAAAGTATTAGGCTATAAGTTTAGCTGTTCCAGCCAAGGAACCCTGCTGTAACAACCCGTTGTGTGAGCATTTTTTTTTCCCTGCAGTATCCATCTCTAAGGAATCTAGACAATATATTGTAATTGGTGTAATATTACAGTTCAAGCAGTTCAAACAACCTTAGTAGAACTGATTCCTGTTGTCTTCGTTGTCCATAAAGCACTCAAATTCTTCCTTTAGTACTCATGCATCTCTTCAGAGTTTTAAGGTAGACCAAATAGCAGGACACTTATGTTTTATTTCACACTAGAAACTGAAGTTATTGTTTTTAGTCAACTTTTTACATCCTGTCCTTTAATAAATCTACTGAAACCAGTCATTTCTTATGCACTGAACAAACTATTTATCTTCCACGCAACGGGGAAAGCAGTCTCCAAAAATCCTATCTGAAGGTTGCAATGAGTCAGCTCATGCTTTATCAAGGGAGAATATGATTTAGGTTCTATTCACGGTAGAGGCAAACTGTTTTTAGGAGGATTTTTTTTCTTGAATATAGTGGCTAGGAATTTTCATGTGAAATATTTGCCAAGTGACAAACAGAGTGGAGCAGATATAAACTATAGACTAGAATTTGTGCAGTGTAATGACACCAGGTAGATTAATAAACAAGCAGGATTAATGGAATATTTCCCCTCTGGAGTATGCAGAATACAGGTCCTTCTTTCTGAAAACAACACACTATTTTCCCTCATCCTCTTCCCAGGGGACAGAGAAAAAATTTTCCAAGCATGACTATGTTAACAAGAAAATATGAACCGATGACACTAGAAACAACAGCCCTTTTCCTCCAAGCCTCAGAAAAGAAATCTATACTTCATCACAAACTGAACTCAAGAGAAACATATTTTCTGATCTAGAATCATGACTGTTCATTTCTGATTTCTATCCAAAAGCAGCAGGATTTCTTTTTTGGTACTGTAAATAATATTTGCATCAGTTTGACCAACTTTGCACACATGACTAAGGATGAAAGAGGTTTCTGACAGCTCCCAGGAGCCCATCTCCCACTAGCAGTTACTAATGATCAGTAGAAATCAAGTATCTTACTTCAGCAGACTAATTTGGAAATCTCTGAATGTATACAGTGCAGCTTACAGCTGGGTATCATAGATCTACCTCTCAGAAGGGCTCGTGGAGCCCCATGAAACCCTGTTGTGCATGGAGCTAGGCCTAATACTTATGTCCTGCGATATAGGCATCTGCGCCTCAGAAGCATCGTGTAGAGAACATGGCAGCTGAGGAAGCCACACTTTTCTCCTTTTTTCACTTTGCCACTTGATGAAGTCGATTTTACTATTTGCCAGCTGAAATCTACTCCATTGGTTTCCTTGGTCTGGTGAAAATCCATGTTCCAACATGTTTATGGATGCACATGTGTACATGGGGAAGTGATGAGGCATGAGCAGACCTTAGCATAGGGGTAGCTGCACTTCCTGATCCTCCGACAAAATGTCCCTGACTGTGAGCCATGAGACACAAACCTTATTCCCCAGGGAATGAGGAGATCTTGGAGCTTGGTCTCAGGTTAGGGACTAAGATTGGACCTCAGTAACATCACATCCGTTTCAGTAGCCTCCATCCTGCTTTTGGGGGTTGACTAGCTTGTATCTGTGTGCTAGCACAGCCTGTTGACAAATTGTGTGATTTGGCCCTAGTGGGAAAGGAACACTTGAGATCTTTGCAAGGCTCAGAAGCCTTAGCTTGGTCATGTTGGCTGTAAGTGAGCAAATCTGCCTAAGCAAACTGATGCCAAGTTCACACCTTAAATTTCTGAAATTCCCCTGCTGCAACAGAGCAGTTTGACCAGTAAGTTTAATCACTGCCCTGCTGGACATCCCATGAAAAGCAAAGGGGAAAAATACTCGGCAACTGAATTTCTGTGAGACCAAATATTTTTTCCTGTTACTGAAAAAAACCCCAAACATAGTTATTTCACTTGTGTTCAATTTTCCAGTAAAAGTTAGAAAAATGAAAATTTCCACAAAAATGTCACTTTCCAGACACTGGTCATTTTTTCCTGGTGAATCCATCAGTACATTGCAATCCATTCAAATGGATATTGCTGTGAAGAAAATGCTGGCAGAAGACTTGGTGCTGAAAATGTCAGAGAAAATCACTTTACGATGGCAATCTGAAGTGAAAAGGAGGTGGGTTTGAGGGGGAAAAAAGCAGCTAAACCCACTGTCCATCCTTGAGCAGGAACTTAAGGGAAATCATAGGTAGCATGGGAGTGTGTAACGTTCCCCTTTGAAAATTAATTAGAAAGCTATCCATCATTCCAGTTAGCATTGCTACCAGTGCCTGACAAAGGTGCTGGATTTATGACGTGATGTCAAGAGATGTGGTACCAAAAAAAACCAGGAGAAAAAATAGCCGCTGGCCAGCTTGGTTCAGCGTGGATGGAGTAGAGTAGGTTGTTTCTCATTTTTCCTTTTACATTTTATTATTCAACTTGGCATTAATAATATGTATTTATTTGTGTTGCAGTTGCATCTACAAGTCTAGTTACCAACCTGAACTGTGTTACACATAAACAGAAAGAGAAAAGGCAGTTCTTGTTCTCAAGGGTTTATGATTCAAACCCAGAGGTAGATTCGGTAATTGCAGCAAAGAGATTTTCCTTCATCTACCTTGGTTTGGATCCACCAGGCTGTAGTTCTGAATAAACTACGAACAGAAATCAAATTCAGCTGAAAGCTGCATGTTCAAAAATTTTCATCTGGCCTTGGCAAAGCAACCACAGTATGAATCTTCAGACTGCCCAGAAATATTCCAAATGTGGATAGCAACCTCCATTGAATGGTCTGGCTAGCCTCTGAAAATTTGTCTAGACATGTTCTCCATACTCTGCTCAACCTGGTATTACCATGATTCAAAGGTGTGATGCTCACATAGTGTAGGAAGAAACTGTGATCCACATTTTTGATTGCTTAAAATAAGTGTACATCGCCAAATTAAAAGTTATCATAAGTGAGGAGGTGCATATTGGCCGTGCTATATTTTCTTCAGTCTAAAATAGAATCAAAACAGTCTTTTGCTGAATAAAACCTATTAAAAACCAAACCCTCATAAGATATAAACGGAATTGTTTACTTTTCATTGACATGATTGATTGGCCATGGCAAACTTTTGAAACCCAACTAGTTATATATGTAGATAATCAATTGCATAATGATCAGCAGCAAGTGATAAGGAACAAATAAAACACATATGCTTAGAAACAAATGACTTGTAAAGACTCTAACTCATATATGTTGGATAATTTAATCATAAGGAGTGCAAGCTGTGACCTTTGAGTGGGAGCTGGCAATCTGGCAATCAGAAAGATAGCAGAGATATGATGCATTGGTCTTTCTTTGCTGGACCATCAGCAGTGATGAGCTTGTTTGTGCAGCCTGCTGTAGCTTGGGGTGATTACGTGACTTAACTGGTCAGTTGTTTCAGATTTCAACAAACTTCATCATCTTATTTTCCTAAGAAATTTGTAGAATCCTTAAACCTACATTTTATGCTGTAGCATAAACCCCACAAAACCTGGCAAGTTTTCTCTTAACCACTCTTTCTCCACCTCCCACATCATTTGAAAAGACGTGCCTGAATCTGTCCCAGCAATTAAGAATCATTTTGATTCCTAGAATGGAGTAAGTAAAGTAAAGTAGTCTGTAAGGCTGATGGATCTCAAGAATGGGAAGAACTTCACCTTTTATGTGCCAAGATAAAAATTATTTTCTTCCCAATAACCATGAAAATCAACAGAAGATAGTTGCATTTTGTTTTTGAATGCACACTGCTTTTCTTCTCAAAAAGCTTTCCAGAAATAATCACAGACATTACTGAAATAAGAAATGCCAAACACTTTCTTTCCAGCTCAACACAGGAGCAATCAAACCCTTTTTCTGTCATGAAACATCTGCAGGGAATGGATGCTACTGCTCAAGGTGCCTAAGCAACACGACAGGCTGAGGCTACACCTGAGGGGTTGGTATTCACATCAGCTCGTATATGCACCTAATGATTGCTTCAATAATTATCATGTCTCAAGTCAAGAGAGGCAAGAGAGCAATCTATTCTGACCACTACCCAGGACTGACAGATCATAGCTTTCTGTAGGCTCAGTGAAGAAAAGTAGCCAGGACAACTGAGCTGGCAGATTACTGTAGGTAATGTACCAACTTAGGCACTGTAGGAACTTCTCCATATAGGACGGATCCTCCATGAAGGATCCAGTACTCCTGGACCGTAACTGGCGTGAAAGATTCTCTGTTCTGTTAGCGTTAGATGCTACAGTAGTTCTGATGACCAAGCTGCAGGTGAATGCAGCCCAACAGGTCTCCTTTGTGGCAGATGCAGGAGCCAAGTGTTGGGTGAAGACAGGAATTGTCAGTGTCAAAGAACCAGAAAACCCTGAGCATCACTCTGGAAGGAAAGAAAAAGAAATCTTTTTGGCACATAAGTTTCTGAAGTCAGCGACTCAGTTTTCTAAGTGAGAAAAGTCTGTGATGATGATGATGATGATGATGTGTGTGTGTATAATGTGTATATATATGTATATACATGCATATAAAGAGAGAGATTACAGTTCATAGATATAGACAGTTAAAACATATATTGGCTACTCCGCCCATTTCTGGTCACTAGACCTTCCCACTAATAATAACCAATACAATGCAACAGATGAAAATAAAAATAATGACACCCATCGACTCTACAATTTCTTGGCCATTAGATTTTTATGAAATGATGTACTATTCATAAAATTTAGTGCTGTTTTCCATTGCAGATTTCCTCAGCTAAAATAAATAAGACTTTGGTGGATTAATATTAGTATGTTTATGAACAGCAACCACATCAAGCCATGTCTGAAGCTAAATTATCTCTACTTTCATTAGGTGAGGGAAATCCAAACACTTTGGAGAGAGTTATTAAGAAGACCAATCAAATAAAATGTATGACTAATGGTGTCAATTCCTTACAGTGAGCATCTTTGCTCTTACCACTTAGAAAAGGGATGTTGTCCTGAAGATTCCTCTGAAAACTAGTTTTTCTGCTGCTATATGCTATTCTGCATTCATCTGGAGTCTAATAGCAATGTGGTATAGAGCAGAATCAGTGTCTTACTGTATACAGTGATTGCACAAGTTAATCACTCTTTTTAAATTAAATATATTTCTTTACAGTAAAAACACTGGGAAGCAAAGACGATTAAATAACTACTTTTATAAACATGACTGGTTTCTACTGATTACCTCACATCACCCGGTCGGTGCACTTTTTATAAATACAAATACTTGATTTTCTCTTTTTTGGGACCAAACAGACAAAAGGAATATTAAAAATGAGACTGAGACTATAACTGGGTGTAAAGCAATATACATTGTTTATGAAACTTCAACTGCATTTTAGGAAGTCATTACTACTGACTTGTTTGGCATTACCCTGCTTTCATCTGCTCCTGGATGACCCTCAACTAAATTTTAAAGAATGTGGTTTCTTTTGCACCAAAAGGAAACAAATGAAAAGCTTACAAGATCAGTTATTTGCTATTGGATAAGGAAGTGATAACTTCACTGAGTGGTAAAACCATCTTAAAATGCATCAGCTATTTTGCCAACAGAACAAGGCCCTGACAGTCATATTGGAAATAGCTTAATCCACTTATTCCAGCCTCTAGAATTTAAGAATAATTGTATCTGCTTTCATATAGAGTATCTCATATATTGATCTGGAAGCACTGTAAGTGAAGACCCATATTGTCACACCTATACTGTGAGAGCAGTCATGCTCTCTAAGGCTTAGTTCCCTGATGTCCAGAGCAGAGGTCTTATAATAATACATTGGAGTCCTCTTGTAGCTTATACGCCTATAGCACATCCATAGGTTTTCTTCTAACACAGGATCAGGACTTGGCTCCCAAGATCCAGCAATGTAGGCAGCCTATGTTTATCAGTGTTTTGCATATGGGAAATGAAGCAAAGCAAATGCAGTGACTTGCCCCAGGCTAGGCAAAAGACAGGAACAGAACACAAGCGTCCTGCCTCTATGCAATGTTGCTGTCCGTCTTCATAAATTCATGTTTAATTTATAGCAACTGGGCCTAAAACGTCTCTGTATTGAGTTCATTAAGAAGTGCTGGCTGCTTTGTAGTTTCAGTTACGAAAAGTGAACTAAACATTTACGTGGGTTATCGACTACTTCATGCTAATTGTTTTTTTGCAGAGCAGCCAGAATATATTGAACAAGGTGTGTTTACTTATTCACACCATTTTCACCACTACTACCTAATCACTTCACCACTACTACTAATCACTACTACCACAGAAAAAGTTGTTTCAAACCATAATACAATTATTCTGAAATTTGGAGGTGTTTACATACCTTAACTTCCAGACTGCAGATCCAGCTTTAAAAAGATCTACTATAAATCATTGGAAAACTATGTATTCATAACTAAATTTGGCAGCCAGGTTGTTTATTCTATAGACTTTAGGCTACTTTTGAAAGTCAATTCAAGTGTCTTCAAAAGACCCAAGTTCCTTGAATGGTTAATGGAAAGAGAAATGATAAAACCATGTGAAAGAGATTTCATGAATAATTCTTCCTGACCTAGACCCCTAAGGGATATAAACATGAGCATATATGCAATATTATTTGCATGCAGAACTGCTTAGTCCATGGAAATGGATAACTGTTTCTGTATTTATGAATCCTGTATGTAGAACTGCTCTCTTTGCTGAGTTGTAAAGGATGGTATCTCCAACTTTAAAGGAGATTTTCTGAATAATTGAGCATTTTGATTACAAGAGGCTATGAAATTTAAAACAAGAAAGTAATTTTCACAATTAGGTATTGGTTCGTGATATGCAAGCTAAAATTTCTTTCCCTTAATTTAGGTTGTCTTGTTGGCTTTGCATATCCTTGCAAGCTACATTAAGTTTCAGAATACATTACAAAGAGAAGTACTGGACCCTCCAGTTTTTGGCATTTTCAGTTAGTGGGTAAATTCTGGAAATCCTGTAGAAAACTTTCCAAACTTCACAGTTACACGAAAAATAATGAAGTCTTTCCTGTCTCTGTCATCTGCATTTTGACAGACTGTGAATATGAGACCAGCCTAAGCCATTGCACATGTCTCTGCTGAAAAGGAGTGCTAGAGTTACAGAGCTCCTGTGTCTCAGGATGCGTTACCCATTAGATGAAATCAGTGTTAACATAATAAGCTAGTTATTGCTGATATGGTAAAAAAAAAAAAAAAAAAAAAAAGTATAATAGGCCAACTACAGTAGGAGTTAAACTACTGCAGACTAGCACTGAAAGAGCAACAGCAGCCTGAAGCAAGAATCAAAGTAATTACATCTTTCACAGGAAGAAAGCAGTTGAATTCAGATTCCTTGTATCACATCACAGCAGCAGAGTCAGATGAAAGGAATATAACCAATCCACTGGGCCTTTTCTTCTGCAAGAGACATGTCTTCTCTTATTTTGGAGTAGGTAGCTGTAAATGACAACCCTTACTCCTCCAAATCCAAATAGCATCACTTTTAGTACTAGAAGTAGCCAGGATCCAAATCTGGATTTGTGGCTTGGGACTTGCCCATATAGCAAGCAAAGGTGCAAATAGAGTCTAGGCACTGAGTGCAGCATAATCATCTCCATACATTAGCTAAACTTCACAGAACAGCGCTAATATTATCAAGTCCTCTGTGTGCGCATGTGTGTGTGTGTTTGTGGGAGGGGAGGATTTCAGTACCTCTCCACTACCATAGCTTTACTGCTTATGAATAAATGCATTACTGTAAAACTAATTAGGAAATCAGAAGCTCCATTCAGCTCTTTGCAGTACAGGTGCAATTTGTTCAATACACTTACTAATATTTTGTCCAGTCTCAGTTAAAGCATCTCAACTGAACGGGAGTGATACGTGCAATGTGAGCACAATGCCTGAACGCGTACACAGAGGAGCACTGGAGTGGGGTAGGGAGGTGGGTTGTCTCTGCAGAGAACATCAGTCAGCCATTACTGGAATACTATGCCCAGTTCTGGTGTCTAAACTTTAAAAAAATTGAAGTCATTTCTGAGAAGTTCTATAAAGCTGTCTTATATTCTTGAACACAGTCATTACAGACAGAGGGCATACGAGCTCGCTCTACTTAATCTACTTCAGAAACTCAGGAAGACAATTTATGATTATCTGTGCAGGAAAAGACCTCTTTTACTAAATGTTTCCACAGCACAAAAACCAGAGGCATAACAAACTCCAGCAGATGATAATTAAAATCAGACTAACTCTGACAAAGACTGGTGGCAGCAGGGGCAGACGAGTGAGTTGGGCTGTGGAGGAGTAGAGGATGGGTTTTCCCCTTGGAGCTGGCTAGTGACTCCACACCTGGTAAAAGCCGGCATCTACTGTGTCAACGAAGCTAGCTCACACATAGCTGTAAATGTTTAATTAAGGGGAAAAATAGAGTTTTATTGTCTCAAGAAACAAATCAGCTTCTTGACTTCCTCATTGAAGAAGGCACTGGAGGTCAGCTGGTGCAGCACCTGCTCATACGGTAGTACAGGTAGGTCTCTTGAAACCAGAGGGCTCATCCGCACTAATATGGGTCATCAGCAGGAATCATTTTCCCCTAACCCCATAAGTTCCTATCTCAGTGTTGGAGAGTCCTTAGTGTATCAAGTGGTTCAAATAGCACTTCTCTCTACTGCATGGATGTGATAAGATTCAGCTCACAGAGTTTTTTTAAGCTCCTTCTTAGCCTATTTTTTACTGCTATAGGCTTTGGTAGTGGCTTTCAGGAAGCCCAGTTCTCCAAAGGTCAATGACGGCATAAGTCACTGCTTTCCCTATGGCATCCCGACCCGACCGCCGTTGTTTAGAGCAATCCTATCCTGGGGAAACTTGTGCCAAGAGAAAGGGGAGAAAGAATTTCCCTTTGACAAGTTCCTCCAGCTATGCTAGAAAAAAATCTACTGAATAGACTTGGAAGAAAAATAGC
Organism: Dromaius novaehollandiae; assembly: GCF_036370855.1. Classification (NCBI taxonomy): domain Eukaryota; kingdom Metazoa; phylum Chordata; class Aves; order Casuariiformes; family Dromaiidae; genus Dromaius; species Dromaius novaehollandiae. The sequence goes on along the minus strand of NC_088101.1, from coordinate 83,344,407 downwards.
GAAACGCCCTGTTGCAAATACATTAGAAATGACTTAGAAATTTCTGTGACATGGTTAACAGGACTGGAGAAAAATAAAACCTAATAATCCCTGTAAAAGAAAAATCTGCAATTCTCATCTTATCTCCTGCCCTTTACCCTTCAGCAATAGGGAGAGGTTATTCACCTTCCAGCTGGGAATATCACTAGTGATGGGGTTATCAGAATAATAAGAAAATAATGGCAGGAATGTGCACTTTTCAGGCGCTGTGTGGTCACTGAGGGAAGCACAGCCTGTGGCATAATTTAGATTACATCCAAAGGCTGTAATAATCATTTCCTCAGTGCCAGAGATTGGTCGAAACATAATGTTAAAAATGAATGATTTATAGCTGGTTCCTTGTCTGCCTTCTCTCTCTGCCTGTAAGAATACAGAAAGAAATCTGGCCAACAAAGCATGCCCCGGTTAGTTGGTGGACTTACGTACTGGAACACTTTTTTTCAGGCAAATAATGACCTAAGAGTTTTCTTAGGAATAGGGTATTAGGGAGTAAGGGAGTTATAACAGCAAAATATTTATTACTGTACTTTTTTTCCAGTAAATACATATTACAATAGATTAAATATATACTAAACGTGGGCTAAAAAGTTATAACATGCTTTTTTTGTTCCATTTATTTGGTTGTCATTCTACTGAAGGTAGAATGAAAAGAACTCTAGATGCAAAACTTGGTGCCAGAAGTACTACATACATTACATTACTTAAATAACTATATTTTGTGTGTTTACATAGATTTACTTGACAGCATGTATGTTTATACATTGCCATTAAAAATACTAATTATGGGATGAGAAGCTATTTGAGCAAACCTCTGTGAGGAATGATAATATAAAAAACAGCTCTGAAGAGGAGAAAAGTGTATAAACAAACCGATCAGCTTATTTTGCACCTTAGTACTATATGCATAACATATTTACTTTTAATTTGGAGGAGCAGACATCAGAGGAAAAAATTAGTCATAAGTGATGTAAATTTTTCTGATTCTGTGCACATTTTTACCACCAGGTATATCTAGGTTCTTCCTAAAAGACAGCTGCACACTATCATGGAGCATATTAACTTTATATTATGGTAGATACATTTCTTATTAGGTTCTTGAAGAGTCTTGCCCATTCATATGTTTTTGTCTCACAGAACCTTTGTGCAAATGAGAGCCCTTCTGCAAAAAAGGGTTTTGCCACAGAGGGTCCAAGCTCACCTGTATGTGAGAAGAAGGCTTGTGCAGAGGACAATCTCCTGTCCCTGAGAATACTGAAAGGTCATTCCCTTCCTCCAGTAGCTTCTTTCTCACTAAGGATTTTACAGAATGTAAAATTTCAGTATAGTTTTATTCTGAAGGTTGTGTATTTGGAACTATTTAGTTCATTGTGTGTGAACTATGTATATTTTTTAATCTTTAAATATGTTTTTTTCTTTTCTGTTTTTGTTTGTCCATTTGCTGTTTTCTGTTCTCTCCAGGAATAATCTTCCATATAGCAAATATGTATTGATATTTACTTTATACACACACACACACACACACACACACACATATATAGACACATCTGTATATATATTTCTTTCCAGTGGAGGTTGCTGGAAATTCTAGAATAAGACAAAGGTGCAGGAAAAGAATTTAAATAAAATACTTAACATATGATTGCATGAAAACAAACAAACAAAAAGTCATGAAGTCTTAAATGAAAGTCTTATATGAGTCTTAAACTCATAATGTACAACAATTGCAACCACTTGCATGGAATTTTAAAATCCTGACTGCCAGCAGTAACATCATTTTAGTTACACATTCAATTATCTCGTTTCTACTCTCTCTTTAAAAATATTGTTGGTAGGTTAACTTGAGTCAGAAGCAACTCACTTGTAACTTGGGGTAGGTAAAATCTATGTGCACATGAAAAACAAGATGATTGTGCTTCTCTGGTTGGGCCTAGTACATAGAAGCAGGAAGGCTACGGTCTAGCTGTTGCTGGGTACATGCTATTGCTCTGAAAGGAGCACCAAACACCACCGATGCACAGATGGTATGTGGGTGCACCCAAGGATGAGAGCTTTAATAACTGGGCAAAGATATATAATAGCAGTGCGATTGCAAAATGTAAGTGAATGGCAGATACATGAGAAATACATGATAGAAAGCAAATAAATAAATAGTAGGATAACGTGAGATGCAATTTACAGGAAATGGTCAAACATGTATAAAAAGGAGCAGAACTCACCCTGTATTTCAGCTACCAAACAGCTGGACTTCGTTATACTATTTGATCAATAATACATAGCTTTGTGCTTATTATTGGAGAAATAAAGGACTCTGAGTAATGAAGCCAGCACAAAGTGAAGCTATATGTCTGGGCAAGACAAAGTAAATAAGTACCTAGAAGAGATGAAGTCAGAAACAGAGCTTGGAGCAGCTAATTGTGATCAATGGAGAAAGAGCTGCGTGAGAGAACAGCAGGCGTGAATTCCTGGAAGGGCGCCTGCAGCCAGGAGGGGAGCAAGATTCTGGGAAGGAGATAAGAATCTGGGATATTTTGTTTGTTACTTGTTTTTTGTGATTGTAGTTGACTGACATGAACAGAAAGGCAAAGTGGAATATAATATATGTATAATTCAGATTGAAACACATAACGCTGGAATTTCATGAGTGAACAAGATGCAAAACAAAGCCATCATGTTAGCACAGCCAAAGGAATTGAGGTGGATGTCATCTGTAAGGCAGGCACTGGGATGGGAGAAGTTAAATGGTTCCATATGACCACAACACTTTTCACTGTCAGGCTTTTCTTACAGAACCTATCATTTTATTATTTTTTAATTAGACTGTTTTAACTTATTCATGATTGTTATTAAATTTACAATACTTTTCAGTTCTTAAATAATTCCTGTATTTTACCCTGAGGCAAATTTTTTTTAGCCTCTGGCACTTAAACTCAAAGACTTCCTGTTCATCTGCAATAACTATGCGATAATCTGACTTGAAACAGAAGAATAAATACATGGCACCTCACAGGACAGGAACCCAACAGCGTTACAATTTAATATGTTAGCCACTCACCTCAGGAAAGTCATATAACAGTTTGTCATTCATCAGTGAAGGAGTTTTACTCCATGCTGAACAACTCACTGGGGCCTCTTCACACTGTCTAGTGATACCTAACTTAGATACCCATGTTTGGGGACCAATTCCCTGTGCCCTTCTCCACTGGGAGAGGCTCTTTCACAAGGCAGTTCAAATCAAATACTTAATGAAAGTACACCTAAAAAGCCTTTCTCTTCTACTTCATCTAACTTTAACTAACTTCATCCAGTTCTTTGACTAGATAAAATAGTGTGACTAACAATGCAGTAGAAGACTATTTAAATGGTGTCATTAATTTTACCCAGCAATTTTTTTTTTTTTTTTTTTTTTTTTTGCTTTCTACAGTAGGAATGCATTGATCTGGATAAGGTCCTGGATTAAGACTCAAGCATTAGCAACATGAATAAAACACATCATTTGTGGTTCGTTTTTACTCTTCTACCTTCTCGGCAAAAATTGTGCATATACTGTGGAATGTTTTGTTTCCAAAGGTTTAGTCTGAAGACACTTCTTTCCATTTATTTTCTCTTTTAAAAAATAATTATTCTGCTGTGATAGTGAATACACCCAAAGAAGTTAGCTCAATATAAAGCACAAGGTGGTAATGACTTCGATGACCCTTAGTTTGCACAGAAAGATGTCTCCTGTCTAACTGGTTATTGATGTGAGACAAAACTTCTTTTCATTATAAGAGCAGAGTTATAGATCACAGCTCTCCTTCTATAGAGTTAGATTTTCATTTTGTTATTGCAGCTCCAACCCACTCATACCTCAACACTACTTTTCAACTTTTCATAGTAAGCCAGTGAAGAGCAGAAAACAGAAATGGAAACGGATTTTCTCATTATGAGAATTTAAAAGTTGCAGGGGATAATTACAGCCTGCAGCTGCTCAAAATGTTTGTGACAAAGCTTTTCCATGAATAGTGTGCGCAGGTAAAGGCGCATTCCCAGGGCCTCCAGGTAAGAGGTGCAGAGTGGTTTGTGGTCACATGGCGAAGGTCTACTGCTCTACGGAGGAAAGCATCTATGTGGAATTCAACAGTGTATTAATGACACCTAAATTTAAATACCTGCATGCACATGCCTATACGACATCTAGGTGTCTAAGCTTCCATTATGTTCCACGATGATCTAATCAATACAGCCAGTAGCATCTTGAAAGCTATGCAGTTTACCCTGAGGCAGTTACCTGAATTTAATCAATCGAATTACCATCTAGATTCCACTCACTATATTGACTAGATCTCATTTGACTTTGAAACTAAAGTGGCACTCTTCTGTTTCTGTTAAAACAGTGTTTGTTGTTGCTTTTCCATTTCAAATACACGAAATAACATGAAGGCAGTTCCACAATCTGCCTGTCGTTTTAAGCAACATGCCAAGATCGATGAGGATTCAAGACCTTTTCGGATAGTAGTGTATTTTTTTTTTCAATACAGCACAGTTCCTCGGTGCATTACCTAAGATTGGCACCCAGTTTTCATCTCATAAGAAGCTACTTGGCTCATTGCAGAAGAAATTCCAGAAACTAAATAAAATACATGCCGTGTGGACAGTTGGGGGCTCAGCAGTGAACCAGTCATTTATGTTATTTGACTGTGATAGGATACAGGAATACAATGGCTTTTCAGGAAAAAAGAAATAAAAGGAAAACTTGTGATGCATATTTCCATGGATGTTAAATTATTTTGCATTATATCCTGTCATCTAGCTTTCTCCTTTTGTATGTACAGTTTAAATATACTCATGTGATGTTTAGTAATTCTTAATTTCTACAGAGATCTTTAAGGACAGAACCAAAACAAGCTTTTCATCCCAATATACCATTGGTAAACTTTCCTTCACAAGACTTTTGCCACTGTTGTTCATTTATTTGTTATAAAAAGTACACTGAATTCCTGAATATGTGCCTTTCTGCAATGTCTGAGGCCTTCATAAACATGAGAATGGAAGGAACACTCTGTTCTTTATTGTTGTTCTTTGGCCGTTACTGTTTCCTCTAATGTTCTCCCTTAACAGCAAAACAGCTTTCTACTCCATTTTTTGTCTCTACCTATTTGGCAAATGTTTCTCACGGAACACAGTCCCATTAAGGCTGCAGCAAGTGTCACTTGACACAGCTTTAGGATTTATGCCTGTTTTCTCTGCACCACAGACAAGCAGGGGAAGACACTCAGTAGCAGTCAGAGATTTGGGTTCAACTTCTTTTTCTAGCAGGTTTTCTCGGATATTATTGAGTTAGTTATTTCAGACCAGATCCTCAAAATGGCTTAGCAATCACAGAGGTAAGCATGAGCATGCCTACTCATGAAATCTCTGGGATGCGATTCAAACACCCAGTTCAAATTATTTATTTATATTCCTTATTCTGTACCTTGTGAGAATTAAGTTCCTTTGGGTAAGAATGGGTTTACCAATATCCATTGCAGTCAAATTATAGGGATGCCTACTTTAGGCTATAAGAAATGCTGGAAGACAGGGGTGCTTCTGTGATACTGTCTCTACCCCAGCTCTTTGCATTTATCAGGTGGGAATTCACATCTGTAAAATTTCCTCTTGTGTGTAAGCTTCTAAAACATCCTTTTAGACAAAAACGACTCATTCACTTCTTTTAACAAATAGCCAGATATATTATTTGGTATAATTTAGAGGCTGGATTACTAATCTGGGACACAAGACACTTGTTCAAGCCTTTCTTCAGCTGCAATTTTTTCAAATTTCCAGTTTCCTCTCTCCACAGAAGCACTCTGTTGACTTGTGCCACTTTCACCATTCACTTTGAATTAACTGGAAAGAATTTTTCTCTCATGGGAAATTTCATCAAAAAACTATATGATTCAAAAATATTAATAAATTATAGCACCATTTTGTAATGTAAAACTATTTCCAAGCTACTCTGCTGATGACCCTGTTAGCTGAATGCTTCATGAGCTTCAATGAATTTTATCCTCACATGATCTTTTGTGATGTAAAACATTCAAAACTAATTTTTCTGAGCACTACATGAGATAGATTAAATCTTTTACTTGAGATCACACACAAAGTCTGTATCTGAGCTAGGAGTGACCCAGATCTTTTAAGTCCTGGAATGTCATTGCCACGTAAGGATCCTTCCTCTTTTTTGTGGTCTTAGAAACAATGTTCCAAACACTCAGATGGGATCAAGAGGTCAGAGAAGGGAAGGGATGGACTGGTTTCAAGAAGGTCGGGCTAGGTTAAATACTTGGTCTACACTTTGATGGACTTCCTTTAAATGCACTATTGGAATCAGTGTTGTAACACTGATGTAATTTTTACGTTTGCTTCCCAAAGGTTCTCTGTTAGCCATTTGTCAATCAGCTTGGAGAGCTTTTCATCCCTCTCAAGTCTTTTTTTTTTTCCTGCCCTTGCAGAAACACTTGTTAGAAACACAGAGATAAAGTTCCACTAGCAGAAAAGACGCGATTTCCTGTGGGCAATGTCAGTGCTAATATGAGATGTCCAAAAGCAGATGTTGGTTGCTTCAGGCTGCCTGATGATATTCCTTTAATCCTTGATAGTGTATCATGGGTATTGGGTAAACTGTATTCGTGCAGATACATTTCAAGAAGATTTGAAGTTGGTAACAATATCATTGCAAAATTTATGCTCATCCTCTTAAAATTGCACAGTAATAGACTTACCCTATGCACAAGGCTTTCAACGGGGCTACAGCTGAAAGAGCCATCTATTTCAGAACAGATGAAGCATAAAGAAGCATAAATATTGCACAGTGACTCCAAAAAAGATCATGCATGACTGCACACTTTCTAATTGCCCTTCGTTTGTATGTAGATTTAGCCCTGCAAACACCAGTGCGGTACCGTTAGCACTACCAATGTGCCTCTAATAAGCTAGCCTTAGGAAGCAGTGTAGGAAAAAGCACACATGATAATTAGTGCACGATTCAGAACCAGAAAGGACTGGAGGAAAACTACCCAAGCGTTCATCAGGCAACACAGCAGGCTCCTTATCTGCATTAAAGTCATTATTTTTGTAAAATAAACAAATAAGGTGCTTAAAAGCAGGAGGAAAAGAAAGCATGTGCTACACATATGCAACAAGTAACAGGCCATGCTGCAGTGAGTTGCCATGGAGACTGTTGGATGGTTTCTGCGGAGCAAGTAAAAATGCAGTAAGACCTGAAGCCAAAGCGCTGCGAGCATCCTGTGCAAGCCCTCAGCTCCCACTGAAGTTGAGGCAAGTCGAGATCTGTCTGTATTCATTGCTGAAGCAGTCTAGCACCTGGCAAGATCAGGCTTAGTTAGGCAGCACTAGTTAGTAGCATAGGAGCACCGGTGGCGCATTATCCCCGGAGAAACCACCATCCCAGGAAGGGAAGAAGGAATTAATTATTGCTTAGCAAGAATGCCGCCTGTGCAACCGTTCTTCTTTTTCCGAGTGCGGAGTAAATTACTTCGCCTTTTTATAGAACATCTTACCTCAGCTAGTCTGGCTAGTGAATCATGAGGCCTATATCCTCATATTCCCACCTCTCATAAAACCTTGCCTTTCCAGAACAGGGAATAGTAAATGAGTAGCTGCTTCCTTCCTCGTAACTACAATTATGCTTGGAGTAAGAAATAATGAAAAGGAGAGTCGTCTTCTTCTGTGCAGCTGAGTAGGGATATGACAGCTCCATCCCGTGTTTCCACACAACCATTCCAAATAAAACAGTGGTGCTCTCTGTGCAGAAGCCTGCACAGGTTGTCGCACTGGGTTTAAGCACCCATCTCAAAACAAGAGACTGAAATCCTGGCCCTCCTGACATGAAATGGGAGACCGGCACAGAGTATAGCAGGGCCAGGACTCCCTTATAAAATGTGAAGTGTAACATGGAGAGATGCTGTCTTCATGGCCACCAGTCCTCACCATCGCTTTTGGGACGGATGCTGCTTAATCCCATCCTTTCTTTTGTGCTGCACTTTCATGTTCACCATGAGCCACCCAACCTAGAGCTATGCAGAACACCATTGACCATAGAGCACTCCCAGTGCAGGACTGCAGGATTCAAATGTATGTAAGGATGGCATTTCCTTTTCTTTTTTCCCCCACTGTTTTTTTCTTTTTAATAAGCTTTCTGCTTTGTTGCAGTCTCAAGTTTCCTAGTGAGAGAAACTAACTGGCTTCCTTCAAGCTGGACACTGGGAAGTAAATGATGTGTTTATAGTGTGATGATGATGATGGCTAGGACCCCCAAGGTGAACAGGGAGTGAATCAATTTATCGGTCTAGATACCTTAGCAGATTTCAGTGGTGGCAAAATTATACTACCACCGATTGCTTTTTAAAGTGGTTCTAAAAAAAAAGAATTGCAAGGCAACTCAATTCAGGGAGCAACTGCATGGTCTACAGTCCACGAGAAATTTGCTCTTTGTACATGAAGTCGTAGTTTATATCAACCGAAGTTTCTTCCACATGCACAGTGCATTGTTCTAATCTAGTATGGAAACAATAATGGAAGTATGTGTCTATTAACTCTTATCAAGTGCAAAATTTTTTAGACTCCTTTTGACCCAAAACTATGATGTGTAGCTGATTACTAGAGTGCTTTCATGAAGGAAAAAAAATATATACAAATGAAAGCTGAAAACTCCTAAAAAGTTCTAAAAATGCCTAAGACTCTTTTTCCCCATAACACTTGTGAGGGATGGAGGAGACCATTTATTACAGTCAAGAAGTTTATGGTTTCTTTCCTGTAAGAAGTTAACAATAGTGGAAACTTAGATACAATTTATAAATCATGAGAAATTCTTTCTTATTGCACCTATGGTAAAGTAATTCTCTTCCACATGTTGATGAATAAGTTCTGTGTTCTTCTTAGTCATTCTTTTATTAACATCTCTCCCAGCAGTAGAATATTACTTCTCTCAACTCGTCCTATCATGCACACATATACAGAAGATAGTAGTCTCTGGCTCCCTGGAAACAGTTCTGCTGATCAAGTTTTTTTTTTTTTTTTAATATACATTTGGAATATCGGTATCGGTATCGAGCACTACCTTACTCTTGTGAAGTGATATATTCAGACGTTTCTTGTGATCAAAATAAGGTGGTCTGAACAATCTTCATGCTATTGTTTACTATTCTGTGCCTCCATGCAGTCTTTAGCTATGTGATTATTTTTTTTATGGTAGGACTTTGACCTTATTCAGTGGACAATCTGGATGGTGACTGAAGAAAAGTTGAACAACAGGCCTGATGCCATCACACGAAAGCTGAACTGGCTCCTGGAAACCTTCTTTCAGAGTACTGTGGGTTTCCAGATGAAATGCTGAAGCTGACCTCAATGTTCCCTATATTCATTGCATTAAACTCACATTACAATTGAAGAATACATTTTGATAACTGACTATAATCAAGTCTTTCTTCACTTTCAGCAGTGTGCATTTTCGGTTGTGGGAATGAACCTATTTCCAAGAAATTGAATTAGCATAGCTAAAGTAGTTGCTTTAGCAGTTAACAAACCCTAAAAATTATTATGCTGTTGCTTCAGTGTTTACTCAATATTCCATTTTTTCTCAGTGCATCATGTATTGTGCTGCTTCAGGAAAGTCCATATTTTGATGACACAGTCCATGAAGCCTATTTTCACCACTGCTAAAGGCAATCACACTTAATGCATCTTTCGATATAAATTAATTATCTCAGGTCAGATAGATAGTGCCCTGTATTTCATGGCTTAGATGACCCTCTTTTTTTCACCTCAGATCATTTAACTGTTATGAAAATTTTCGCCATAGACAGATGCAGTGAAAATCAAGAGTTTTGAACCTCGAATTTGTAGAATTAGCTAGGCTCAGGACCATGACAGTATTCTATGAAGAAAATATGTTTTTTAATAAGGGCATAACTCTGATGATTTAGGAAAGTCATATTTCCTATTCATCAGGTTGTCACTCCTGTATCAGCCTGTAATAATTTTTTTTGACTACTGCATTGTCATTGAGAGTTAAAAAAAAAATACATTAAGGATAGCTACTTCTTCACATCCATACAAATCCACTGCCCTGCCTGCTTGGGATTTCAAGTCCATGCGGACATCCCTCCTCCCGTTGTCGGTTTTGGCACCTTGCTTTGATTACATCATTCTCTCTGTGATGCATGGCTTGATCCTTATCACATCCGGAACCAGCTTTCTGTGTTAGACTTAACAAGTCATTTAATTTACCCTATTTCTAAAAGACTGGTGATTTTAACAAGCTATCAGCCCTCAACTTTGCACTATTACTGATCATCTGCTTTTCCTGACAGTGCATCCACACTTCAGAACATCCCAACACTCTTTCTTGAAAAAGTCCTTCTGAACATTTGTAAAGGAATTATATTTACAGTTTTAAATCCTCCTTTAAAACCTGCCTCTTCTCAGGCTACTTATTCCTCCACTTTCGTACTGGGTTGAGGGAAAGCTATTCTACTCAGCTTCCTCAATTTTATTTTAAACTTGGCATTTCACCTCCTGCTTCTTTAGTTGAGATAGCTCACCAGCTACTCTTTGTATCATCAGCTACTCTTTGTTGATTTAAAGACTACAAACACCAGAGACAGAGCATATGCTTTTTCTCCCTTGTACGATTGCTTCCAAAACACAGATCCTTGATTAGAGCTCTTAAGGCTACATGATCAGTCATGGCTTGTGCAATGCAATTAAAAATAACGTTAATAACAGCATCGGCAAAGTGATTCTTTAAAAGAAATTCCCAATTGTTTTGGTAGAAGACCTGTTGTCTTAGATATGTAAATCTAGGCCTTTTCAAGGAGTCGAATAGCTACCCTAGGGAACAATACAGTTGTTGATGAATAGACTAAATCACTTGATAGATTTATTTTTATTCCTCTCTATGATCTATGAAACCATAGCATCACTCTTCACAACTCCACAACTGTTTGAACATAAAGCCTGAGGAGCAGTAAGGATATTGGCATCTATCCTCCGGAGGGTCCAGCAATGTGGGTGTGTATGAGACTGCCATGCTGCAAAAGACAGACACTGTACTCCAAGTTTCAGTCTAGCAAACTTTACTTGAATAGCTGCACTGCTAACTGTCATGGGAACCAGTGATGTGATCAGCAGAGTATGACAAAAAAGGCAATTGGAAGGAGGAAAGAAGGAATGGACTAAAGCAAGCTGAGAACTGTCACTGAAAAGCATCTTGGCAGTAATGGAAACTGTCAAGGAATCCCCTAGTGAAGCTAGGGCACATACAGCAGAAAGGTTTTGGTTATTTACTTAAGCCAATAAATAAAGAGAGACATAGATACCTAGACAGATAAACAGAGAGATAGGCAGGTGGATAAATAAATAAAAGCGCCAGGGAGACTTTCTAAAGATCTGTAGATCAAAAATCACTTTAAAAACAAAGTCATTTTCAGATCCTTGGGATGTGTTTGTCAAATAACAAAAGGCTGCTACTCATTTCAAGCTAAGGAAAATATGCATTTGCTGCTGTAAGTTAAGCAAATGCAAAACAGTTGTAACTTCCAGGAAACTGATATCAGACCAGTCACAACTGCAAGCCGATCACTGACGACACTAGGCAAATGCCTCATGATACATGCCAGTTATTACTGCTGGAGCAGATCATGTGGCTATTCAGACTTGGGTTTCTTTAATTGCTCTACAGGAAAAGTACATACTTTGTTCTTGTTTTATTTTTCTTTTTGAGGTGGTGGAAACAATGAGGAGGGAATATGTACAAAACTCCGGACATCAAAGGTTAAGAATTGCCTACTCTATACACAAGCATGAAGATGAGCTGGCACACTGTGGTACTCACCTATTTAGGCTTATCTTGAGCTGCTTCAGAGCACTCCCAGCCTGACTGCTTACATTTGAAAACGTAGCATGTAGAAAGCAGAACCAGAACATCTCCCCTACACCTTTCTTCAACTACATGCTCCACAGAGTCCAACCGGGAAAAGAAGCCAGAGTAACACCTAGCAGACCAAAGAGAACTCCCAAACTAGTGGTATTATATGGAAATTATTAGAGTAATTCTGGTAGTTCACGTGCAGAACTTGCTAGTGAAAGAAATTAAGGATTTGCCTAAAATATAGTGCTAACTGTGTGTTCAGCAGAAAACAGGTACAACTGTGTTACCTTTAAATTAATATGGGTCACAAGTTAACCATGGCAGGGAGTCCATGGAGTTACAAAGCCCTTTGAAAAGCAACGCAAACTATCCCCTTCTATACTCCTACACATTTATAGATACTAGCATCTGAAATATATAAATATGTAAATATATAAATAAATATATAAATAAATGTTTTTCTTCCACATAAATACTATGTGTTCAGTCAAGACATACAAGTAGTGAAACTGCTTTGTCACAGGGAAATTAGATTACAACACAAATTAATTAAAGAATTTAGACTGAGGAATGCATTACTTTGTTTTCCCCCCCCCCCCCCACAGGATTAAAGAACTTAATGCTCTCCCAATTAAACAGTTTCACACATAGCATAAAATCTTTCATACCTTTGAGAAAACTACAGAAAAAATTTAGATTGATGGTTGCCCAGCAGAGAGAGCAGGAGAGCAAAGCTGGGACCTCTGAATGTTCATAGCACTGTCTACATTTTGGAGGAGATTTTCTTTGTTTTTGTTGTTTTTGCTGATCCTTCCTCCCTTGTCCCTCTCCATATTTTCACCTCGGCATCATTCCTTTCCAGTTCTCCATTCCCTGCCCTTGTACCCCCCATACTATTTCTACTCTGTATTCCCTCTGTCCTCTATTCCCATTCTTTCTCCTCATCTCCTTCCTCCACCAAATGCAATGTTAGTTGTCATCCAGTTGCTCACTTTACTTGCTTTATCATCCCACGAATGCCTGGCCTGAGTCTGCAGACTCTCATGGGAAGAGACTGTGTTTTACCATCTGCTGCTTAGGCGTGATGTTAATAAACATGATTTGTGAGATATACAATTAATCTCAATATGCATTACAAAAATTAATTAGCATTGGTTGGAATGAAAATTTAGAAATCTGAAACCTATTAGTTACTAATGCTGTTGGCTATAACACGCTGAACAGTATTAGGATAAACGTTTGATGACCAGGAATTTCCCGTGTGTAACGGGCATGTTTCTGCCATCGGCAGCCTCCGGAGTGCACTAAATCAGTATCTGTTGGCTGTGCAAAGCTGTACATTTACTGCCACAGTAGATATTGCTCCCTCGGTCACTTTATTACAAGCTTGCCGCTTGCCACCATGACTCTTCTGACACTTTCCTATCCAGCCCTGCTCCAGCCCTGCTCCAGTCTGCCTGCACATTCCTCTTGCTGAGCTAGGCAGGGTATATATCTGTTCTGCATCCAAATACATTTTTTGTTTGCAAACTGTATTTATTTATTTATTTATTCCATCCTCCTTTTCCTCCCCATCCTTTAGCCTAAACAACAAGCATAGTAAAATTTAGAGAATCCTGTTCCGTGTCCTTAGTACAGCAAAGACATGGACTTTGCAATAGGATCCTCCTCTTCTACTGAGTGTACTGATATACCAGTTACATAGAGCATAGGAGTCCTTCACAATCCCAGTAAAAACTCAGGCTACAATAAATTACATTTTTAGTTCTGATTATGCAGAGTTAAATTGTCATTTTGTGATTCAAAGTGGCAGCTGACTTATCAAAGGAGTCAGCTGGACTTTGACCTGACTTCAGCCTTGGTGTATGGATTGAAATTTCTTTTTCCACAGGAAGCAGATAATCCTGCTGACTGTAGATGGTACAGTCCTAACAGGGAAAAAGTTTTGATTGCAACTAGAATATCTATTTTTTAGTTCCATCTCATCTAGATAATTTTCTAGTGTGGCTGATAATTTGTCAATACATTTTTAAAAATGAAATGAATTAATCATTATCAACTAAACTTTTCTTTTCCTGACCTGCTAATTTCAAATCCATATGTTTAAAGGCAGGATGGTAATGATGCTAATTACCTTTCAAACTGCTATTAAATAATATATAATATAATAATAATAAATAATAATAAGAGATAACAAAGAGAGGCAGCAACACCCATTGCATAAGTTATACCCAGATCACATGAAGTGCAAATCCAATAATCAAAGGGATTTCTTCAGCGAATGTGATAGAAAAAGGAGAAAGTATAAACATAAAAGCAGAGATACAGAACATAGTTTCATACAATCCTTTTGCTATTCTGAAGACAGAGAGTAGCCACAGCATAAGCTGTTTTGATACTTGAAGATTTCCAAATTGACTAAAGCTGTAAGATTTAAGCTTTGTGCTTTTGGTCCTTGGAATTATCATCTGCTGTAAGAGTAAAAGTTTCTCCCACAGATTTTCTGTAGATGGACATTAAGAGTGAGGTAAGGATTAACCGACGTTAGCATTAGGGGGCATATAAAACTGACTTTAGGCCACTGTCTTTCCCTCCAAGGCCTTACTCTGTGTACATCTCAATCAAACTGCAAAGCTGAGACCTAGTATTTTATCTTTAGACTTCTTATCAACCAAAAAGATGACTTGCCAACTATGCCTCACTGACAGTTATTTTCAGAATGCTTTTCATTAAAGTAGAACGGGACGAATTCACCATTCAGTGACAGCAAGGTACAACCAGCCTCTATTGCTGGAGTTATTCCATATCCATGCTGGAAAAAACAGGACAGGATTTGGCCCATTATCTTTAGGATTAATGCTTAAATGACATGGCTACAATAGATCTGTCAGTTTTTTCTGCTAATGTAATTGTATTGCATTGTATTATGAATATTATTAATTAAAACTCCATTTGCAGGTGATTTAATCAGTTAACATATGCCTTTGAAGAATGAAATATTGCCCTACTAGAAATGGGATATTTAAGCTGACTTGTAGAAATCTATTTCCGTTCCTTTTCATTCCAATATTTCTATTTCTGACTTCAGTGCCTCAACATTTGGCAGGGGATTGTTAGACCGTGTGAGGCGTGCCGTGATCAGTATCCATGGGCTAAAAATGCTGGTAGAAATAAGTGTGAAAACTGCAGGGTTCCCTCTGAAAGTAATAGCTCTCTATTTTCTCTCTCTGTAAAACAACATTTCTGACAAGCAAAAAAAGAAAAAAATCAGTTTCATGTCAGGATTAACTGCGTTCTCCTAAATTTGGGGGGGACATGTGTGTAGATGTGATTCAAGAAATAAAAAACCGAGATGGGAAGTGCAACATAATGCATTCAGGAGAAGTTCTTCATTTACGCAAGAATAATAAAGAGTCTCAAATTCATGATTAATCATAAAAATATGAGAGACCTTTCCTCCTCCTCTGACAATGTTTCCACACTTCTTGCTTTGTGGTAAGCCATAATTTGCTGATTAAATTAACATTTTCTATAGGCATGTTCATGGAATGAGCAGCAAGGGTTATTATGGTCTTAAAGCAGTCTCCTTGGCATTTTACAAGGCAAGCACAAATTGCATTTCATATGTCAGAGTTTCTACCTCCCTTGAGGGCCTTCAATAAGAAAAGTGCTAACTTAAGCAAAAGAAAATGAAATGCCTGTATTTTTGGTACGTTATTGCAAGAGGAAAGTAGCGGAAGGGATATTTGGAAAGAATGACATACTTTCACTCTATTTGGGTGGCCTTGAACTTTTCAGCCTCTTTTTTAAGTATAGAGATATTGCAATAGTAGTTCCAGATTTACCAACTTCTTTTTCTGGATGCTGTACTCATTGTTTAGAAAGGAGGCTGAATCATGGATAGCTAAGATTATGGAAATAAAGAAAATAACTACCTATCTGGGGTATGAATTTGCCAGCCCAGATGTTTTCAAGCTGTTAGAATGAATTGACAACACATCAGTTTATCAGCCAAGTATTTCAGTGTCATTCTTATTCAAGATTGTTATCTATATAAATATTCATACAGAGAAAGCAACATTGCATCATCAGTATTGTTTGCTTACTAGAAAAATAGGCACAAAGCATGATCACTGATAAGGATAGTTGTATATATGTGCAAGATACTTAAATGTTGATTAGAAATATTGCATTTGAGACACTGACATTTTAACGGATTAATCATCCTGTAGTTAAAATGCACATATTTTCTATGTCCATCATGTGGAAAGCAAAGTCTGAATGAGGACACAGTTGTAAGCATCTGGATTTTCCCTCAGCTATGAACATGCTTATGTCACAGAATAAATTAAAATGTAGGGACCCTGAAGCTAAAGAGGACTTGAGATGGCACAGACACAGTAGCACCAGGAGATATTCATCAGCACCAGAGACACAGTACAACACAGTAGCACCAGGAGATGTTCATCAAGGTCCCCAAGCACCAATGCCCACCCGTGTTTGAGGTAATAAGCTTTGCTTCTCAGCCTCTATTACCATAGTGCCCACAGCATGCAGATACAGTTATATTTCTATATAAGTCCAGAAGCACTAGCTTGACTATCTCTGGCTCACTTTCTATAGTATTGTGTACATACAGCTATAGCCACTCGCCTTATTGAGTATCATGTATTTGTTTGCCAGTCGCAATCTGATTTATTATGCTTCTTGAGTGTGCCTTTACTCCATGTGGAGCACATCTGAGATCATCTGTAAGAGTCAGACTTGCCATGCATCCAGACAGATGATTTGCAGCAGCACAACTAAATTTGGAACCAGGCTTTAATGATTTATCCATAAGGCTAAGTAAGACTGCAAGTTTAAATCTACTGCACCAGCTTGCTTGTTTCCACTGTGGGATAAACAACAGCACAGTTGAAAAAGGAAGAAGTACTCCCAGATCAAGCTGCTTTTATCACAGAGCAGCCAGTCTTAGTTATTACTACACTTCTACAGCATGGTATTGTCCAGAATGCAAGTGGAAATTATAGGCACTTTGAGTATTTTCTTGCAAAAAGAGGAAAATGTGTCTAGCAGAGTAAAGATCTGCCTTACATATTCTAGTGATTTTTCAAGTCTAATATAAAAGTTGGGTCGCACTGCACAATCCTCTCAGGTTGATGAGAGTCAAAACTGTTATGTAGGTTGATGAAAATCAAATCTATGCTGAAAAAGCCCAGGAGAGAAGGTAGAGTTTGTCTCAAAAGGAAAAAACCTTATATTGGGGATCCACATAAAGAATAAGAATACAATACCAGTTCTATATGCAACTAGTTCTGCTGCAATGACTTTGTCCATTCAGACTCTTGGCATTCATCTTTTACTAACTTAAATAAAGATGCCCTTCATTTCTTTTAGCTTCATTGGGCCAAATTACAATTACCTGGAAAGGGGGAGTGGGATATGAGGTCAAGAATGTCTACAGAAATAGAACTGAAATCTAGTTGGACCTGGAAACAGCTGCAGCAGCTTAATTCCTACAAAATATTTTTACTCCTGCTTCCTCATTTTTAAATAAACAAATGTGACATGTAACGGCTGGGATTTGCTGTGGGAAATTGTTAATGTGTAAGAATGCCACCTTGCTATATGCCAGTGGATGAAAGTGGGGAGCTTCATCTTGGTCCTATTTATGTATAGAAGACACTTTTCTCATGTCAGTTTTGATTGTGTTTAAGAGAATTAGTTCAAAATTTAGAAAAATTGCTTTCCCTGATGTTAATTTCTTCACTACTAGATAGATTTGGAGTATTTTTTTTTAAAAAAAAAAGCTTTCATACAGTGACCTCTTAAATGAATGAAATAAAAAAACCCAGCAACAACAAAAACAAATAAAAGCAAGAGTGAATGTAAATTGCTCACTGAAATAGAGGGCAAAAGCTCACTCCCCCTCATCAAAATCCAGTCTTCTTAATGCCAAAATGGAAACCCTTTATTAGAATTAATACAACACCAAATTGTTCCTTCCAAGCCCATGGACCAGAGTGGCCTGACATAGGATGAGCAGGCATCATTGTTTTTTCACCTATAGTTTCATTTCACTATGAATTACAAGTGATTTATATCGAAACCAGATAAACTTTTCCAATATGTTAACAACAAACAATCCTTTCTGTAATAATAGTTATAACTATCCATTTGCAGAAGCCATTTCAAATAGTACAGTCTTGCTAAGTGGTGACGAAGAGAACAGGATAACAGTCTGCAAAATGTTTTAGGATAGAGGAAAGTGAAATTTTAGGTCCTTCAGGGGAGCATAGCTAAAAGTAACAGAATTAAATTAAGACTAGAGAAATCAGTGGCCTGATCCTTTAAACACCCACCAGCTGATATCACACTTGCTATTTTGAGAGCCCCTAATTAATTCCCATCTCTGTTTGTTGATAACACTCATCAGATATTTATAGAGCACCATCTTTTCCTTGCTTATTGCTAAGTGAAGCAATGTTAATGGACTAGTTTCAGTAGCAAACGGGACTCAGTACTAAATGTTTACAGAAGTTATTAGGCTATCCAGTAGCCTAAGAGGAACTGGTTCTGAAATGTGTCATTCTGTGTACTAATCTTCTAAGAGAAGTGTGAAAGCCCAAGAATGAAGGCTTTGTAAAAAGAGCTTGCACTGGAAAAAACTGGGTGCAGTTGTTTTCAAAGGCTTTCAATTTGAATATCTTTCTAACTTAAGGTAGCTGCCTACATCTTCCAGACCAGCTGCGGACCACCAGGACCCTTCATCCAGTTTCTGGTTCATTTTTATATCCTTTTTTCTCAGTGCAACTTGGGAACAGGCTGCCAGTTGGATGAATTTTTCTGGCAATGGCAACAGATCACTGTGTCACTGGTTTTCTGAGCTCCCTCACAAAGTGATAGATACTCATGTAGTTACCCAGAGGAAATGACTAAAGGTTTCCTTCAGTTCCCTAGAAAAGATGGCATCCAGGAGCAGCACCAGGAAGATTAATCTAGCTTGCAGCCCAGTTCTCACCTAGGTCTAAGGAACAAGCCATGGGAAGTGGTCTCCAAAGATCAGCTTGCAAAATAACTCACTCTGGCAGGAGTCCATTGCTGCATGCCATTTCTCTAGGTTTTTCTCAGATACAAAGAGGGAACGAGAAGCGAAGAGAGTTTTTGTTCAGTCACTGTTTGATTTATGCACATATGGTCAAGTGTGCAAGGTATGTGCAGTAGAAACATTTTTGTGACTGTTAGTGGCATCTTCTTACATCAGAGGGACGTATAAGACCTACTTTGCCAAATGTATGGAGAACAGAGTTTGGGCAGAAGCCCATCAGCTGTAGACAAATAAAGAAAGTGCTATCATCTCCATTTCACTGAGGAAGCTGACACCAAAGAACTGACATGAGTTATAGAAATTGGAGATTAGATGTTATAAAAGTCCCTGGCTTCTAATGAAACCTCAAACCTGTGATTTAAATCCTCCTCAAAATAGCATATTTTTTGTGTCTGAATGATTGTAACTAAAAAGAGAGTGAGCTAAGTATGCAGTTCTATACTGGGGACCACTTTCTTTCTTTTGGGAAATTTTAACTTTCTCTTTTCAATTGTATTTCATGTTTCTTTTTCTTCTTCACATACATTAGTTCCTACCTAAATCCTTCACACTGCATTTAGAACCAAATAAAGCATTAATATGTTCATCTGTGTGAAATGTTCTCTTAACTATTACCTCAGGCAGTCATTTAGTGGAATCTGATAGAGGGAATGCATTGACATTGTTAAGGTTAATGACCCAATGATTAACAATACACATTTTGCAGCTCAATGCTTCCAGTCATTGTTTCACAGAATAATGTGAACAACGACATGTATATTATGCTACAATACCTGGAAGGGAGTCTTCCCTTTTACATAATAGGTAATGTAAAAGAAACCGCCTCATGCTCACATGAGTACTTCTAAAAGATGGACAAAGTTTTATACTTACCAAAAACGTGAGGCACTTCACTGAGCTCATAGATGATACTATATTAATCCTGATTAGCTCCTAAAGTCCATTGGCTTATAATTTGTGGACACTGCATTTAGTTAAATTATCCAGAATTAAAAACAAAATACTTTTTATACTCATAATTATGTTTAACCAAAGCAGTAGTGCTATATTGGATCATCTACAGCACAGATCTGATCCGGATTGATGATGCATATGATTGCAATTCTGTCATATAAACCACAGCACACAATTTGACTTTTGTGCTGGATTTATGCTGACCAGGGGAGGACAGCTATCTTTGGCATAGACCAGCTGGGAAGAGCAACACTTGGTCTCGCACAAGGTCATCTAGACCAAATTTACCATTTCAAAAATTTAGAACAACCATGAACAAGCAATGTGAGTTTCTAACATTTCAGTGTGTGCACCATGAGGCCAGAGTGGTTTTGACTGGCACTATACTTATATTTTTACCACCCTTTGGAAGCAGGATCCGTCTTTTAATAAAATAGATGCATGTGAAATAGGATTTCTTCTTGAATATCATATTCTTTGAACATTTTTGATGGTTAATGTTTATGTAATTTGCAAGAGTAATGTCAGCCAGTTGTCAGAAAAATCTGGCATTTCCTCTCTCAGGTTTATCACACTGCTTTGAGATCACTGATGTCTGAAAATAGAATAACTGCAAGAGACACTATTATATTGTTTCATCCATACCATCCTTATTTAAGGATTCAAAAATAATTTATAAATATTAAGTTATTAATTGAGCCTCAGAGCACCCCACTTTTGTTATTAGCACTGCCACTTTTAAAGTATTTCATAGGGCCACTGTGCACACTTGGACATTCTTGCACTAAATAATTTTCAGGTTAGTATTAGGCATAACATAATGAACTGAGCAAATAAATAGGACAGTGGCAAGTTTTGTGAGGAAGGACAGGAACAAAATCATATGGTTAGTCATATCTGTCATGAGGGCATCAGAGCAGATTTATGACTACCTTTATTTTTATTTAATTATTACAGAATAAGGAGTTGAGCCCTAATCAACTTACAACTTACCAGTCATAGCCGGTTTCTAAACTGAAGCACTGAAATGAGTGTTCTGATTTTCAAAAGGGGCCTGCAAGAGCATGTTCTGTTTAATTAGTGGAAAAGGTGAGCGTTTACATTATCTGAAACTTTTAATAGTTATTTATGTGACTAAACATGGATTGAGGCAAATTTATCAATAATTAAGCTTAAAAACGTGGAACTACAGCCCAGATCCTCATTTCCATTTACATTAGACCCCTGCAGCAGTATGTATAAACCACGAACTACAGACCAGACCCAAATGGGTTAAGTGATTAGTTCTGGAGAATGACTTTCAAGGAGACGATGAGTCTATCTCAGAGGAGCTTTGCACGGAAAAAGACAAGCCTGTTTTCTCAGCTGTCCACGAGTGTATTTCATACAATATTCACCTTTCACACACATTGGCTCATGCAATACAGGCTTTTAGAGGTCCAAGAAGTTAGGAGTAAGTTTTGTGAACTGAGACTTGGGCAGTTAATGTTCCCCCTGAAGTACAGTGCTTCATATACTGCACCAGCTAAATGGACAGTGTCTCCAGGCTTTCAAAACCCAACATCAGAACTGGTCATTTACTTAACATTAAAAGCAGAACGTATATGCTGATCCATGCCAGTCATATCATATCAAGTGGAGAGAATTTCATAAAGAAAAACAGCTCTCTTTCATAAAACAGAGAGGATGAAAGGTTGCAACTTGAAGGCATGGATCAAAGAAAAGGTAGGAGGGAAATTCTCTCGTCCATGCTTGACACATGGCAGATGCAGCCAAGGTAATGGCAGCAGAATATACCAAAGATATTTAGCTGTTAAGCGCTGATGCCTTTTGATAAAATCCCATGATTTCTGCTGTGGTTGTGTTTAAAATTCTGTGTACCAGGTCATTTTTTATCTTTAAAATAATTACAGAAAAATGTGTACTTCCTAGAGAAAAAATGATGGACCAAATCTTAACAATCACTTCTCTGGAAACAGATTCAAGAATGACTTCTATCAGTTTACTTGCATGGCATGGTTTAAGAGCCAGTATAATTTAAAATTAAGAAAAATGATAGCAATAATTAAATATGAGTATTTGACTAGTAAAGAGGGGAAGAACAGAAAATAAAAATAAAATTGAACACAGAAAATGCACATGAGGCATTAAATTATATAAAGTTATGTAAATTATTAAGATTTTTTGTAAAACATCCTGTGGAAAGCTAAGAAGTTTTGTGTGTAAGAAGGGGCTTCTCTTGAAAGGTAGCAAAGTAGCTGTTTTCAAACTTCCAATCTTGGTTGAAGGTATCATAGACAACTGGAACAGTTTAGGAACAATTAAATAATTTATTATGAGGACTAATGAATTCTGTGTGCTGTATCATGGATAACATACACTTTACAAATTTTCACATGTGAGTAATCCTAAATCCTATGAAATGAAAGAATGTATTTGGCTTTAAAAAGCCAAATATAGGCATTTCAATGCATCTAAAAAATCTTAATCTGAATTATTTTCCTGTTTGCCAAAGTTCTTGCTTCATCTTTACAATACGTGAGTTATATAATTAAATGTTTTATAGAACATGGTGCTAGTACCTTAAATTACAACAGAACTTCAATATTCCCAGTTTAATCTGTTTGGCAGTGATTCACAACTTTGGCAGTGATACACAACTACAGTAAGTGTAAGTAACACATATTTGAGTCACGATGAAGTTGTCGGATGAACTGGAAGGATTTTGAGAGTTTTCTTTTCTCTTGATGCTGCATAATAGCTTTTCTGTCTTCCCTCTGCCTTTTGCTTGATGTCTTGTAACTGTATTTTTGCAGAAGTGAATGCAAGGAGTGCAATACAGTTACAGCTGGAGGATGCAAAACCAGTTTTCTGAATGTTTTATTTTTACACCCCCTTCTTTCTATAACCTTATGGAAACAGACCACCTGAGACCACCTGAGTCATGCTTGACTGGTTTTGAAATGACTTTTTAACAACTTTTCATTGGCTCTGTACCTTCACAGCATTTATAACACTTTCTGCTCATGAAAATGCAGTTTGTTCAATGTATTTGCAGATTACCTTTGTTCTCAGGGCAGGAAACTCTGAATGTGTTCTTAAAGGTTGTGTTTTAAAGAGGCTAGAAATAGAAGAAATCTCTTGGGTCACTGAGTTCCTTCTAATATAGCTGATCTCAACATCAGTTGCCTTAACAAGAACTATTTCTTTCTTAATTTAATTAAGCTTTTTACTTCTGCTACTCCTGTCGGAAAGCTGTTGCAAAATCTTACCATCCTGATGATTAAAAACAGTCTTGTCTTATACCTAAATGCACTCAAAGCCCAGCTATCCCTGTGCATTTTTTTACATCAGCCCTGTTTATCAGCTTAAATGCATTTTTCCTCTTCCTAGGCATTCATGTCACTGCTGTTTCTAGACATCAGTTGTCCCTCAGATCAGCTAATTTCTGCTAGGCCAACCAAGCCAAGCTATTCAATTTCCTCGTTAGCTGTCCTTTCCATACCTCTGGGGAGCTTGGTGGCCGTTCTTTGGATCACTTCTAGCCTGAATTCTTCAACAGCGGGGACAAGACAGTATTCTAAATGAGGCTTCACAGGTGCTTTGAACAATGTCATTAATACCTGCTCATAACAGCTCGCTACATTCCCATGAGAAATAGGCAGTATGAAAGAGTGACTCATTTCAGATCTTACGCATCTCCTTCAGGATGACATGAATGCGTTCTAGACTAATACTCACTGATAAATACGAGTCTAGAGTGACTACCTTGCATGTAGACATCTGAATCCTACCCTTAATTTTTAGAAGGCAAAAGTTATATGAAATTAATTGTGTCCCAAGAGTAAGACATTGCACTTTGTTCTATTTAATTTTGCTTCACTTCTCACCTGTCCCCTTGTCCAGTCCTTCCAGGTCTTCCTGTGTAATATTCTGGTCTTTTGTATCTTCATTTTGATGTACTTTTCTGGAGTGCAGTCCTACTTTTCATATCAAGACAATTAATGATTAATAATTAAATAAAATCAGTTCCAAGGTGTTCCTTTGGAAACTCCACTGCTATTCTAGGCTATGATGTCATTTTTCAATTTCTTCTGCCATTCATTCCAATGTATGAAAAAGAACTTCATCAGTGTCTACTGAGTTGAAATTCTTCCCAAGGAATTCCAAGCAACTTTTTTTAAAATAAGAAACTTTTTGCATCTCAAATATTATTTTTTCAACATTTACATCCTAAAGAGAGCCTTTAAATTAAGGCGAAAAAGTAAGAAAGCCACTGGTCTGTCTCTGAAACAAGCCCTAAAACTAAATCTGCCTGAGATCATCCTCTGACACTGAGGCCAACTATGCATGGAATGGCCGCAGTCTATGCTAGCTAACTCAGGGAAAGGTCTCTTTCCTTTGGTCTAACTTCAGAACTATCTCTGTTTGGGAGAGTTCTAGTGGGAATGTCCCAAAAGTTTCAGGGTAGAAATAATCAAGTTCCACTGCTCAGAAATATTTTCTGGCACTGTTTAATTTACTAGTAGATACAGCCTCTGACTCTGATGAGGTCATTGATAAAGTGTTACCAGGCACATTCCTCCAATTAATAGTCATGCTTTAAATACTTAGAGAGCTTTTTATATTATATTACGCTCCAAGTGGCCCTCTTGGACAGTACATACATAAACCAGATCACTTTTCACATAAGCAAGTATGTATGTATATGTGTACATATATATGCGTGCATGCATGTGTGTATGTGTGTGTGTATAAGAAGAAATTATCTGAGTATTTTGTATAATGATGCAAACACATAATTGCTATTAAACTTCATAAAAGCAGTTTGTAATCTCAAACATTTAAGAAAAAACACATACGTATACTAGAGAAGAAATGTGAGTCACTCTCCTGTGGAAGATTTCCTAATCAGTAACAGTCCTGATAATAAGAGGTGAGATAAATTTTCCTTTATGCATACCTACATTATCAGATGGGAAAGTAGATATTACACCAAACATCATAGCAGGGAATAATATTTGGACTGTAAAGGAAAGTACCTTCACCAATAACTTAGTGCCTTTTGATGGTGCTTAAGATAAAAATTTTTGCTGCTGAAAGAAGAAAGTCCAAGCTAAGATCTGCTTATTGCAGGTACTCCACCTTTGTTAATAAGCTGTAAGAATTTGGCTTTCTAGATGAAAAATAATTAACTATTTTTAAATGGATTATATCTCCTTAGAAGTTAAACCCAGCAGCCTTCCTGTTCGTGTTTCACCGTGGCCATCAAAATGTTTATAGCTAGGTCAGAAGGATGGTATGCCTAATCAGATCAAATTGCTGTTCCACCACGGTTCAGATAAATACATAAACTCAACAGACACTTTTCCTTTGGAATCAGTACCAGAACTTAGCCTGGAGGTGCAAATCTATGCTATCAACTCATTGTCCAGGACCTACCTAAAAGTCCTGGTTCAGGACTTGAGGACCACAGTGGTAGGCTCAGGAAAGACTGAACGGAAAAATCCTAGCAACGGTTATGATTGAAAGTTCATTGCTGATATTACAAAAACTAACAGTTCTTGAAAATGATCAGTACACATGAGCAAGTATCAGATTTCCGATTAATCTTTAGCTGGCTCCTGGCAATGCTGAGGGAATACAGGGCATTTTCTTAAGCTGCAGGGGATCAAATTCCATCTACAGCAGTACTAGCTGAAAGCTATAGGGCTTTGCTAGTTCATTTGCTTAGCAGAGTGGGGCTCTGAACCAGCTTCACAACTGTCACCAATACTATCTGCTCAGCAATGGGACAAGTAGAAGTCCCTCTAATACAGAGATATTGGGGAAGTAATATAGGGGAGTACTATAGACCAAGTGCCACGCAACTAAGGTGGAGGAATGTGGGGAAGCATTCTTCATGCATCTACCACTACCTGTGCTTCCTGTGAGAGGACATCACTAGCTGTTATCCAGCCTTTTATATTTCAACTTTGAAATGCAATGCTGAGGCTTAAATAAATAAATACTGCTATATCAAGCAGAAACAGCAACTTATCATCAGGGGATCCAATACTTTTTCACTTCTAGATCAGGAATAAAGCTATGAAATTGAAAAAAAAAAAAAAAGTCACAGGGACATTCAGCTGTGCAGAAGATGATAGGCCAGGACAACAAAGTCTCTACAGGTAAGAACTGTGGCATTAATAAGAAGCAAAAAATGTATAGTACTAACACCATAAAGATGTGCTCCTTCTCATTTTACAAAATACATATTTTAACAGAGATCAGATAGACACAAAGGTTATTCAGCTGTGAGTGCCAGAAGATGGTAGCATGTTTGACTTCATATAGGGATAACCCATAGCACCACAACTTGGCCTGATTGTCTGCTTTTGAAAACAACTTGAACAAAGTAAAGAACATTCCCTTAATGGAAGTCAGGGCAAAATAACAACAGCAACAGCAACAATAATAGTAGTAGTAGCAGTAGTATCTCCATTATGACAGAGGAAGTGAAATCACATAGTAAAGAGCAATTTAATCAGAGATTTTTCCAAAACTGTAGTTCACTGAACTAGCATGACTAAGGTTTATCAGCATCCTAACCTTTCTGTGCCTTTGATTTCTGGGCATCCCAATCAGGACCCTTCTGTAGCTCTATGAAGTGAAATGAACCTTAAAAAGCTGATCTAACATGCCTTAGATGCTCCACTATTACATCATTTCCTCAAAGGCTGAGCTCTTCCATCAAATATGGAGTATCAAAGAATCAAAGATTTTGCTATCGAAATAGGCAAGACAGACAAAGGATATCAGAGGACACAAGACAGAGGTGACTTGCCCCATTAAACCACAGTAGAAGACACACTGAGGAGAAATCTTCACCATTACTGTTCACAGTTTATTTCATGACCAGTGATGACTGCTTCTCATTTTGAAAGGACAGGAACTAGTACATCAACCATACCAATTATTAAAACAAACTAGCAAACAAAACCCCCAAAACCTCAAAGCAATAGATCAAGAATTCAATATTTGGAAGCACTGTCATGTCCGTACAGAGGGGCTTTTATTCTTAATTATGTTTTAAAAATGATGCTCTATCACAGGCAAAAAAGCTGAACACCAGCGAATATCTCTAAGAAGCAGAAATGCTAATCATGGGGAAATTAATTCTGTCTTCATCAGAGCAAGTAAAATGCCACTTTTACTTTAACAAGGCTGCATAAACAAATTAATTCTAAATGAGGCAGCATCATCCTGCCAGTTCTCTCACAGGGCTCTGTTCTACCTTCTGCTGCTTTTGTTACTCTGTTTGGAAATTTCCTTTCAGGAGGGAAGAGAAGATTTACTGCAGTGTGGAAACCTCACACAGAAAAACACACATGAAAACAGGGAAGAAAACCTCATTGGCCTGAATGCATCTTATTCAACTTTAAGGAATTAATTGAGGCGCACAAGTTTGGAACCTATTTAACCCTGACTTCTGCTAGAAGTCTTTCAAGAGAACGCAAAATGGCATTGCTCAAGTGTGAATTAGATCTAGAGGTCCATCTGCTGAGTATA
The DNA here is from genome assembly GCF_036370855.1 of Dromaius novaehollandiae. Taxonomy (NCBI): domain Eukaryota; kingdom Metazoa; phylum Chordata; class Aves; order Casuariiformes; family Dromaiidae; genus Dromaius; species Dromaius novaehollandiae. The sequence goes on along the minus strand of NC_088101.1, from coordinate 83,316,847 downwards.
GATGCCTGGGTTAATATAACCTAGGTTAATATACATACTTCTTTGTAAAGGCCTGGAGTTAGATGGGATGAAGCTAGGCCCTGTTGCATCTGAAGCACAGTCCTGACTGTGGGGAATGAAATGGAAAAGGAATGTGCCTAGCTCAACACCAAAAGCTGTAAGATGCTTTGCATCATCAAAGTGGGAAGGTGAATAGGGCACGATAATCCTTATTTAACTATTATTTTCTGTGCTATCATCATAGCAGGATACTCTGAGACATCACAAGGATCTTGAGTCAGTGCTTAGTATGAAGCTTTTATGGTCTAAACTGAAAAGGCAGAACGAAGTATTATCCCTATTTCAGAGGAGTGAATTTGAAACAGAGAGATTAAAGTTTGCTTTAGGTGACCCAGAAAGAAAACTGTTTAGCGGGGAATACCCAAGAGACCTTCTGAGTCGCAGTTAGACACTTCAACCATATAAACACCTATTTGTCAAGTTGTCCAGTCAACTGACCATCCACTGCAAGCTGAAGGTGATTGGACATAGTGAAGAAGAGGAGTGGAGGACAAGGGAGGAGATTTCCTCCATTTCTGTCTCTTCCCTTCTAATAGCTAAAGAAAAAAAATCCTATCCTAGGTTTTCAAATCATAGTCTATGTCTTCCCTCTTTTTTCCCAAGAATCGCTTTGTTTTTTTACCTTTTCACCTTCACTTTTCCCAGCTCCCTTTCTCTGTATGGTTTTCACAGTTGCGTAGCAACAGCATGTTCCTTAAAAAAAGAGACTTGCTAGATATAAAAGATTGAATGAAAAAAGCAAGTTGAACAAAGTCTTAATGAGACCATAAAACATAAAACATAAAACAACCATATTTTCTGACTGATTCTTTTCAAAGAATAACTAAGGAGGTGTGTAGGCTGAGGGGAAGTAGAATGCAAGAAGAATCATCATTGCTGACACTCATTTCCAGCTGCCCTTCTCTAGGCCCCTAGGGAGGGTCCTCTGAAGCTTTCTATATGTTAGGAAAGACCAAAGAAAAGTGTGGGACGAAAGAAGGAACAAGTGTATAAGGCCCAAATAACCAATTAGAAACCCATACCAACATGTTCATGTAGCAAGGAAAAAAGAAAACATGCTTCAACTCTTGCAAAAGCCCTAGCTGTACAACTAGCTCTGTGACTTTGAAGGATTCTTCCCCAAAGGAAAACTGACTTATTCAAGGACACACATGAGCAAAAGCAAGTTTTAAATTCAAGAGTTAATCATTTGTCCTAACATACAAAATAGCCACTGGAGATTCCACTGTCAGATCGTACTTATTACTGCAATTCGGTTGCACTTACCAGAGACAAGGCTGAGAGTCAAGCAGGATTCTCCAACAAAGGCTTAAGAAAGTCAAGCAGTTTACACACATAAAGCCAAAGCCAGACAGCTTTGGTTGTCATAGCAGAGTGCAGGATGATCAAAATTGTATAAAAGGTTAGTAGAGAGGGTCAAAAAGTCTTATCTGACCTTAAAAATTACTTTTTAAGACTGAAAACTAGTGTCACTGAGTGTCATGTCAACCTGTTGCAAATAATGGGAGCCTATCTTCAAGAAGTTAATGTCATTTCTTCAATCCATAAGCAATTTTTTATTTGCTACCCCTCAACAGGCAAAATGCTTTCTCTCTTCCATTTAAATCCAACACTTCTTTCACTCACTTATTCATGAGGAAAAAGAGGAGGTGCACGAAGAGTCAGAGAAAGGCCAGCTTTCCAAAACCTTTCAATAGGGTTGACTCCTCCATGGGATGATTGGGTGCCATGGCCTTGATCTATGCAGGCTAGATCATTGCTCAGGTTCTTAGCATGCAGAAGATCTTTGTGTACGACAACACAAGTAAGGAAATGAATACTGTGTCAGGAAATGGTTCAAGAGTTGAGGTTTAAATTTTCTTCCAACTCAGCTACCAGATGCATTATAGGACACGAAGGAATGTCTCTCCTGGACATAAAGCTGCAACAGAAAGGGTTAGGCTCTGAGAGAGAGTGGAAATCTTGATCAATGTGACTTTTTTCATCTTGATCTTATCTTAATCTATTCACTTCACTTCTCCAATGAATCCTTTCTCATAAAGCAAAAATAGTCTATTTCTATTTCAGGGAAGTTGTGTGATGAATGTTTATAAAAGTCTATTAGAGTAAAAGCATGATTCGAGTACTAAGTATTACATGAATGGGATGAATTAAGACAAAGTCTAGAGAGATCCATACACCATCCTTCTCTTCCACTATTGGGAAGTTTGCCCACATATCCACTTCATATGCAAAGACCAGCAGCCAGATATTGGAGATGAGGTACAGACTAGCAAATCTTTTCTCTAGAATTTCGTGGCAAGTAAGAGGAAAGGCTTGATAACTTTCTATCTTTTATGGGAAAATCAGATAATGGAATACTCAAGGAAAGCAAACATTTTTTAATTGGATGCCAGCAGCTCCAAAGAATACGTGACTTGAAATTAGGATGGGCTGAAATGTGTGAGACACAAGACAAAGTGCTGTGTGAGAAGGAATGCAGACTATAAAGTCAGAGGTCAGTAGTAAAGCTTTTGGTAATCACAATCCCAGAAAATTAGAAAGGGATTCATAAGCAGATTATATGTTTTGGGGGAGTATTAGGATTAATGAATCAATGGAAAAGGTGATAAATAAGACTGGTGCAATATAGCTGACCAGAGCATATTAAGGAAAAGCATCAGCTGACTGTAACATAAGGGAGGCAGGTGAAGTGAAATGTTTTTTAAGTATACATGACTGAATGTGCCTAATGTTGTCTGCTCCTGGAAAATAGAGTCCTTGTCAACTCTAGTGTTTGGCAAGAAAAACACCTGGAAATCTCAAATGCACAGAAGGGAAAAAAAGAATCGTAGTTGAAAATTTATCATAGAAGTGACACGAGCTAATATGCTGCATTAGGTCCAGCCATTTTGTTGATCAAATACACAAAAAAAGAATGAAAATTGTAAAAAGGATTAGGATTTGGTAAGGATGCTGTGATTTCCTCATAGCCAAAGGAAGCATTGAAATTTGATGTAGAGGAGAATAGAAATGTATTGAGATAGGAGACTTACAGGAGGCAAGTTGGGTACATTTGATTAGAAACTGACTCCAAGACAGCATAAGAATTCATTTTTAAAACAACTGGACATATTAGAAAGTTTCTGATGACATTTAAAGCTAAGATAAGACAGTAGAGGCAGTATAACCTCTCAATTAAAGATGTTCGTAAGCAGGCTAAACTGCATCTTGATATGACTGATGATGATGATATGCTACAAAGTGCAGATACTTTACTGCAACTTCCACCTAAATATCCTCACCTCCTTCACCTGCGGTCTAAGAATCACATCCTAGATGGATGTTTAACAACTGAATCCAGACACATACTGTATTTATAAAGTTCATACTCTTCTCTGAAATGCAGTTCAGTCATTAGATGCCCACATATGCTTTCACGTCTGATTAGTGCTGCCCTTGTTTGCCAGCTTCCAGTTACCACTCTATTAAATAAAGTCCTTCAAAGACTGTTGGTAAATGTGATGCTGGTGTAAGGTGGGCAAATTACAACACTAATAAATTAATTTCTCTAGCTAACATGAACACTGATTAACCTACCTATGCTGCCCTGTTAAGAACTGCATACAGGACTACAGCTCTCTGTTAAGAGCCAGAGGAACTAATCTCTCTTGATCTGTATCTTCTAGCAGCAGTGCAACATTTCATTCATCCACTTTGCCCTGTCTTTTTCATCTCATCTAAGGAAGCCAGCAAAAATTATTTTGGTTTGTGAATATAGAATATTGCATGAATTCACACTGAGGAAAAAAAAATCATGTCAGTTGACTACTAAATAACCATCAGATGGAAAAACTAATTTCAGGGTGGCATTTACCTCCTGGGACTAATACTTCCATCCTCAATATCTGTGATAGATGAGACGAATTACTCTCTGGAGGTGACTATAGCTCTTCATTGACTACAAAGAAAGTCTACAAAATTAACTTAATCTATATACTGAAACCTTAGTTGGCTTAACTACATCCTTAATGACTTTGTTCAGTCTCTGATTTTACAGTGATTATCTCTTTATCCCATCACCCACTTTGTGAGCCACCTAGTCTTTTCATATGTTATGAATGTTTTTCCATGAGCTACTTACCACATCCAGTATGACACTCAAAAAAATTTCTAACAGAATTCCCATCTGTAAGTACAGTACTGAAATTTAAGATAGCTCACAAATAAATAGCAATAAAGCACATTTTAAAAAAAGTTCAGTGACATTTCTGTATCCTTTATGTAAGAAAGCAACTCTACTTTAATGGATCAACTCATAACTTTTACTCTGGTTTAATGGATCATGTTTATTTTCATGTTTATTACAAGTTCTCTGGATAAGCTCTCAAGACTTGTAGGCAGCAGCTTAAGACATAGGAGCCTTCGGCTCTCTGCCCCAGCCATGTATCAGAGATTACCACACCTGTAGCAGCCAGTTCAAGGAAATGTATCCCCGTGTATGTGCTGCTACATTTAGTTGTTCAGTAGCTGAGCTTAAAGTCACTGTGAAAATGAGTTTGCACTGGAGAACCAGAGCAATCTAGGCCTAGTAACAAATTGTCAGATGTCCATTCCTCTGTACAGAAAGTTGCAATTAGAATAGATAACCACCGAGGGCAGTAAAGGTGGGAGGACCTCCTATTCCTTCCCCCTGGTTCAAATGGTTCAGTGGGAGCTGTAAGGATGTGGGGGAAAACTGGAACAGCTACTATGGAGCAGAAAAATGAGAGCTGGGTGATAAACTTCTGGGTATATATGACATCATGGCTAGCATCCACCTCTAGTTCTCTAGAGGGTTTTAGAAGAGTGTGAGCTGCTATTACACCAGATTAGCATAGCCAAAAAAATTACAAAATAAATCACACAAGCGTTTGTGATGTACATGATGTGTGCACACAGGTCTTAATTCGTGGCTGGCATTAGGCTTGAACAGGCAAAAAGACGTGTGAACTACACATTGAGCAGACTGCTAAAAATGCAGATCCCAATGTTGAGGAGACAGTTGGAGGGGACAAGTTCCCACTTTCTTTCAGGCTGCAAAAGCATCTAGTTATATTTTCAACGTGTCTAGCCAATTTTTGTCTATCCAGCCATCAGTAAAGTGACTGCAGCACGTGTGAGAATATCTGCTTTCACTTTCAGCATTGACAGTAGCAACAAAATTTCTGTTCAAGCTCTTTTGTGTTTCTGGATAGCGAGTAGGGCAACTAATCAGATCTAGACTCTATGCCACTGCAATTGGATTGTTGTTTCTAGCTGGGTTGAGGCTAGCCAGGGAACACTGAAACATGTTAAAGTGTACACCTGATACATAAAGTGTGCCAATACTGAATGAGAAAGAATTCATATCTTTTTAAAGGCCATGCAATTCACAATGATTGGGGAGGAGCAGAGACCAAACTGTGACTCAGAGAATGACAACTACAAGATGTCTTCTACTCAGGCCTTTAATGGAGGTATCAGTCTAATCCATTAAGAATCCTCATGTGAAAAGAAATGAATCTATTTGGACATTTGATTCCTTAAGAATAATCACTAGAATAACAAGTGGAGAGGCTAGAATGGAATGGAACCAAAGAGGCATTTCTGTTTCAAGCAACTGCCAAAATACCTATTTACCACTGAGACCAGAACAACTCTGAAGCAGCTGTTGTGCTCTTCTGGGTAAATAATATGTGTTAAAAAATGTATAAACATTTATACATGTTTACCTTTGAGACGCCAGCTTCTCTGAAGCAGGCATTTCCCTTGCTGCATACATTATACATGTTTCATTTGAAAAAAACTGCCTAAATTCATAAAGGGAGAAAAACCTGTAGGGCATTGTATATGTACAGTGCTGTATCTCCTGTAAATATAGAAGTAGCGGAGCCTTAGCATATAATATAGTCTTATATTTTACCTTCAAAGATTTTTGCAAGATGCTCAAAGCATTCCTGTAAGTTTGGCACATACTGTCATCTACCCATTTCTAAGATAAGGAACTGAAGACCATGGTTTTGAAAACTATTCACTGAAATGCAGGCCTTAGTTTGCATAGGTCCCGTGTGAGCCACAGCTGGCAGTAAGCTAAAACATCCTCAAGCAGTCTGCTCCCTAAGGGTTTCAGCTCTCTTTCCATCACCATTAGCATTCTCAAGGTAGGCATCTAATCTTAGCTAATGGCTGAGGCTCCCTGTGTAGTCCATGGAGAGTGAGAGAGACCTCTCTAGAGTCTTTCATCCCATTTGCTATAGATACCTTCTTACAAAGAAATAAATTACTTCATAGAGGTATCAGTCTTTCTCCATTTACTAGAGAGGGAACCCAAAGAGTTGTTATAAACCACATGCCTAAATTCAGCTAACTGGACCTAATCCACACTCCCAGTGAGTAAAGAAGAGGCCTTCAACATACAAATATTTTGGGGGAAGAACTCTGCAGGAAATCCCAATCTTTATTATTGAGCTAAAGGATTTTCCAGAGGAAGGAAAAACTAATTGCATACAAAGATTGACTCCCTTTCCCCTTTCCCTCCCAGTGTGCAGAACTAATATAGTAATAATTCAACATAAATAATATCACAAGTGATTAGCTGATCTAACAGTGCAGTCTTGGATGTCTGGTCTTAATCCACAGCCCAGAAGATAACCTGTGTAGTCTGTGGCCATCCTTTGACAAAGCTTTAAATTCCTTTGAAGATACTGAGGGTCAAGGGGAGGCATTAAAGTCTAAAACTCACTAGAGGGACTGGACTGTTCAAAGACTATGGACTGTTCAAAACTATAGTGTGCAGAGGAAATGGAAATCATCATTTAATGCTTAGTTAGCTGTGATAGAGAGGGAATGCATTTGGTTACCCCAGTGGTACAGATCCACTTTCCTATGATCCAGATAAGGTTTTTTTCAGCAGCATATTTTCAGTAACTTGAAGCAAAACTGGAAACTGTAAATTAGTGATCCTCCTTCTCCATAACTTTAACAGTGAAGCTTGCCTAGCGCCTTGAGGAGAGTGGAATTTTGGAAAGGCCCAGTTTCTGTGGACTTAGTGTGAACAGGTAGCTATTAACATACTAAAAGATCTTCAATGTATGTATCCAGACAGGAATTCTACTCTTGCTGCTGAACACTGGACGCTGCTCCAGCTGATCAAGCTGTTAATGGGTATGTGATCCTCCAGACTTGTGTGACAAAGGAGACTGGATGTTAACACCGAGCACCTCCCTCCTGGAGTACAGTAACTTGCATGGCATTACCTGTTTCAGCCCAATGAGACATCTCATCTCAGGAGGATCTTTGACTATGTCTTACTGTGAACCCATTTAAGATCCATAAGTGTAAACAACTGCTGTCTAAAACTGCTGTGGTGAGATACAGTTTTCCTCAGCATCCACTCTCCAAACTCTGATTAGTAAACATCCATAAATTTAGTTGTGTTTACTAGAAGATCTATCAATTGCCTTAGTGGAAGTTAGCCATCATTTCTGCAATGCAATGTTGCCTCTGATGGTTTAGACAAATGTAAGCAACCTTATAAAATGGTCTGAAGGTGCTATCCCTGGTAAGAAGATCAATTGATCTATCTATCTCTCTATCTATCTGTCTGTCAATTTCTTTCTGATATCCACTGGTAATCACTTTATAATCTCAAGCTTCATATTTAAAAATAACCCCTTTTACTATTTAATCAAAATAAATTAATTTGTGCCTGCAAACTTTCCACACTCAGAACCTCCCAGGCTTCAGCTGGCATTTCATATGCAAAGCCGCAATAAGAGAGTATTGTAAATATTGGGTCTGCAGTAGCAAGGGAGTTAAAAAGACTGGCATAAAAAAATAATTTTATTTTAATCAGAAACATCCTTACTGAGGAAGAAATACAAACACATTTGTTATTCTTACTATTATCAGCTAAAGACCCAAAGGCTAGGTGATAGTTTACAAGATGAGTTCCTTGCTATTATCTTGCATCTTGTTTTCTTGTTCCAAACCACTTTCACAAGCTCAACAACTTGATCAAGCGTTATTCACCATCCAGCACTCGACTCATTGCCAACATATCATTACACTCTGGAGAAAGACCTAACTGAGTCCCTGATTAATAATTAATGAAGCTTTAATTATTAATTGCTGTTATTGATAAAATCATTATGAGAGGGCATGGCCTTTGTACCATTAATAGGGGAATCCTATGGCACATTTTTGTACATCTCTTCATTTTCTGGAAGGTCTCTTCCAATACGTATTGTATCAGTTAAGGGATAGTCTTATTAAATTAGCATCATTCTAACAGCATCACAGCCCCACTATAAAACAGAATTATTTATGCACCCATCCGTGCATGGATATGTAGGTAATAAATAAAAGAGCTTCTTATATCCTAATGATACTGACACCCAATTTATTTAGCACTTTTTGTGTGGTGTTACTTTGCTTTACACAAACCCTCTTAAAAAATCTATCACTTTTCACAGACCTTTTACAATTTCTTTTTGCATGGAAGTTTACTTCTGCATGGGAGTAAATCTACTAAATAAAACTTGATTTTTAGAACAGCAGAACATCCACAACTCCCACTGGAAATCAGCTCTGAAACTATCACTTCCCACCACCTCCACAAATCAGTGAGTGAGTCCTTGTTTGCTTGTCTGTATCTTCAGGCTCCTCTGAAGCGTTGTCACCTGACAGGAAGCTAAGAAGAGGTCTGAACACATTTTACTGAGCCCAATAGCAGAATCACTGGGTATAGCTGCATTTTCTATCATGGAGAAGGCCATTCTAGGTGATCCGATGGTCCTCTGTTCTTAATCACTGTGCTTCTGCAACAGCATTTCACAGTAGATAGCTGCATGACAAAATGGTGTGTGACAGACAGTCAAGAATACCAAGAATAGGTGAAAGTTGAGGGACAGAGGTTACGTCTGACCAGATGTGTCAGCTAGGAAAGCAGCACACCAGAGCAGTTACAGTAAGTGCTCACAGTCTCATTAATTTGGTGCAAATATATATCAGACAAAATGATGCTGAGAGTTTTCAGCTGAAAAACTCAGCTAAGAGTTTTTCAAGAGACATGAAACAACTCTGGTTTGTTACCAGTTATCTTCCTTGCACACTTCTAAATACCATCTTCTCAAAATGTATTGCTACATAGCTCAAGATTTATCCACATTTCACTGTGCACTGTTTATAATCGGAAAAAATCCAACAGGCCAACATGTTGGTTGCTGATAGCACTGATGTTTAGAAGATAGGCAGGTTTTAATATGGCATGTCAGCTGAAAACAAGAATGTAAAAACAGTTTTTAAGGAAAATTTTATTATTGTTCCAAAAAATTAAACCCAAAGAATCTTGGTAATAACTGAGTTCTGAAATCCTGAAAGTACAGATTAATTTATATGATCAAACAAGAAGTAGAAATGATACAGAAGGTCAAGAATCTGAAATTAAAAATGAAACAACTGTCAAATTCTAAATTTAGCTTTAACTCTGTACAAAGCAGCTAATGGAAAAAGAGCAACTTTCTTTTTGAAGAAGGTGTTGTCAACTCATTTTCCAGGAAGTTATTAAGAAAGAGACAAGTGATTCCAGTGCTGAAATGGGTTCGGTAATTGCTAGCACATGCATTTCATGGCTAAGGTACTCATTTGTTTTTGAAGATGATAAAAAATTCTATATTATGCCAAAATTTTGGACCATTGCCTCCTCTTCCATTGCTGGTCTGTGTTGAAGTGAAAATTCTGAGATCTTTTTGCAGCAGATGTAGTTTTTATGAGTTGTGTTTGTGTTCAGCAATTTTATTAGACTTTCAATTGCAGTATGTGAAATTCTTGTTTAGAGTCAGAAGAGACCAAGCAGCCTGTATAGGCAGCAGGCTTGTCCTGACACTGGTCTCATCTTCAGAAGTGTAACAGGAAACCTCCAGGCAGCTCAGATGCTGGCAAAAAATGTTCATTTAACAGCCATTGCTTCCAGTGGTCAAATATGTCAGCAGCATGTGGTGGGAGATGAATGAACTGATTCATCCCAGAATTAAGGAAAATTTTCTTATTATAAATATTGTGATCTAATCTTCTATTATTTTCCAGACCTTTTTCCTAGTGTTCATTGCTAATCCCTCTTTACATATCTTTCTCTCACATGTTCAGGAGCTGAAATAAGACTGGCTTAGTGTTGTAATTCAGCTCCAATATTGCACAGGGCCAGTGGAGATGTATTTAGATTCAAGCTTGGTATTGTGTTTGAGAGCCAGAATATTAATAGGATATCCAGGCCAAAGGGAATCCAAATAACCATTCCCATCAATTATCCTCTTATTCTAGTCACATCTAATGTTTCCCTAGAGCCAAAGCCAAGCTTATGAGAGCAGAGGTAGGACAAGAGAAGGTGGGATACAGGGAGCTGACAATTAGCTAGGTGCTATGCTAATTGCCTGGAAAAGCTAGGGAACATATTAAGTGGAGACTCTGTTGCATTTTCATAAGGCAGATAAGTGTGCACACTCCTTACATTTTAGAAAGCTGCCTTTCACCTCCAAAATAAAGCTTTGTCTTAAGGGAGTAATTCCATCCCCAAAGACAAAATCTCTTCACTCATACTTATGTAGCATGATTACACTGACCTAAACCATAGACTAGGTAATTAGCAGTTAAGTTTACCGAGAACATCTGCTAAATATGCTGAGAAATAGCTGCAAACATTGAATGAGTTATCATACAGTCTTTGCAAAAAGTAGGCAGACTCTCTGAAATCTACAGACATCTTCCATTAGTAGTACATAGTGTTTTCAGCTACTTACATAAGATACACCTCTACTAGGGACAAGAACTTGATTGGATATACATCATTTAGCTCGAGGCAGCAAGGAGCCTTTCATAAGAAGCAAATATTAGTTCTTTTGTCATTCTTCTTCTGTGGGTCTTTAGCACTGGAACTGCACTCTTGTATTAATTTGGGAGATAACTGAAAGTGTGTTTAATAAGATTCATTACCCTTAAGCGGTACATTAGTTGTTATCACTAATAAATAATCTGAGAAGAAAAAAGAACTCAAAGAATTTATCCAGTTTTATATCCACCCTGTTTTCTTAAATGAAAATTGTATTAGTGTAAGTGAAGATAGCATAAAGTACCTAATATAAGACAGCTCTAAGTAAACAGATTTGGACATTGTACAAGCTTAGTTTGACTTTAAAATGTCCACTTGAATGTTGCAAGCAAAACTGCAAATTGCAGCCTGTGTAATTTAAAATCTGAGTCATATTGATGGAGATGGGTAGCTCTGCAGTGCAGGCTGAGTGTGTTTTAGCTTTTGGGAGCAGTTATGTTATGGCTGGAGTCATGATATTGCTTCTTCCCCACCCTTTTGGAGAGTAGGAGTGAAAAAGATGCCTGTACTATATCAGGTGCTATTTTCATACCTATTATTTTAGGTACAAAATACTCTCAGCATCAGATGATGAGATAAGCTTTGGCTTCCAAAACATCAAAAGCATCCATCTATGGAAAACCTAAAAGAGGCAACAAATCTCTGTAGCATATGCCACTAAAAGTTTCATTTTTGTAAAAGTTTAATTTTCTCCTTGAAGAAGAAAATGGAGCTGTCCTCATCTTCCAACAGATAACCCTTGAATGCTCAGCTCACCAGAAAGATAAGCATCCTCATTGTCATTGTTTGGTATATATACAAAATTATTCCCTAATTCCCTTATTCCTTTCCAAATCAAAGCTCTTTCTCCATCTTTTCTACACTAATCTCCCCTCTCAATCTCTTCATAGTCTTTTGTTTTCTAATTAGTTTCTTCTTCATGCAATTCATCAGCCTCAATCTCTTTTTTCCCTTTTCAGCATATTGTGTCCCTCAGTAATTTGTCCCCTGAGGGTTGTTCAGCAGGAATCCTAAGCTCAGCATAAGGTCAGTTTTTTTGTAAAATGCACAAAAACTTTTGCCCAGTGTGACTCATCCAGCAAGTTAAACAGAGAATCAGCGGTCTACAAGTAAATAAGTAGAAAAATAAATGAACAATTAAAAAATGTGTGCCAGAAATATTAGTGTACAGTTGCTCCAGTTCTTATTAAGAATTAACTGTAACAGAGACTTTTTCTCAGGTATCCCCTCTCATCCACACATCTTAGCCATAAAATATTCATTTTATATGAAGAATTTTTTCTTTAAAATTAATTTTAAATTATTTCATAAAAAGAGGAACAAATTCACCCAGAAGGAAAGAGGTTATTCCTTCCACTTCTGCCAATAAAGACACTCTTGAAAGCATTTATATGACCTCCGACAGTGGACGTATTGAACCTGGAACACCTCTAGGTTTGGTGTGGGTTTTCCTGCCACACTGATTCTGATCCCTCCTTCCACAGTTCTCTTTTTGAAGAATGACCCCCCGCCCTGCACAGTTTCCATGTCTAAAGTGCTTATCTGTAGTAAGTTCAAAGCTATGATGCCTAGGGAATATAAACACAAAAATACTTTGGAGGATTGGGGGTTTGGTCTTTCTCACCACAAATTAAACCCATAAATTGGGGCTAATAGTTCTACACTATTTTACAGAATATGATGGGGATAATTGCATCAAAAATCATTACGCTCTCCAATACTATAACAGCAAAGACCTAATTAATAAGTTGTAAGAAAATAAAGGTCCGAAGCTGACAATACTGCCAGGAAACCCCAAATTTATGAGGATAAGGTTTAACTGCATTTTGGAAATGCAAGAACTGTGCCATAAACTGCCTCTTTAAGACATACCAAATGTATATGTGTATATATTTATAAAAGGAACTGCAAGTCTCCAAAACTGTATCAGTTACAGTGTCCCCAGTTATACTGGCAATGTGTGTATGTGGCAGTCTGTAGTTAACAGGCAGGTATGTGAAAAAGCAGGTTTCAAGTGTGATAAAATTGTGCAGCTGTTGGGGTATTATTGTTGGCACTGGTCTCAGATGCAGACACCTGAGGTGAAAAATGAGATGCAGTTTCAAACACATGAATAAATTCTAGTTGCAAATTATTCCATTTAGTTGTACAGAGGAAATAGCCATGTGAGGGGAATGTTTTTTGAAGTGTCCTCTCTGTTTTTTTTGCAAGAAATAAATAAAAAATATTTTTATGATATAAACAATTTATGCCATTGTTCCATTTCGCCACTTTTAATTAAACAATGCTCCAATTAAACTCTGATTGGATTGCTTCAGGTAAAATAAAATAAAAAATGTTGCGCTCCAAATGTAATTAATTTGAGTGAGATTTCTTTTCTCTTTTCCCACAGTTACAGGACACTGTTCAGAGGAATTATCCATCTAGTCTCTTGGTTATAAATCTTTTAAACTAACAAGGTCAAAAAAATAAAAAAGACCTTTCTCTTCTGTATTAAGAAAATAATTCATACTGCCTCCTCCCTGACACCACCTATGAAACACCAAATGTTTATCACATAAAGAACCTCTTTATGCAAACAGCAGAGCACAACAGCTGAACTGCAGAATTGCAGCGCAAAACAGAGGAGCTTTAGGAAGTTAGAGAATTTTCTTTCTCTAGCAATTCTGGCATTTGCAACTTTGACTAGCAGTCATTGGGTTTCAGTTAGTCTAACATTAACTCAGAGGGAAAAACTGCGAGGCTTGGCACTGTGAACCCCTAAGTGCCCTGAATTGCTGTTGACACCAGCAGGAATATCACGCATTCAGCAATGGAGCATGCTAAGCTTTTTGAAAATTCAGGGACAGTAATATTTTAGCCCCTGCCTTTACAGAGGGAGACAGGACTAGCACAAGTGTTCAGTAGGTGTAACAAATCAAGCTAAGTGAAGAGTAACCTTCGTTCGAGCACTCGGAAATACATAAAAAACAGAATAGTATGAAAAGTAAATATGATGCAGTGACTACACACACAAAACAAATATTTGACCAAGGGACACAAGAAACGCAGAAGCTGTGTACAGCTGATCTCAGGGGTATGCTGGGGTGGCAGCCACACCACCTAAGCCCAGCTCTGCTTTGAAATGCATCAGCTATACTGGGTATCAGCACAGGGCCTCTTTGTCCTGCAGCATGTTACCTTTCCTTCAGGTCTAAAGCACCTGTCCCAACTCATTTTTGTGTATTTGACGCAGGGAGCCTCACTTAGCACCTCACAGGGGCTTGCAGGGTACATCTAGACTAGCAAGGAACAGGAGCCAAGTCTATGCTCTGACCTTCAGGGAAAGCAACACACGAAGGATGGATCTACAGAGCTATATTACCTTCTTCCTAGAAGAGGACTGCTTCACACATACAGCATCTAGGGCCCAGGCTATTTTGCAAACTGTGAGAGGCCAGTGTGTGGCAAAAGAGCTATTTGGCCCAGGTCAGAACTGCCATGGAGTATGATAAAGACCCTTCACACCAGTTCCCCAAAAGACAGCAGAAAGAACCTTCCCCACTGCCTAACACAGCTGGGTCTTGCTTCATGACTGGGATTCGTAGGTGCTAATGAAATGCAAGTAATAAATGAGAAGAAACGCTTCTTTTTAACAAACAAGCAAAATGGTTCAGCTAATCAGTAACACTGAATCCCTCTATATGTCAAACACTTACAACAGACTTCTTCCAAAGAAGAAATCTCTACTCTTTTCTTGCTCCCAAACAGACAAAATCCAACAGTCACAAAATTTACAAAAGAAACACATTGCAGTCTCCTCGAGCAGTGCAAAGCTATGCCTATGCCCTCTAAAAGCTAAAGGAAAGGATACAAAATAAAATTTCTTCTATGAAAAAGAATAGAAATAAACATATTCAGAGGGTGGATACATTTTGTGTCAGTCTTTGTAAGGAAATTCCCAAAGAGCAGAACAGTGGTATTAATAAACCAGTGCAGAACCAAACATTTGAATACATGAGCCTGAATATCATACATAAATAAAATACAGAGACGAAGATGAAACACTATATTTAAACCACAAAAATCTTATTGTATGGCAATTCAGGGGAAGATTTTAAACCATCCACAAGTTCAGAGCTGTTTCTTTTAATGTGTAAAATTTTGAATGCAATGTTTCTCTATGATCTCTATAATCTCAATGATTGACATCTTGTCTGCTGTCAAAAATCAAATGCATACTATTCTAATTACATTAGAATATGACATTTTTCAAACACATATTTCATAACTCTTATCATTAAACACAAAAATCCTAAGAAATTTCATTTTAAAGGAACTAATGGCTGGAGCAACTCATTGGTAATACTAACTGGCACAAAAAGTAAATTACGGAAAAAAAAATTCCATCAGATTAAAATGTATCCTGCTTCTTTAAATCAATAAAGTGAAAATTTTTCAAGTGTCTCAAAGGCATTTCTCCTGATATATCTTCTCAACCAGTCCACAGAACTAAATCTGAATTGAGTTCTGCACTTGGATTACGATGGATCAGTTTTTCTAATAGATTTACAGGGAGCTCTTCGAGTGTAGCAGAGGTATAGGGGAAGGACATCCCTCTCCGCTTTTAACTCATGTCCCATTAAAGTTCCTCATTTTGTCTTTACTACAGTAAGAAATATTAATGATAGCACTTCATTCCTTCAAAGAAATGCTTTAGCAGTCACCACAAGTGGGAGTTTTGACAAAGAGTGCAAAATCTGATCCTTTTGTTGTAGGAGTGGTTTTTCCTTTTTTTTTCGCACAGTGGATCTTTACCGTTGCCAAGTTTGTATTTTAGGATTTTGCTTTAGCAGTTCCTTTTCGTTAGGCTTCTGAGGTTTCAGATTAGTGAGTGCTACAGGCAGAGACATTTCTTAATATTCTTACCATCAACCATTCTGCTGGAGATCATCCAGATGCAGGTGATCCTGAGCAATATGCTGTAATTGTTGTATACACATCTGCTGATTTTTACCAATGTTTTTTTGAATTTGTACTGCTATCTCTACCTCCTTGCTCAGGGGAACATGACTTCTGATATGACAGTCAAAAACCCCCCAACATTTCAAGCAAATAGTAGACATGCATCAGAGCTGTTAATATGAGGCCCACTGCCTGCTATGAAGAGTTTAGGAATTTCACATCTTGCAAGTATTGACTTTAGTTTTTGGATGACATGTGAAGATGACATCTGTGAAAGTAGAACCGAGTCAATATATCTGGAGAAGTAATCAGCTATGATAACGTGTGTGTCTCCTTTCCAGAAAATAAAAGCTGTTGCTATTTGCTGCCAAGGTCCTTTGTAGAGATTAATGATATTAGCAACTGTTTCTTGGGGGGATTTGTCTGGATTTTCCTGTTTGTTTTTTTTCCCCCTTCATGTTATATTCTTCGCAACTGTCTGCTTAGGTTTGAATTGTTCCGGTCAAACCCTACAACCTGCTCAGCTCATGCCATGCCCTTGTGTGCAGTCTTGTGTCCCTTCAGGATTTTGGCAAACAGTTATTCTGAAGTATCAGAGGACCAAAAATACTTTCATTTCTGAAGGAGGATGTCAGGTATCTGAAAGTCAACTTGTGCTCACCTCTGTGGCAATTGGTCTGTTGGAATTTCATCCCTTTGACTTTTTCCTCTTTGGCAACAATGAATAAATTCCTGGAAAACTGATTCTTATATTTTCTTTCTCTGGTATAATTGAAATTTATTGACAGACAGTATGATTACTGTCAGGTCAATATCAACATATCTGCTTGGGCATTTTTCTCAAAAGTCTGTTCTTCTACATCAGTATCTGTTCAATAAAGACTTTCCATAAGAATATTTGCTCTTGACTGCCTTCCCCAGAGTATGTTCAAAGACAAAATTAAAAAAAGGAAAAGCATCATTTAGGACTGAAGCCTTTGAATCTAAAATGAAAGGTCATTTGTCGAATTTGAACCCAATAATAGCAGAAAATGCTACGTTTTGTTTTGGTGTTATAAAACAAGCCAAATACATATGGACTAGGCCTTTTGCAAGTCCGAATGACCTTTTGAGCAACCTCTCCACCTGAAAGTACATTTTTTTGATTTCTCTGTAACTTTTTGATGAATAAAACAGGTTTGTCTCCAGCCAGGTTTTCTTTGGCGGGGAGGTATATAGACCAAACAAGAATGCATCCATTGCCACTACCTTTGAAGGTTTGGCAAAATGCAGTATATTGTGCCAAAGAGGCCAAGATATCAATACTTCTTGTATTTCTTTTATTTTGATGAATGTCTTTTGTTGCTTACTTTCCCAAAGCCTATCACTGTCATCATTACAACACTGTTGCATTTACAGACTTTTGCTAGGCATTTTCTGGAACTACTTGTCATATACAGGAACCTTCCCACAGCAGAAACATGATGGTTCACAATAGTTTATGAGAATTTCCTGTTTCCCAATACTCAGCTCCACAGACTTTATCTGTTCCTTTTCACATGTAGTAGCCTCATTCAGAGCAAGGCCAGCTTTGTGAAAGCATCTCAAAATTCATCATGCTCAGTTTTATTTCTGCTATAAAGCAACACATCTTCTGCATGGTAAAGGATGCCAAGCAACCCTGGCACCATTTGCAATTTCTTTTTCAGAAATTTCCTGTTGCTAGAGTGATGCTGACTGGGAGCCAGCTGAAAAAGCACCTTCCAAATATAATGATGAATACAGTTAATGGTTAGATTCTGTCATGAAAGAGACAGGGAGCAGAAAGGGCCAAGAGGACTTTCAAAGTATATAACTTTGAGAATATTTGGCTCACAATGCCAAACAAGCATTGTAAACAAGCTAATTCAAGAAGCTTGTTTCTTCCTCTGCATATGCATGTGAATTTTCCACTGACCTCTTGGACTTCAACAGTCATTGAATATGAGTCCTTATGCACTTTTGTCTCACATGTACCTCTCCCATCTTCTATCCTCTTTTACAGTTTTCTTACTTTCTCTACCAAGAACATACAGAGATCACAGAGTGCTGTAAGGGCAAAGGGAATAGCTGATGCCACAAGTTTATTTTTACATTCCCTTGGCTACTCTTCTATTCCCATAATGATGTGTGGCTACATCTCTTCAGTAATTTGGTTTTTTGCTACTGATGCATCCTCAACCTTGTTTTGCTGGTTACCCAGTGTGAAAGTTACCAGTTTTTTCACTGTATTTTTCCAAGAACTCTGCGTTTCTCCAGTTCATCTAGGTACTGACCACAAACATCCTATGACATGCCACTACTCCCATATATATTTTCAATTTGCCTTTATCTGTCATCCATTATTAAATGGACTTTAAATTATTTTTGGAACTATAATGACCATTTTTGATTAAGAATTTCAACATTTTGGGCTCATGTTTGTTCATATTTTATGATAGAAATAAAGTCACTGTCATCTAAAGCTAAAACTCCTTGGATCATTTTTATTCATCTGGGAAAGTGGCAGGTTGCTGAACAATGCTCCTTTTGATGTGAACTATGTTCTCTTTCTTCTCTTGAACACGGTTGTCAGCTGTGGTTTCTGTTTTACTACATCTTCCACAGATTTTCCATCTCCCTGCCCTACTGCAATTTTTTGGTCTTTCAATCCTTAATGTTGTAAATTTAATAGAACTTCTTCCTTCTTTGTGTGTTCATTCTTTATGCAGTCAATAATGTCTGAGATTATCTCCCTTTCTGCTCCTAACAAAGAAGTCATACTACTATACCTTGAATTTTTGTGCTCGAGCTTCTTCCAGAGTGAGATCTAGATCCAACTGAAATTGTGCTAAAAGATCACTGTCTCTGATGCCAGCAATTACCCTCATCCTTATTAGGTCTCCCTTACCATTCCATATTTGCAATGTTCAGCTAGACTGAACACAGTAATAAATGCTTCAGCTGCTTCCCCTTGTTCCTGGTACTTCCTTTTACGTTTGACCCTTTCATATATTGTATTCTTTCTGGCTATTGAATGGGCATCAAAAGCTTTTCTTTGTCGCAGTTCGTTTCCTCCTCCAGCAGTTTCATAGCACATAGGTTATTGCTGTAAGAACCGACTCTGACAAACAGCAGAATCTGCTATTCTTGGGCTGCTCTCTTGTAAAGCTGAAACATTCCACAACCAAACATCTCTGGATCCAGCAGATCAAATGCCTGAAACATCAAAGTCAATTTTTTCTAAGAGCCATTTCCCATCTGCGGTCCAGTACTGAACTGAAAGTGGGTTGTCCACCACTTTCTTACTAAAACTTTCATGGAACTTTCCCTCCATTCTTTTTTCTCTTGCTTTATTCTCTCATGTTTCTGTTCCCTTAGAGTCTGTTTATTTCATTTCTCTGACGATAAAAGCAATAGGACACACTCTTTGACTTGCCCTTCATGAGCTACCTATTACATCTTCCCCATATCATATATTCTAGACATGCACTGCAAATTTTCTGGCTTTTCAATGACAGACTATAATTGTTTCTTGAAGTTCTGTTATTTAACCAAAAAATGGAAAAATATATAAGAAATTAAAGACTGTACTGGTAAAATTTGTCCTAAATTTTTTAATGCAAGAAAAAAAGTTAAAAGCAACAATTTCTTTATTGTCTATTAAGTAATCTACTCTAAAAGTAACTTCCTTTGTATACAGCTAAGTTCTGTTTTTCTGAAATGTGGTTTTATATTTACTTTTTTTTCTTTTCCTTTCCATTCCCTTTCCATTTCCTTTTCCTCCACAATTTGTTGTCCTCATTAATTTTTATCACGGTAGGAAAATATCAATAACTTTCCAAGAAATAATCATGATACTGCTAAAAGTCACCACTTTTTTCCCAGTACTCCTCATATTGCAAATTCTTATGGGCATCAGCAATTTCAGTGACTATAGGGGTATTAGGCCATTAAGGTAAGACAAACTACCAGCTGGAAACCTACAGAAATACCTATTTCACTTTATTCACTACACAGACAACTTATACCACTGATTTGAGATGACTGGTTTGCTTCCTGTGTCCCCTACTAAGAAACTAGTAGCTAATCATGTCCGCGTGTACCTTAGGTTCCTAAGGTAAATTACACTGGATCAGAGACTTTTCTTGCTAATGTATTTATATACTGGCTGTATGTGAAATAGCGTCAGGGAATGGCCAGTTGATTCCTTTACATCCCTTGGATGTGTTGGTCCAAAGTGTATCATTGCTGTAATGATACTGAGATGAACTTGGCTTCATGTAAGTCTTTCCTTCTTCCCTCCTTCCTTCCTTTCTTTTTTCTTTTTTCTTTTTTTTTTTTTTTTTTTTGGCTTTTGCTCTTGAGCACCTAAGTTCTTAGGTATGCTGATGTGGAAACTCTCTTTTTACTGCAAAGTACCTTTGACTATTCTCATCCTTCTCAACATGGCAGTTTATCCACTGACCACTCATAAAGGCCACCTGAATGGGGCATAGTTATTTCTCTTTTTCTTCTTTTTTCTTCCTTTTTCCTCACATTTTCCATATAATCATTCTATACAAGTACAGCTCAAATGCTCTGTATGCTGAACATAGTGTGTCGGCCTCACAGTCATGTATTACACCACCAGAAATATTTGGATTGAATTTTGCTGCCTGTAATTTAAGGATTTGCTAACAGGATCTCATTTCAACAGTCTAATTAGAAATGGTCTGGAAAAATAAGGTACTCCAGGGCTAATCGCAAGATAGCTTGTTCTGCTTTTCATAGTGCCATAATTCAGCTACTCCTTTGATGGCTGTAAAATGTTAACCTGTCACGCTTGTTAATTTTTTTTATTTTAAATGTACTATAAAATTATATCTTCCTCAATATTTTATGCTTTTATTTATATTTTATGGCACCAAATAATGCTTGTAAAGCGTTACAGGAAACAGATTTTTATTTACCTGGCAGGGAAGCGATCTGCACATGCAGTAACAATTAGAGTGTTTCAGAGAAAAGAGGTGTAAAGTTTGTGAAGCTCTGAGATGGTTTCATACCCTGATTCATCAGCTGTTTTGGCTCTTGGTGCTGACATCTCAGCTTTTGTAAAACCAGCACAAAATCTCATCATCCCTTGTTAACTGGAAATCAATGAAAAACCATATGACCTTATATTTGTCAACTTCCCTTCGGTGCTCATGTGTGTGTCTAACACTCAGAGCAATTGGAAGTGGATGCCTAAATACTGTTAAAAACTGAGTCCCAGACACTGATACAGTACGTGTGGTATAAAACTATATAGAATTTAACAGAAGGGTCCTCCTTTAGGGTTATCAAGCTCATTGATATATTTTTTTCTCAAATCATTTTATATTTACATTTCTGTAAACAAACAGCTCTGAGTAGATGCTAAAATGCATTGCACTTTCACAGTGCCTTGTGCTCCCAGGTCCTTCTTTTCTTTGGGGCAGTAACTTTGTAGCAGTTCTAACTGTGGGACAGTCAATTTTAACTATAGATAATTAAGTCTTTCTTTGAACAGCCACAGAAGAGGAAAAGTAATTATTTGCATTTTGCCTCTTTAGTTCATGAAATCTGAAGTGCAATAATGTTGAGGTTACGAGACGGTACTTAGATATTTTGCCCATCTAATATTTTGTCTTAACACACGGCCAAAAATGAACTGTTTCCAGAACTTTGTAATTTTGACTAAAAGAAGCTCCTGTCTGAAATGTATTTTTCATTAAAATTCAAAAATTAAAAAATCAGAATAATGAAAATTTAAAGGAAATATTAAAGTTGTTTAACATAATGATATAACATCCCATTTAGAAAAAAAATAAATTCACAACTTTCTAAATTACAGGAATTCAAACCCTAACTCCAAGCCAACAAGGACATTTCCAGAACTGACTCAAATTTATTCATAAAAAGTTTTTGTGTGAATATTTCTGTTCTCCTCATTGACGAAAGGAGCTTTGAAATCAAAAGTAAAGCTGATCAAATCAGGACAAGGGGTTTTTTTAGCATCTGATTTGCCGCGGAGATTTGATCTACTATATATCTGCTTGGGAAACTGCAATCAGAAACTAATCCTATGCTTGCCTCTGACACGACATCATCCCAACAAACACTCGCTTACCACAAACTGCAAAACCTAAGCAAAAAAACAGTTTAGCCCCAAGTCCCCTTGTAGTGGTGTTCCAGAGTCTGGATGAACTACTTCTGTCCATATTTATCTAGAATTAGAAGATCTGTACCACAGTACTATAGAGAACTATTTAACACAACAAAGCATTCATTTGGGCTGCCTGGCATCCCAATGGCATCATACAATGACAAGACTTAAGTACTGAAGTCATTTACAAATTCAGGATACTATTAATCAGGCTTTAGCTGTGATTGCATTTTTGTTTGATAAATATCATGCAAAGAGAAAGAAAAAGTTTGTGGTTAAATGTAGCCATATTGCTGCAGGAGCTGGCAAAAGTGATGAGCTAAATCCTGCGAGTTACGTGAGGACACTGAATTTGCCACTGTAAGAGCTCCGCTAACTTTAGGAACAGAGCTGTTGCCATTAGCAACAGGCTAGTCATTTATAGAGAGAGTGATGTTTATCACTCAGTGTTGCTCTGAATTTTTAGTGCTTTGCTTGGAGACAAAAAAAAAAGGATGCGGCTGTGTTTATTTTTTATTAGCTCTGGTCTTGCACTGGTTGGGAACTAATTTACTGCATAGTGCAAAGTGCAGTTTGCATAGAGCCACACACCTGTGTTTGCTAATAAAAGTATTTACTTTGCTACTGTTTTATTTCACAGCTTGTGGAGAGGAGGGCAAGCTTATTTTGACTCTGCACTGGTTTCTTTACTCTTTTCTCCCCACACAGATTCAGAAAGCCATTTCTTGAGCCCTAATCTACAGATATGGAAAATATTAAGTGATTAAAATCAGAAACTGCTATCTGACGTATTTTGATCATACATGCTCTTCTCCCTGCTTATTTTGATATTGCTGCTTATGCTAGAATTTTTCCTCTAGTTCCCTCAGCATCGCTCTCTTCTACCAGTAGATCCTCTATATCTTCTTTCTCCTGCTCCTGGGTGTCTGAAGGATTCTGGCTTTGGCCCATTCTCTTTTTTCCTTGGCATTGACTTTCTGGATTTGCTACAATAATTGAAATATTCTCCTACCTCTCCTGGCTTTGTACCTTCCTCTCAATGTCATCAAAATCATCTCGATCACTGGGCTAGTCTGCATGTTATTCTCCCCTCACTGTCTCCACATTTATTCTACAGTTCTTAACAACTTTCTTAGCAACTCCTATCTTGATTACTACAATATTTTCACCCACCTATTACTTGCCACCTCCCTCTGCTTATAAAACCCTGCTGAAATAATAGATTTGTCCACTAAGACAAATGTAGACAATAACAGCTAGAATGATCAGGACACAGAGAGTCTGAGAAAGAGAAACAGACAGAATTTGGTTTAATTTAGCAGAACATGCTGAAAATGTTCATTTACAAAACCACAAATTGTAAAAAACATGAAGAAAAAGGTTAAAATACAATAGTGGCATAGTAATAAATAAATTGCCCATGACTACCTTCAGTTTGAAAGAAAAAGGTTTCTAGTCACTGAAGCTACGAGGTTCCAGAACAGCCTCATGGCTTCATTCAAAAATGTAAATAGTTTAAAAGGAAACTTCCCATTCTTATTAACAAGTTTATCTAATAACATATGTGACTGGGTATACAGACAAAAGAAGTCTACTTCAGGGTGTTCGTTGTAGAATGATTTCTCTTCAGTAATGGCTGTAAGGTCATTTGCTTGTCTGTCTTACAACCCAGTCCTGTAGAGTAAGTCACCTGGACAGCTGCTCATACAAGAAAATTTAAAGACATGATTATTTTCATAACTGGGAGGCGAAGTTCTTTGTTGCGTGGTTCAGAAGTAGATAATAGTAATATTACTAGCACAGATAAAACTTTAAGGACATATAAATGACAGTGTGCAGCGTTAATGCAGAGAGAACAATTAAGATACAAATACCAGTAAATTCCATTTTATTTGAAATCTAGTAATTATTAAGCATCACGCTTGGCTACTTGCTTCTGAGTGTGCTCAACTTTTTTTAACTTTATCGTGTAAAGACTGGTTACTTTTCACAGTATGGTATACAGTCCAAATTGAAAGAGATAAGCACAGTACAAAAGTAGAATAGGAATGAGAAGCAGCTACATAATAGGCTAAAAAGGTAGATGTCTGTAGTCCACCAAAGAACTTGCGAAGGTCTCCACAAGTTTTACAGGGCACTGGATCAAAAAGATATATGTGGTTTTCAACAGAAAAGGATACCCAAACCAGAAAATGCCCAAATATGCCACTGAAACATAAAAAGCATGAAGTGAATAGATGGGGACGTTAAAGCTTGGAATTTGTGCACATGCTGATCGTATAGATAAAATAATTAACCACATAAAAACTGTGTGACAGAAGATGAAAACCATTAGAAGATGCATGATACATTGCATAAGGGAGTGATTAAACGCATATAAAAAGAGAGTAATGGTTTGGATTATTTAGCTTCAAGCTGCTAGACAATTTGTCCTGTTCTGTACTGTTTGATCAGTGATGCACAATGCCCACATCTATAATGGAAAATTAACATTCTTGGGACTGTTCTCTGGTTATTCAGACCAACAGTCATGGAATGGCCCATGTCTATGCTAGTAAACTCTCTTAGACTTCAAAACAAGGTGGCTGCATCCCAACTGCCTGTTGAAAATGATCTCTGGCCCTTTCAAATGCCCAAACTGTGCTGGAAGCTGTCTGGGAGGATGCTAACTGGCCAGAACGAAAAATATGCTGCAGCTTGTCTGACAGTTTAACAATATGAAGAGCCCAGTTTTAATGAGCAGATGAGTAGGTGAGCAAATAGACAATGTAATGCCCATAGTGAGTCGGGATCCCTGAAGAGCCAATAGTCCCTGAAGTGCCAGAGAGACCTACCATCAACAGTAGAGGCAGATCCCAAAAGGAAAAGACAACCAGAAGAGAGTAGGGATCTCAGCTTATGGTCTGAGGTCCATGAGAGGCCTGAAAAAGTAGTTCAGCCAGTCTGTAGCACAACCCCAGTGGTCTTTCTTCCTCAGGATCCTCCTGAGCCAGAATCCATTTTGAATATATTGCCTTGGCACCAGGACAATGGCTGCGATCATTTTGCAGAGGATGGAGAATAGAGACATCTCGGTCACATGATACACATGGGCCTAGTCACATGGGAAAGACAGGCAGAGAAGCTTTTGGGAGAGATGGTGATCAGGGGAAGGTTGCTGCAGTTAGATCCGCTTGGTACCCTCAGCCTGAGAAACATCCAAAAAAGAGAGGAACTGGGAGCGGGTTCAGTGACTTACTCTCCTAACAGCAGTCTCCCTTGGTTGTTATCTTTCCTGGAAACATTTGGCCCAGGCAGGGAAGTGGGTCAACTAAACATGCATGTGCTCAGACTGTCTGAATATGTGGAGTGAAGCTGATGCTTCCTGGAAGCATGGATCTTCTGCATACGCAAAGATGGAGTACTGGCACGCATGGTCAATTTAGTAACTGTGTATGGTCGTTCCCAGCCACTGGGAGATGGCTTAGGGACTGCTCAGAAAAGAAGGTTGGGATAAAGTACGTTCTTTGGAGAAAGTACTCTTCAAAGAAGGGATTTTTTTTATCCCTCATCTTTAAATTGACATTTCTTACCATGCTGAGAATGATGTTCTATCTTAATACATGGTGATAACCAAATAAACAGTTGTACCCAACACCTGTTGGTACAGTACATAAGACTAGCGATCTGTACCCCGATTTGGTCCATCAAGTCCAAGTCCAAAGAAAAGTTCAGAAAAGATTTTCAGTTAATAATTATGGAATAAGCTGTATGAAGGGACAATTCCTCTTCCCCTCAGCTTTTAGTGGTCATCTTACACCAGAAACAATGAGGGTTTCATATCCTTCAGGTATCTTTCTGCTGTCAGCTATAGTGGTTCCTTATTTTTCTAGGACCTTGCTAAACTTCTGGCCTTAATAATACAGCCTGGAAGTCTGTTCCCCAGAAATTTAGTTTTTAGTGGGCTTATGTTTATTTATCCATTTATTCTATTTTAAAGCAGAAATGAAGAATCGACACAGCAAAAGATTTGCAAACATTTCTCTCTTCTTAACCTTTTCAACCGCAGAGATTATCCACTTTCTCCTCAGCTTTAGACTGACAGACTGAAAATGTGAATTAATAAAGCATTAATGCAACATCAAGCACACTTAAGGCTAAATATGTAAGTTACATTTTACATAAATCTTACTTTCTCCCACCAGCTTGGATTGACAGATCCATGATGTCTATATTTAATGTTTTCCATACAGAGTTTAAACAATTTCCATGTGTGTGTTCTGTATATGTTTACATTTGTGTAAAAAGGAAGAGTGCACTGAGTGCGTTAACCACACAATTTTCCTCTCCAGAAGAAACTCACTTTATAAAGAGAGAGAAACAAATTCATATTGATTAACTTCATATCATCAAGAGCTATAACTCTGATCAAAAGCTGTCAAAAATCTTCTCTAAATTAACCCTATTAAAAAGCAAAGACAAAAGTAGCAGACTCTTTCCTTTTTTGGGACATCTTTGGGCTTATCAGCATGATGCAGCTGGGAAAGAGGCAGACAGCTGCCATGCGGATGAGCCCCACAGCAGATAATGCACATGTTTGTGAGTGGTAGCGATCCGCCTCTTTTTCCCCAAAGGCACTTTAGATGCTGCTCAGTTTCAGAAGCAGCAGATACTGTAGCTCTAAAGGCTTAAGCTATGTAGCTTTGCTTGTTGAGAATTTAACAGGTACCCTAGAAGATCTACAGCTGATTGCTTGTTTTCTCTGACAGCAGTGCAAAGGGGAAATTCAGACCTTGTATTAAGAGTACGACTTCTCTGAAGGATGCTGGGTGAAGCAGGAGAAAAAGTATTTACTAGCTGTATTAGTAACTAAAACAGGCCAGGGCAGTTTCTACCTGTTCTCTGGCTCAGATGAGAGAGGCATAGCATTTGCATTTAAAGACATAATAATAAAGACTTCCCCTGTGGTGGGAAGATGAATGTGGTGTGATCACATAGGAAAAGTCAATGTCAAGGTTTTAAATGGTTTGTGTTTATTTATATTTTCAGGCTTAGACTGTAAGGGGAAAAAAAACCAAACATGAGTTCAGAGCACAGGATTTGCTAACATCCATATCTTAGATGGTGAATGTCTTGGACTGACAACTAACAGTGACAGAATGGGAATTACTAGATTTCCATTCTGACACTTTTTCTACTAGATCCCACGCATTTTCCACAAGATTATATTTTCATATAAAGATGCATATTTAGAAGCCTAAACTAGACCAGATTCTTTGAAATTTGACCATGTATGAAGCACTTAAATGTTTGTTCCAGGGGCTTTTTTGAAAAATGTAACATATTAAGAAAGAAAGATTGGATTTTCCTTCTTCTGTGTTAAATCTCCACTAAACAAGCCTTTCACTGGATTAGCAAAGCCTGATTTTGTCCACACAGTATTAATTATGATTTGTTCCAACACAGGATGGTAATTTTGTTGCTTTTTTCCTTTAGTCAAAGAGAAATCAAAGTAATCTATTTATTAAAACAGGGCATTAAAAAACTGAATAGAGAGTAAAATGCCATGCGTAACATTTTTCATCAACCACCCACTAAAAAATTTAAATACATGTGTTTTAATTGCTAACCTACTTAGAAAACAGAGGAAGACAGCAACAGTGATAAGTTTTAAAAGATACAGAGAGTCAATTAAGACTTCCAGTAAGTATAGTTGCTTCATTGGTTTTTATAAGGTGTGGAGTCTGTTCTATTACTTACTATTTTGCTTGAATTTCAGGTGTCCTCTGGGTCTGAGCATTTAACTTTTCCTCTATTGCTTCATTCTCTTAATCTGTAATTGAAGTTTTCCAGTGTGAAAGTATATTGCAGCTGTGTATGGAACCTCCCCCTCCAAGAAAACTGTAGGTACATATATATTGGGAGATTTTCTTACTACTAATCAGTGTGAAGGTTACTCTGCCCCACTGTAAAGGGGAGAATCTGTCATATCAGTTGATTCTAACGACTTCTATGGCAACAGTCAGCTTTGTCAGTAATAGCTACCTTTAACAACAAGTGGTCACAGGGCACATCAGCATCAGTGTACACTGACATCATGGACTGGATCGGCAATCAACCTAGTTTTACAACTGGAAGTATATTAATGCAGATCTTTGCAGAAATGTTTTATCCCTTCTCAGTCCTGCACTGCTGTGTGGAGATCCTAGGCAACCTGGGCCTAAGTCAGAGCTCTCTGCGTTGTATGTCCTTGAGCAGTGTGGGCAGTGTAACCTTGCTCTTGATTACTAAGGGGTTTTACATCATTCTGAGCTCTTCCCAGCCTTCCCAGCCTGGTTCAGGATTACGAGGCTATGTCCTTAGTTGGTTTTGGACCCTTTTTATGTTCTGAACTCAACAGTTCAGACAATTTTTGGGTTTTTTTTTTTTTTTCTGTACTAGGAAAGCTATGAGGTAGAACAACATAATTACTCATACTGTAACTAATCAGGGATTAGGAACACAACATCTTTTACATCCTGACCTGCTGACTATGGAAATTATTGTTCTTTACTTTTATATTACAGTAAGTCCAAATTGAAAACTACAGAATTCTCCAGGAGCCTAAATTTTTAACTGTAGGCCAAGACTCCGTGGTATGTTGGATCCCACTGTGTAATTTGTAACGAAAAGCTAATTATAATCAGTGGGAATTAACTCATCAAAAATAATCCAACAGTCTAAACAAAAAAACACACAACAAATCAATTACATACCACATTTCATCAGCATACACAAAGTAACATATAATTCTTACAGTACTATTTCAGCATGTGCTCTCCATCTGTGCTTCCTATTTATGTGGTTCAACTCCATGTCTGGATGGGAGCAGGAGGATTAACTACATCCTATACAGGCATATTTCTCTCCATCTGCTCCAAAAGGAGCTTAGAGTATATTGTTCAGGTGCCTGACCAGGTAGAGGCCCGTGTTGGGTCAGATTCTAGCTCACTCTGTTGTTGTATTTAGACTGTAAACTAAGTGATTGTCTCTTTGTCCTGTGTGTATCCAGTAACTAACACAACATGCTTGCATATGTACCACCAAACCCACACGTTAAATGAACTCTGTGCATAAGCAATGTATTTAAAGTTGAAAAGAAAGTCAATTTTTTCATATTTTCTCAGTTGAGGAATCTTCAAGGCTTTTATTAATTCATTAGAACTGGTCAGAAAAATAACACGAAAACTAATGGATGCTACAGACGTTCACACAATGAGCCCTCCTCCAGTTTTAACCATTTAACATTTTTTAACCTTATATCTGTGAAGCCAATTATGTGAAGCATTAGTTAATCCCCCACATATCAGCTTTACCTGCACTATCTTATGTACAGTACCTACTGCACAACACACACAGCCTGTGTAGCTAGAGAAAAGCCTACGCAGACAGGTAAACACATGCTCATGAGTGAATATTATTTTGCCATGTCATCTAAAAGCATGCTGTATACTTTATAAAACAGAGACAGAAAAGACTCTTTCCTGAAATCTATGCAATCTGTGAGAGAGAGAAAGAGAGAGAGAGAGATGAATTGATACTGAAAGACATCAGCCATACAGAATTAGCAGCACAGCACATCACATCCAACTGGTAATTGAAACTTTAATCTGCACAGCTGAAGGAAAGGGTGCCCTGTAACGTGTACCACAGCTATTAGCCTCATGAAACTTGGAAACAGCGGCACCAGTGAAGTCTCTGGAGAGGAAGGCATTCAGCTGAGAAGGGAAGGATCTAATACTTGAGAAGAGACATGCTGATGTCAGTGCCCTCCTGCAACAAGGATGCTGCTGCTATGGCAGAGTGGATCCTCAGGGATAGGAAGAAGCAGATGGCAGGAGTGGGATATTCAGTTACTCAGTACATAGAGAGCTGTGTTCATGACATTAGAGAATCACACGATGATATGCTGTATGGTCCTAGGTAATCTGCTCTAGCTGACCCTGCTTGAGCAAGGAGGTTGGACCAGATGATTTCCAGAGGTTCCTGTGAACCTCAGCTATTCTGTGACTCCGTGACTTACCTATTGCTGGATGCAGAGGAGGTATCTTAGACCTCACAAGATAAATTACACAGATATGCTGCGTAGGAGCCAGTGTTTGTGGTCTATGATGGCACCAATAAAAGGAAAGTAAAGGAAGGTGGTTCTGGCAGCTATATTCAGGAAGCTAGTACCTCCGTAGCAGCATTCTCCAAGATGCTGTCTAATACTAAAATAAAATACTGTGCAGGCTCATAGGCAGGCAGAGATCCAGGGCCTCAATGCAGCGATGAGATGATGATGTAAAGGAGATAGACTTAAATATGCTATGAACTGGGCAATCTTCTGGGATTTGGAGAACCTGTACAGGAATGATGGGCTATGTTTAATCCACAGGGAGCCAGGCTACCATCACTGAAAATGTGAAAGATTATAGAAAAATATTTAGATCAGGAAATGGGGGAAAGCCAAGGGGTGCAGAAGGTTTCCCCCAGGAAACAGTGCTGAAGTTAGTTTTGTTCAACTAAACATCTTTTCCACTGACCTAGAGAAAAAAAAATCCATGAAGGAAAAATATTAGTTAGCAGTTAATTAAAAGAAAAATATATTTACTTTGAAGTTTATTATGGTTCTTTTGTTTTGACTGATTTGCTGTTATAATATTTATAGTCATTGATCTTCTTAGGTCCAATATTTTTGCTTGATTTGGGAAGGAGCAGAGATGACATCTAAAAACATTAGTTCATAAACAGTTATGAGGAAAACAGGTGCAGCAGTAATAAAAATAATAAAAAATGCAAATTACCAGAATAGTTTGTCTTAAAAAGGGAATTTATTCTGAATGCACTGCCTTTCTGAAATAAATTTTAAGCCCTTTGATGCATCTATTTTCAGCAAGAAAAATGTGATTATTTCCTGCTATTTCCTATATGGAGAACAGGAAGGAAAGGGAGATTATTAATGGATTGATTCTTAAAACACATCCAGTGGGACGACAAAAAGAACAATGGAAAAAACACTAAAGACTCCTTTAATCTAACAGCTTCCATTTAAAAGTGCCATGCCAGATGTTCTCCACACATATGAGATTTAAACCTGTTGGAAGCTGAAATAATATTAACTTTTTATTTTAAATTTAGGTAATATAAGAATACCAAAACATTTATTTCTCAACTGTTTTTTACAATGCCTTAAGTTAATGTGCATAGTGGAAGTAATATTTCATCTATAAGATTTCTTTTGTTTTAAAATCCAGAATTGAAATAATATTAAAGTAGAAAAGCTAAGTAAGTGATAAATCTTACAGTAGCCACATTTTTTCAGAAGTGGTTCCTTAGGTATTATCTGTTACAGGCTTGAAAGAAAAGGATTTACAGGTTTCTAAAATAATTTAACTCTCTTTGAAGACCATTGAAACAGAGAGTCTAAATGGGATGTCTTGGCACCCCGAGCATGCAGATTGAGAAACAGGCACATTCTAAGATGTTATTCAGCACAGATAAGATGTGTTGCCTTCTGGAGCTGTTCATCTGTTTCCATTCCCTTGACAAGATACCTGGACAGTTAGTTTAGATAAGACACCTAAATTTCAGATAGCTCGGTTTTAAGGGAAATGGCTCGCCTCCTTAGTCTGCACCCTTAATTGCTGTTACGATAAAATATGAAAAAACCATCTCTGAGTCCCTCTTTCTCTGAGCAGGGTTGGACATTTTTCTGACCAACATAAAAAATAAAAGTTTTTGATCAGAACGATTTGCCTCGTGTAGCATAAACTTCCTGACGCTTGAGAGCTGCGCATTCAGGGAAGAGAAGTGGCTACAAAATGTATGTTTGAAGTGATAATCAGCTGTTATATTGCTAATGAAGGTAATTGTATGTTCATTCTCTTCGGGGATAAGAGGCTGGAATGGGTACATGAAAATTAATCAAGTCATTTATAGCCTTCTTACAATATGTACCAAAATTTATTTAAAAATCAATCAATCAACCA
Organism: Dromaius novaehollandiae; assembly: GCF_036370855.1. Lineage (NCBI taxonomy): Eukaryota > Metazoa > Chordata > Aves > Casuariiformes > Dromaiidae > Dromaius > Dromaius novaehollandiae. The sequence goes on along the minus strand of NC_088101.1, from coordinate 83,284,806 downwards.
AATTCTCTAAATTTCAGACAGCAGAGAACAAATAAATGCAAACACTATTTAATATACCATTGCTTATAAAAATTAAATCTATTCATTAATATTTTTTCCTTTCATCATAAATATTTTCTGGTGAAAAACTTTAATCATTTGGATAAGGAACAGAATAAAAAACTATCAAAAATTTTTCTTTAAAACTATTTCCTGTTTTTCTGTTTTTTTCTTTAAAATTTTTCCATGATGATTTTTAATGCTATGCTCATTATTCATATCATTTTATGGAACTAAAGGGAATTGTTTCTTCTGTAAGTTGTAGAAATAATGTTTCTCCAAAAAGGGCATATTTTGCAACTCATGTATGCTGGAAACAATACACTACTTAATAAAAAGTGTCATTATGAGCAGAGGTTGAAGAGTGTAAATTATTCCTTTGTGATCCATCGTTCAATGGAAGTAGTGGAAAGATTTCCGGTAAAGTTTGAATTGTGTTTTTAATAAATAAAAATGCCATGTATTCACCTCATCTTCAGTGCAAAAGTCAAGAAACACATGAGTTTTACTTATTCTCTTATATAAAGATATTTCACTGAGTTTCAGAGGGGTCCAATATCTGTTTTAGGCATCTCTTAGAAATCTCAGACTCAGTCATTACACCTACAGTCTAGAGAGTACTGGAACTAGTGTTATTACCCCTGTGTTCAACATCAGGAGTAGACAGGTAAGTTAGGGCTCCAGGCTGGAAAAATCAATATGCTTAATGTTTAGGTTTTACACATCAGCCAAATGAAATAAAAATAAATAAAAAATAAGCTAACTAGCTATCCTCAGTCATTAAGAGTGTTTTTTCCCCACCTTCCTTACCTATTTTTTCTTGGAAAAAGGGGAGGTGAATCTTCAGAAACAAGTAAATAAGTTCTTGCAAATTTATTCTAATCCACATGTTGTTCTGCATTTAGCTAATGGTTGTGGATTAATGCCTGTAGGAGCTGACATGTATGATGAATCAAGCTGTATAACAATGTGACTCCTCTATTTTATAAATCATTTTGAACTGGTATGCAATATATCATAGAGTATCTTTATGGTTGCACCAATGAAAAGCAAAAAGTAGTTAAGTGCACAACGTAACACAAAAGCCTGACTGTAAATCAAGCACCAGACTCAAACGATGATGCCCACGTGCTCTGGAGACCAGTGCTTCACCATCTCTATAACCAGCTCAGAAGTAACTTGCCTTGGAGCCAGAAAAAAGGCATTCTCCTGCCTGTTTCTCTGCAAAGTTGGCCCAGTGTATATTTTCTGATGGTATCTCTTGCTTTACTACTACAGCAGGTTCATTTAGACTGCCAGTCCTTTTATGGAGAATTTAAGCAACCATCTTAAATTAGATGTTTAAAATAGATATGAACACTATCACCCTCACTGCTGCGAGTTCCGTGTTGTTTGTGCACTGGGAGAACCGATCTCCCTGCTTGAGACTTTTTGTGCTCTCAGCGTGATGCAGAGAATATATAAAAAGTGAACAGTGTCCTAACCACTACATGTGTAGCTGCCCCATTACTTTACAGGATTACGTGGTTCAGTTTCAGTTCATAAAAATTCACTCCTTTGCCATAAAGAACTTGATGTATTACAGCTCATATAAAAGGGGGATTTCAAAGTGAGAATCTGATTTATTCACCATAAAATACTAAATAACATGATGACCTCTAACTGCTCTATGGTGCACCAGTCATTCCTGAGGAATTTCAGTTTTCATCCCATCTGTACAAACCACGTTCAGGTTCATATTACTAGAAGACTAGTACAAATTACCCAGTTGTGCAAACAATGCATGCCAGATGCCAACGGCATATGTTATTTACATTCGGGAGTCCATGATTTTATGTAGCATAACCCCACTTAGCTGAACAAGTCATTCGAGTTCCCTCCAACAGTTTAAAGCAGTAATTGCAAGGGGGGAAAAAAGAGGAATAGATGTAGTTTAAGACAAGAAGAGGAAATATTAACAGATGGATTAAAGGTTAGACAAAAACACATTTCTAAGTGAAAAAGTATTTATTTCTTCAATGCACATAGCAATTCTTCTATGCAATGTGAATACAACAACATCTTTGCATGTTCAGCCAGTAAATATGGATTCCTGAAAGCTGATCCTTGTAATGGTGAGCAGAGCAAAATGATTGAAATCTTGGTAATTGCAATTACTAATCTTCAGTCATGATTTAAATGAACAATTATGATAGAAGTCCACACGAGAAACTAAGGATGGCTGTACTGGGTCAAAACAAATGTTCTCTTCCCCCGTATCTTCTCTTTGACAGTGACAAATAGCAGAAGTTTAGGGACAGAGTATAAAACAGGACATACACAGAAATATTCCCCTTGACTATCCTCCCAGATTTTGCTTTTAGTCTTAGGTTTTAATTTTGCTTTGCATTTTGTCCTAGTCAATCATCATTCTAAAGAGGAATTATCAATTGATTGCTTTAATTTTGGACATCTTTTTGTGCCCAGTTGGATGAGTTTTGAGATATATATAGATACATATATCTGTGCATATATATACATATATATGCAATTATAGAGTTTGCAGCACATTTCTATGGATATTTATTTTTGTTTGCATTATCTTATAAAAAGGTGAATTTTTTTGATATTTACATGATCACTAATTTTTACTCATGATTTCTGCCAACCTGTAATTGATAGGAAATCTCAATTCAAGTAAGAATGTACAGAACACCCATGTAAAATTTTTTTAACTAACTTGGGTAAAACTAATTTAAGTGTGCCAGATATATAAGAAAAAGAAAGCACATTTATAAGAATATGGTTTATATTTAAAGCAAATTTATTATGGAAAGGAAGTCTTATCTTCACTAACCATTTGCAACTGTTTGTGTCTGATTATCATGTTCATACCAGAAGGCTGTGACCAAGAACTTGAGCACTTAGGAACTTGTCACTTGAGCAGCTGCAAGGGGTTTAGGGTTCCCTACTTCAGCCGTCTTACAAGTCAGTTGAGAAATGTTCATGGAAGCTAGCAGGACTTGGATTCAGCATCGTATTTACATCCAATTTGCCAAACCTGAGGTGTTTGCAGCGAAACATATGAGTTGAATGAACCAGCAATTTTTGACAGAAGTTTTGCTTCTGTCAAAGCAATTTTCAGTCAGGTTTAAAGACTGATGATGGAAGACCAAAGCTGCAAGGCAAGAGAAACTTTTCCTGTTAACAGCAGTGCATATAGACACTCAAAAGAAATTTAGAATTGATTGGTGTGATGATGCCTGAATAGGGAATGAGAGTGTATATTTTGTGCAACTATTCAGTTTGTGTTTCTGGTGTACTATGGAGAAGTAAATGAAAAACAACAGTAAATATAAATCTGGCTGGAGCATCCTCTCCACTGGGGAATACTGTCACTGCTAACATACAAGAAAAGTCTTTTTGCATTTTTCCCCAGCTGTCAAAACAGCCAGAGAGTGAGAGCTATGAAATGGTCACAAGACGTGTGGCTCTCTGAATTACTATAGTCTCACATAGTGCAAAAATAGAAAAACATCATTAATGAAGTCCATAGCTTTTTGGAGTGGAGAAGAAAGGAAAGTTCCATTCTTTCATTCTCTTTTATGATATGATCATACTCTGCAAGAATTTATGGATTGAGTCCTCAACTGGAAGTCCAAAGAGACCAACACAGATTCTTGGATTAAAAGCAAATAAAACAATAAAAACACATTTAGTGGAAACATACAAAAGGTACTTTTCTGCTGCAATCTCTGTATTAATTCCAGCTTCAACTGGACTATATACCTTTGTATGAAGTGGTTTTACAATCTCGCCTTGGCTGTCTATAGGGCTTTCAGACCTGATGCAAAATCTTGCACAAGTTGAGCAGAAGAACTAAGTGTGTTTCAAGTGGCAGCTGCAACAGAATCAGATCCTTGATAGATCAGGCCATGACAAGACTACCAAATGCACACTTCGTAGTCGTCCTGCAAGCTCATACTGACATTTAGAGGTCAATGCTGAGAACTGACAAATAAAAGCCACAAACATGGCCATTTTTGATCCATCTCACCTTCTGGGCCTGCATGGCTTCTATTACCTCTCTGAGCCACGACAGTGAAATCACAGATTCCTTTACACAGATTTATATTGCTTTTAGCTTCCTTTTCATATGGAGCCAGATCTCTGAAGGTCAGAAAATAAGCTGTCCAATATCATACCACAATGCATCAAACAAACCACCGTGCCCTAAATTTCTACTTTGGGTCTTATGTGGCATTTTACAACAAACAAGGTATCTCTACAGCTGGCTGCATCTTACTTTTCCTTTCTTGTTTATGAACTGACTTTTCTATGGCAGATGCGTGAAGACTTACAGAATTTTGTAAGCTCCTCAAATGCAAGAGAAACTTAATCTCTGCCATCTTCAAGCAGACATGCAGGGCAGGCACACACATTCAAGTTCTTGCTAAAACAGCAAATAGCTAATTCTCACTTACTTTGCATTTAATGTAGCTACCAGCGCCACTGCAAGATGATTAAGTCCAAAGCAGGTATTAAAGTTTATCAAATCAGAATGATAGTACCTACCTTTTTCATATAACCTTTTTTCACATGTGCTCAAGCTTGAACCTGCTGCAGTCAAAGAGTAGAATTTTGCCGCTGATTTCAGTGAGATCAGAAATCACATTTTAAGTTACTGCACAGGCCACGTAATAAGAACTATGATCTTGCCTTTATGATTTCAATTTCTTGCAGTCTTTTCCCTGGTGCTGTCTCTTTCCCTCCCAAGTCTTTCTTTGTATTGGCATCTATGTTTAAATTGTGTGTTGAGATGCCCAGTTCAGGGCTTGGAAGTTGACTATGATTTCTCTGTAAATGTTTGGGATGCCTTTATGGGCTGCACTTGTTGCTCAGGACAGGAGACTACTTAAAGCCAGTGTGGCTCTAGGGAATTTCCAAATGATGGATCTTTTAAAAAAAAGAATAGGCACATTTCAAAGGCTTTAGAAACTAAGAACTATGTAACAATTCGGAAAAAGATTGTATTATTCTGAAGGGCTGGCTCTGCTTAAAAGAGCTAGGTCTCCCCAAGCATATTAATATTACTTTGTCGAAGGGGGGGGAAAGCGATTTTCAGTAGAAAAAGTACTGGCTGGGGAAGAAAAAAAGAAGCAACATTCTCTTCTCAGTATAACTGAATAGTGATCTTGCATTGTCCAATACATATATGCACCAGCCAAAATCTAGGAAAACTACATTTGCATCTTCTGCTTCATTACATGCTGATCTGTCCTCTGTATACGGTACCCAAACAGCATTAGGCTGTTGCATGTTACAGAGTCGCACCTGCTTTATTGGCTTTTGGCCATAGCTTGCAGTGAGTCATTTCTGTGACCTGAACTACTGGGTGAAGGCAGAACAAAATATAACAAAGGTGAGGCAACGTACAACAATTTAACCAAGCTGAAGAATTGTCCCCTAATGAGGAAATCTCAGCTACAAAGGGGAGGGTGGCAAAGGGGAAAGAAAAAACAAGAACACAGAAAAGAATGTGATATAGCTTGGGGCAAGGCTGTTCTTTTGCAGGGCCCTTCCATTGTGAAACTCTTTTCAACAGAAAACCACAGTTAACAATGGGGCCCTGTTGTCAGATTGATTGTGCTTTATTGCTCTGAAGCATACAACTGATTGCCGTTCTTGCCTTCATCATATAAGTGCTCTCTGTATTCACATCCTTCACTCTATTAGCTGCAGCTGCAAGTCATCTCTGCTGCTGGAATCGGATTTTTCCATTGCCAATTCATGGATGTGTTATAATTGAGTACACTTGAAGTATATACCGTATGCACCACTGATATTTAAAACTTCACAAAAGTTTTTGTTGTTTCTTGGATTCTTTGAAAATTCCTGAACCCTGACATTTTCTCTCGTGGCTTCTCTGGCTTTTCTGTGGCTTCTCCTGGTTAGGATTGGATAAGTCAATTTACTGTGCTCTGCTGGGGATAGGAGCAGAACACTATGTTTGATGTTTATGGAGACAGCATCTGCTAGCAGCAGAGGTTCTTGAGATCCACAGTGTGTTCCTGAGGAAAGCAGGCCATTGCACATTTTGTCTTTAACCCACTGGAACTGTGAATCTTTGTTTGCTTACAGAGTTTTAGTTCTGTTGGTTAGACTTTCTCTCTAAATACAGTGGAGGCTGTCCTCTGGCACTATCAGGGGATGCAAGAGAATTTGGGCATTTGAAGGGAAGAAGATATGGAGTGCTATCACTGTTAAGCAACTGTACCCTAATCAAATTGGCTGAATGGTTAATGTGGTGGAACAGTGACAGCTGAGCTCACTGGAACCATTGCAGAGTACAGCCAGGCAGTCAGTCACCGTTCGAGTATTAAGCCTGGTAGTGAGGGTGAGGAAAGCCCCCAAAAGGCTATTGGAACAAATCCCCAGCTGGTATGAATTGGCCTGGCTCCAGAAGAGCTCCAGAGCTTGCACAGGGCAATGCTAAAAGGCTTTGCAGAAGCAGTATGTGTTAAGGACAGAGCGGTGAAAAGGGAGGGGGAGACACTAAGCATAGAAAGGTGGCAACAGGGAGACCCAGGGGGCCTAGACACAGAAAGGGATGAATATTTTAAGTAGTAAAATGACTAGCATCTATTTTTCCTACTTGATCCCAAAGATAAGTCACCGGGTTACTTCAACGTGCATTTGGATTTTGACTCTCTGTTGCATTGTACCTTTTTTGTAATTTTTAAAGATATTACAAACCTCTGCTCCTTAATTTGCTTTTATCTCACACCTGTGAAAAATACTGCACAAGACACAATGCAGTGAAAGATCTTACTCGTTATAAATAACACAGAAAAACACCTTCTGCCTTTCCAATGTTTCCATTTTTCACAAACCAAGCTACTCAATTTCTAATAGTGAGTCTGAGATAAAATTCAGATTAGACTGATGTGCCAGGCCTGATATCTAGGGAGTTATATTGATTTCAGCATCCATTTGAATAGCAAATTCAGCCCACTTTAAATATAGAGTATATATTACTTTTGTCCACAAACAAGTCACTGACATTTCAACATCAGTCTGAGATATTATTTTAAAGGAAGAGGAAAATGCAGGCATGTGACTTGCAATATTTCTCCCTCCGAAGGGTTATAAAAAACTTATTTGGTTTGTAGCTTTGTTTAATGTTGACAGCAAGTGAAACAGAAGGTGAAGTCACTAGAACTTGATTCTCAGCCATTGCAAAATGATCCAGGACTAATGATATGACAATGAAGGGAAAAATACCTTGATAATTGTTTTATAATCCAATTATCAAAGTAGATTTTACTTTAAAATAAGTAAATAAAGGTAAATAAGTATACTGTGTTTCAAATAGGAAGGAACTGCCCAAGAGATGTTTATTAGCCAGAATTTTGGATAAACTTAGAATAAAATTAAACATTAGCTGGTGCCACAAGACAAAGGTCAGTAGATCCTGACCTCAGTCACAATGGAGCTGTCCACCATGGAAATGCAGCTTGTTTTCTGAAAGTGCAGTTTTGTGACTTTTTAAATGAAGGGTTACAGCCTCTACAACCTGCATTATTTTTTTTCCCAAAATTCTTATGTAAGACAGACTTCTCTGATTGTACCTGTGATCAAGTATAGCATCACATATACAAAATAAATAAATCATATCAGCCACATGCAATAGCGGTTTCCTCCCCTCTCTTTGGGGAGGAAAAGTTGAAGTCTACATGCAGGGGAGTTGAACTTTAAAGGGCATTGCAGGGTACCAGTGCCCTGGCTGTCCACACGAGGAGCATACAGAAATTCCCCTCTTGACTGCACAGCCACTTTTCCTTCCAAAATAAATTAAGCTGCATTGGTAAGATAGTGGATATTCTGGTCTTGCCTCAGCACAGTATCAGGACAAAGTATGCCCTTACTTTTGACGAGGATTAAAGGGCACAATGTAGAACACACTTACACTGTTCTGCAGCTATAGGTGAGGAAAATGGCAAGACAAACTCTTCAATATACCTTGCTAGAATTAAGATGACAAAATGGCAACTGATAATGGACCAAGTTCTTAGGCCACTATATGCTTAGATTTCATTTCCATTTCAGCTACCAGCATGTTTGCAGCTCACTGAACCTTTGAGATGATTCAGTCTGATAGACCTAACCTTATTTTTAAGCAGAAACACATTCCACTGAGACAGAATGTAGCTTTCCTTGTCTACATGAATGCTTTGCTCCAGTATAAACATACCGATGGCTGAAATCAGGGGGCTGTTCTCTTTCCCTACATGTCAAAAGCTACAGGGAACAGGCAAAAGAAGAGGGAGAACAGTTTAATAGTGAAACACATAACCAATTTTTTAGAATAGGGAATGACTGCCACAGAATACTAAATATGGCTCAATGAAAGGGAAGGTTTCCCTAAATTTATGTGGAAAACTGTTTCTAGTTTTGCTTTAGAAAACACAGGACTTGTTGCCAAAAGCAACCTATTTACATAACTCTCATTGAAGTGAACAAGAGAACAGTGTTTTATGCCCTGGAGTCCTTATCATGGCCTTATGGAGAATGCTCCATAAACCTGAAGACAATAGCATTATGCTATTACAGTGATGGGAGCAATCTAAATGTCTAGATTGGCCACATCATTGAGATTGTGAGAACTAAAGAGTTGACTTACATGTTCTAAGGCCAGAAGAGTGCAAAAATGATGAAAAGTAAACTCAGCCCATGTCTAAGCTGTGTTGTAGGTCCACCTATATTCAGTCCTATTTCTGTTTCCTGGAGACCTTGGCTATATCCAGGTGTACTCTGTCTCTGGTCATGTCTGCAGCCCTGTCTTCTGGATGGGCCCTTCAGGCCTACATTGTACCCTTATCTCCACTTCTGTCTTCTACCCCATCTCCTGCTGCTTCTGAATGGGCTCCCTGGAGGGACTCTGGACCTAGTTCATCATCTTGCTGTGTGTGACATGGTCAATGGACCCTGTTATCTGCCTGCTGTGTTCAGATGCTCTGGGACTGCACCCTGGTTGGTGTGGGCACTGCCTGGGCTGTGGTCACTCCTGGCTCATACCCTCTTGTGGAGCAGCCCTGTTTTTGCTGCCCCCTAGCAAAGAAGACACTATTGTCTATAGCTGTATATATCATCCTATCTGTATCCCCTTTAAAGGCACACTTGCATGTGAGAAAAAACCTGCAGTGTTCAATGGCCTCCTTCCCACTGTTATTGTTGAGGTCCTCAGGGCTCAATACATTGTAGTGGTAACTAAAGCACTTCTGATCTTTAAATCTTACCCACTGTGTGAGACTTTTTTCACACAGAATTCCTCACAGTGCCCTTGGCTGGCATAAGTAACTGCTGAAATCCACAGGTATTTGCAACCATTGAGGCTTTCACCCAGACCCATCCTGCAGATTTTTCTATCAGCATCCATCTCCACAGACCACTGCCATGTGCAAATACAAACACACGGCAGAAGCCACATCCACATCTTTTGTTTGATTTACTGTTTATGACTGCATGCACTGGGGGGAAGGAAGGGGAGCTCATGTTTTTCAGGCATAGTAATAAAGAGTATGGGAATATGTACACATACATTCAAAAGTTAAATTCTAAACATTCATTGCCACACCGTCAGGGATTAGTACTATGTACTGCAACAAAGGAGGGAGCACTCACTCTCCTGAGCCAATAGAAGAAGGAAGGCTGTTACAAATGATATATACAGTGATAGTGAGAAATAAATGGGCAAATACTTGCATGCAGATGGTTGACTTACAGAAAAGTATGATATTATTGCTGAGGTAATGATGTTCCATACCATACACCTCTCAAGGAAGGTCATTACTGATAATGGGTCCTGGGATGTGGCATGGGGAAGTGTTAATGGAAGGCAGGAGAGGGGCTTGAGAAAGAAACAAAAAGGTCCATGTGTCATGATCATGACTAAGCCTGACTGGGCAACACGATTAGCAGCAAAGCTCATGAAGTATTTTTCTCTTTACAGAAGATGAGGAGGTGAAACAACTCTGCACAAAGGTTTGCAAAGTGCAGTACAATGTCGTAACAAGAGTCACTGCAATGTAGTGCACTGATGCCAACTTCTGGATTATGTCATCCTAGATGAACCGCTTTGGGATAAGCACCAGCATCTAATTAGCAAGATGGTTTCTGGTTGATAAGATGTGAAAGTAAGAAAAGCTAGCGGAATAGACTGGAAGAGATGGAAATTGTACAGAATAGCTGTTGGGGATTGTCATTTTAATGTGCAGTACAGATGCACAGAATGTTAGAGTTTTTACACATAAGACACTTAGTGCATCTCCTTCATATTCAGCACATCAGAAGTATTTGATTGAGGTGCAGATCACTTCCAAGGAGGTTTGAACTTGCTAAGAACCTGCCTCTTCATAGACAAGCCCTAAGTACTGGTTTTTTACTCCCATCCAAACCACTGTAGTGAAACTCTCATTTGGAAAGGACTGGTTCTTGGTAGAACTATCCTGACTGAAGCTCAGTTCTGTTCTGAGGTGCGAGATAGACTTCTTGGATATTCACAGCTAAAGGAAAAATGTCCAAGTTGTACCAGCAATTTTTTGCCATCTAAAAATAACAATAAAGACTTAATAAGGATGGTCATACTTTGTCAGACCATTGGTCCATCTAGCTCAGCAAGCTGTCATGGATACCTAAGGATAATCATGGCAAGAAAATATACTAACTGCCCCTGTGCTCTCAGATACCAAGAATGGTGCAACCATTTGCAGCCCAAAGACTTCCTGAGCCAGATGTGGTTTCCATGCATCACTAAATCTAATACACTAGGCCATTTTTGTAACTATGACAGAGAAAGACAGACGTCTCCAGAGAATGATTTATCCATGCTGAACGTGGGTGTCTAAGATAGGTAAGATTAACTGTCCTTGAGAAATCTTTCTGTCTCTTCATTGACTATAGAAAGAACTGAGGCACCTAGCCTTCAGATAGAAAAATTTTTCATCCGTTATATCCTCCTCTTCCTCCTTATAAATTTTCTGTTACTTAAAAAGCCCAGTAAACCACCTTCCTCCATTTTTGTGTCATATTACATCTTAAATGGCAGCAAATTCATTGAAGATAGCAGGAAAATCAAGGGCAAAACCAAATTTGACACCATAAGCAGCCACAAAATCTAGTAGCAACATCATCGCTATTTGCTATTTTGATCAATACATCTCATTTGAGAACTAAGTACCTTGTTGGAAGAGTTTGAAACATAGAATTTATCCTTAACCTCCCTTTACAGATGAGGAAAATGACAAAAGAGACCCAAGTTTTCTACCTCAACTAGTGCTGTGAATGTTAGAATATGCCTTCTCCCATTCTCCAAATTGTATCTGAGGATTTGAGAGCCTGTATACTCAAAGGATGGAGAGGAGGGGGGAAAAATGGGGAAACCGTAATAGTTACCATTCAGCTGTCAGGTAAGGAGCAAGTAAAAGCAAGTATTATGGTTGTGTATGTTTATTTTTGATTAAACATGTTATGTAAATATAATATGCAAATTCTCTGCAGCCCTTAGGCTTTTGGCAAATTGCTAATGCAGCCCTCAGTATTGTGAGGTCTGGGCTTCCCCACTGTTGATTAAGAAGTTTCCGTGATAGATCTATAAATATGGAGCATTAATCTCCTTAATGTGATAATTTGATATTGCAGAACTGTGTCTAAATGCAAACTGACACTACTATACTTTTGCATGGAAGTGTATGAGCAGAGACAAAAAAAAAAAAAAAAAAAGAAGAAGAAGAAGAAGAAGAAGAAGAAGAAATAAATCCTGCCCTTCCCAGGATACTGAAAATTCAGCATTTGAGTACTGGGTCTTTCAAGGCTATGGACAAAGCAGAGGGAGAATTTGAAGCCAGGTTCAGACAGGGAAGGTAGTTCTACTTGTGATTTGGATGTAACTTATCAATCAGTGCTTCATTGCAGGCTCACTGCAGTTGCACAGCTTCAAGTATTATTCAGCTGGGGCGGGGGGGTTGTACTGCAGAAAAAGCACAGCAAAAAGGCATTTGTGTGTGCACGTGTGTTCTGTTTGGAACAGGTTTTCTTCCAGATTTATGTACACTATGCAGGTCACTGCTTCTCTGCAGGGCTGGAATATGAATGCCACTTTTGCCAGGCACTGAAGGCAGATCAGCACCACAGGAATGTGCTGTCAGCTAAGAATAAACACAGTTATTTAAGGTTCTTCATTTATTTGAAGAAATACTAGAGTAACCTCATCTACGAAAAAATAATTGTACATATCAAATTCAGCACAGAATATCTTTTTGTTAGGAGTTCTTGATACGAGAAGATGTTTGATAGGAAAACAGTGACCTAGAGCAATGATAATGCCAACTGTGTCAGTCATCCTTTATTTTTTAGTTCAGAACACAAGAGGACTTTCACCTCCATGAGATGTTTGGGTAGGAGAAGCAATAGGGAATAAAGTGGTTGAAACAGGAAGCTTCAGACTCCCATAAATTTAGCTCAGAACTGCCATTGTTCCAAAGGCTTTGGGGAATACAGAAAAATTGTCCCTGGAACAGGCCCTGGGATAGTCCCTGCTTGTAACCAAGTGGCCTAACTGCATGGTTCTGCCTTCTCAGCAAACGGCAGGTCTCTTTATAATGGATGCCATGTAAGTTTTGGAAGTAGGTAAAGTGACTGAAAAGTTCTACTCGGAGGAAAAAGAAAAGAAATCCATAGATGACTGCAGATCAGACTTTTTTCTAGCAGGCATTATATGTGCTCTCTGTTTCTAGCCATATAAACCTCCATATCCTTCCTGCTTAGTGAAAAAAACACCAGAAATAAGAGGGACAGAGTAATTCCTTTCCCAAAAGAGTTTCCAGTACAATGGTTAGAAAAGTGTGTTGGGAGAGGAGAGAGAAGAGGGAGAGGGTATAAGGGCCAAGACTTCAGCTAGCAGTGTATTTAGGAACTTCTCCTGACCTAAATGCAATGAGTCCTGGAGAAGGAGGAAAAAAACAAACTAGAAAGCACATTCTACTATTTCTGTTTCATTACTGGAGCTACATGTTTCCTTTATTGGACAACAGTGGTAGTTTCAAGATCAACAGCATGAAGCCAAGCAACTGTCCAATATTTGCCGCTATCTTGCCTATTTAGTCATTAACTGCAGGTAAATTATGACAGTTGCATACAACTTGAATGACTTTATCAGCTTTCCCTGACAAAATCTGCCAGAATAAATGCTGGACTCTTTGAGGAAAAAAGAAAAACACATAAAGAAAATTCCTAATCCTTTAGCATGGAAAACTTTCAAAAAAAAATCACTGAAGGAATTAATGTCTGTAAAACACTTTGATGAATTAAATGTTGTTACATTGTATTTGAGCTGTTTTATTAGGGCTAATAATAATTGGATGACTATTTGTAAATACTGATGAGGAAAAAAGTGGAAAAAGATATGAATTATTCTGGACCCACCCCCAAAAATAACACATCATACGAAAATACTGCAACTAACCAATTTTTTTTTCAATGTTTTCTCTTTATTTTTCTCCGGGGATCTCCATATGAACTGTTTGTCTCTGCAAACTGTCCCAGATGAAAGTGTACTTGTATATTCTCATATGAGCAAGACGTTCTGCTGTATCAACAACAGTAATATGGTGCACGCAGCTTTGACAACATTTTAGGAAAAAAAAACGGAACCTATAAAAATAAAGAAAGAATTTGCCATAATTCCAGAGAAAAGTCATCAATTCTCACTAGCAGTAAACCCAGCAAATCTATTCCTCACATTTTCTCTAGAATGGGTACAAAGAGCAGCTCTTACATAGGTACCAGGAAAGAAGTAGAAGATGGAGAATAAACAGGTTAGGAAGCAGGTGCTTTAGTGGATTACAAGATGAGTAATCATCAGCAGTGCCAGGCTGTTGCTAAAAAGAGAAGCATTGTCTTGGGTTCTATGGTCACGAATATAATTGTATGACAAGTGAGTAACTGATCCAGCCTGTAAGCACTGCTAAAATCTCACCGGGAATAAGATGCTCAGTTCTGGGCACTGCACTTCTAGAATGATGGAGAGGTCAGGGAACATCAACAAGAGTAACTGAAGAATGAGAAAACATGACCTAAGAGAAAAGCTTTTATAGAATACCTAAAGAAGGGAAGACTTTCAGGACACATGGTATTTATCTTCAGATAAATAGCATATGTAAAGAAGAGCTGCAGAGATGAAAAGAATAAAATAATTCTGTATATCTACTGGGGATAAAACAAAATGTCATAGACTTTTCTTTCTTATTTATTTTAAATCCACTGGTAAGGATAGTGAAACACTGGTCTGGTTCAGTAAAAATGGTGTGGAATCTCTATCTTCTGATGCTTTTAAGATTTAGACATTTACCAGAATCAGTGTAGGCAGTATGGATCCTGTCTTCAGTAGGATAGATCAGATGGTCTTGCAAGTTCTCTTCCAGCCTTGTTTCCTACTGTTCTTGGAGAATATTCGCTAATCAATGGGTAACATGAGGATGTCAAAGCGTTTTATGGACAGCATCCAGTGAGGCTTCCAAATGCTGATGCTAAATATTATGTCCATATCACAGCTTGGTACTAAGACACAAATAAATGATATCGCATAAATATAGAACAAAATTCTTTCCAAGTGACTAAACCATCTGCAGTTTGGGAGACCTATTCTGCATTTTCAGCAGAATGCTATGACACGTACATTAATTTTTTTTCTTCTTCTAGGAAAGCCTCTTTTCTGATTAGGGCTAAAATAGAGCATAGCCCAAAATGCCAAACAAACAGACTGACTGTTCCTTTAGTTTCCTATAAAAAAAAAGAAGAAAAAACCCAAACCCTATAAAAACACTGATTGAGTTCATTAGTTTTTCATGTGGGATTAAATAAATCAAGAAACAAACAAAACCCCCTTGCACTGCTCTTTCCCATGATGGATTTTAAATAGCACTAGTTCTGCATATTTTGTAAGAATACAGATATGAAGAGAAGGGGCATGACTCTGCCTTCTTTTATCCTAGTGAAAATCAAGAGTAACTCCACCAACATCAGTGGAATTACAATGATGTAAAACTGGTGTATATGAGAAAAAAAGCCATCCAAAGCAGTACACTTCATTGCTTTCAATAAATTCTCTCCCCTTTTAACATCAGCTGTATAAAAACCTCCAATAAAATTTTATGTGCTAGGTCTGGTGCTGAAATGACCAGACTCCAGATATAGACTCTTTCCAATAACATAAAACTGCAGTGAGCAATTAGAATATTTCTGCTTAAATATGTTGTTCCAATTTGTTTAGTATCTCATCCTGGAGCAATTCTCCCACATAGTCTGCAATCTCCAGTACTATCAGCATGACTTTCTCCAAGATAGACAGGAATATGATATTGGCTCTTGCATTTATATCTACATCTTTCTGAATATATATTTTCCCCAGATGTTACATTCCAAAGTATTTCTCCTGAAGCTTTGCTATTGCCTTGTTAACAATTATGTTCAAAATACTTATGTTTTGTGTTACTTTATTCCCACCAAGAGAGTATCAAACCATCCCCAGCATAAATACTGTGCAGTCATGGAGACTTACAGATTTCAGTATTATAGTGCACATTACTTAGTATTACAGTCCTGTATGAATTAACTTCGTTTTTAATTTTCCATCGTATTTTGCATTTGGTAGCAGCATAAGAAATTTTTACTAAGAAAGATCAGACTTCCAAAGTAATTTTGCCAGGACTCACATGACGTTGATAAAATCATTCAATATATCTATTATTGCCATTAGACCTCTGCATTTTGCCTTGAATTAATGAATACACATATTTTAGTGAAACTCTGTGAATATGAATTCTAAGGTCACCACTTACAGGCTGTCCTGTTCCTTCTGTTACTGTGAGTAATCTGTTAAAAATGTCAGGATCGACTTTCTTCCTACAACCACCATGGCTTTTATATTGAACAGAAACAGTATTTGAAATGTTTCACTATCGATTGTGCAGGCAGCTAGTTCAAGTTCTACAATGTGAACCAAGATTTTAAATGCCTGTGACATACAAACCTGTAACAATTGCTGCCAGGTGATATTCTAGTTATAACACGGGAGACAAGCAAGTATTTGCATGACATATTGTAGAAATAATCTTTCCATGGTACGGACATCAGATTAGAAAGAGAGTAGATGAGGGGTCATTTTTCAGTGTAGTGACCAAATACAAAAAAAATTCAGAACAGGCACAAGACAAAATAAAAAACTGTTGTTGAACCAAAGCATATGTGTATATTTAGGCCAATCCAAATTCTAATTCAATATCAAATAGATGATTGATTTTTTTAGCTCCTGCCATCACATGCACATTCTTAAACAAATCCCCCCCTTTTAAAATACAAGTACGTTTAAAAGAAATCTATCGTTTTAAACAAAATAAAAATATTTCATTGCGAAAAATGTCACATCTGCACTATCCATCCATACAGCTTACTCAGAATTAGCTTGAATATCCCTACACAGTGTTTGCTGTATAGGCATTTTGGTGAGGTATGCTGTGAACTTCCAAGATGTCTAATCCTGATTTTCTGCTTCACTAACTCTCCTCTGCACAGTCCTGTGTCCATGAATAGGTCTGTTTACTTTAAGAAATGTGAAGAAGGGAATTTTCCATGAATCAGAATGAGTATATGTTAAACTTAGATACAACACTAATTCTACACCAAAGTGGAACCAAGTATACTGTCAAAGTGTCCAAATCTGAATCCAAAAATTGCAAAAGACCAGATAGATTTAAAAGAGGAAAAGACCATTGCCTGACTCTCTAAGTATTGCCAAAAGTGATACCAAAATGAAACAGATTAAGAAGAGAACTTTGTATCTTAGGTTAGAAAAGTCAACGTGGCTATTCTAGTGCTGCCTCTCAGGGAATACATTCATCTCCTCAGACCTGTTTGTTCTTATTGTCTGTGTTGCGGCCGCAAATAAAATGAACACCTATAAATGCAGTACGAGTGCAGAACAGATTACAGGATCCTGAGAGAAAAACAGGAAGGGACCTCTAGTATGTCCTCCAGGCCAACCTCCTGTTCAGAGCAGGGGGAATTTAATAGTTAGATCAGGTTCCTCAACACCCTGTCCAATCATGTTCTGAAAATGTCCAAGGACAGGTATTTCACAGCCTTTCTGGGTCCCTTTTCCAGTGCTGCTTTGTTCAAGGTGAAGAATTTTTTCTTCTGTGTCAAACTGGAATCTCCCTTTTCCAGCATTTGTTTTGCAATACATTGTAACATGTATCCAGCAACTAAGTTCCAGCAGTTAGGTTGTCATCTGTCACTTGCACATGTGTATATTTGTATGTATATATACTTATATATTCTCTTTATGTTTGTATTATGTACACGCAGTACAGATAATCATTTTATAAAGGGATACTTGGGTGCAAAGTAATAAAACTCACTGGGGAAATTCTGTATGAAAAATATGAGCTGAACTAAGATTTCCTGAACCCTTATATTAGACTCAAAAATGTCTTCCTGTCTTTTTTGTACTTGCTGTCATTGTTTTAACTCAAGTTAAAAAATATCTCTTAAAAAGTGTCTCTCCAAATCTTACCAGTTTCAAAGAAAATGAAAGTATGTGGATGTCCCTAAAAACATCAGCTAATGTCTCTCACATCCTCTCTGCAACTGAGCATTAAAATGTCTATAAAAATGATACCTAATGGGTAGAGTGGATCCAACACACTAATTGCAATTATAGGGAAGTTTATGATCAGAGCACCAAAAATGCATATACAGCTTAGTATTTCACAAGATAGACACAGGACAGCAAGATATTAATAATTTTTAAAAGTCTGATTTTAATAAGCCTGTAACCTCACATCTCAGACCTATAGTGCCTCCACATACACAGCTTGCCAGCATTCTCTGTAATCCCTATTGCTTTTACTTGGTGAAGTTTCATCATGATATAGTTAATGGTCATCCTTTTGGCACCTTTCTTCTGTTTGTTTTTTCATTGTTATTTTCACTTTTTCCTATTTTATAGGTAAAATATATGGCAATAACTTTGGCTTTTTTGATTAATTGTGAAGATTGTTAGTTTTATTTTTCACAACTCTGAAAATGCTCAGTAACTAATTTTCAGCACTCCTATCCATTAGGTAACGTTTACTATCAGGTAACGTTTACTATCTTTGTTATATAGAACCACAAATTGAGACACAAACAGGTCAAATGAATTTCTGAGGCTATGCAATGAGTAACTGATAGCAGAAGGGTTCAGAACAGTATTAAGAGTTTCGGACTTTCCGTTCCATGGTGAGACAAGGAACAAATCTGTCTCTCAGTTGACTCTAAACTAAACTAGTCCATTAGACCTAAAGAGAATAGACAACTATACCATTTCTTACTATGCTCGTTATTTACATAGCTGAGGTGTTACAGTATAGATCTAGAAGTGGTGTGAAAAGGAGAGATTAGCTCACTGTGGTAGTGGCAACAAATCAATGAGTGCATTAAATCCAGTAAGATTTATTTTCAAGATACAGGGAAACTCACAGCAGTATCTGTCTGTATACAAATCCTTAATCCTAACGAGTGAGTCAAAATAAAACAACAACAAAAGATGAACTTTAATACTACATAGAGAAATGTCAGCTAAAGGCAAAATGTAGGAATCTCTAACTATATCAAATGACTGTTTGTTGCCTCAGTAGTTCCAGAGATCATCATGGAAGCTGTCCTGACTTAGTCTTGTACTGCATGCAAACACGGGTTCAAGCACACATGAATTACTAAATAAATCTGGTTAAAATGCACATAATTCAGGGAAAAATTTGCAGACAATGCAGTAGATTAGAAAGAAGGAATTTTATTAAAACATGAGGAAATGAACACAGATCATCAGAGCTAACCAAAAATAAATAGTTAATAATAATTATATTGCTATTGCCCAAGGCAAGGGTACCAGTATTATGCCCTGGCACATATTCAGTGCTCATTTTCCCAATCATTGGTTGAATTTAGCATGTTAGCATTTTCTTTTCAGATGTCAATCAGTACTTTCATCCTCTCTAGAATTCCATACCTATTTGCAGCTTAATCAGTTGTGTCCATGAAATGTACGACAGAATACTAAAACATCATTAATTTAACGTCTCTGCTCTTTTAGTCACAGAAAACGTAAGTTCAGACAGGTCCATTTGCCTCCTGTGTTTGATAAGAGAATATGACATCCCCATTTCAGCTGAACTCCTGGCTGTACCTCTTTTGTCAAAAGTTTAGCCTGTTTGAACTGATCACAGAGTGCAGCTATATTGGGAGTTTGGGGCCCTGTGATTGGAATTAAATTTTTAAAGCCGAACTTTAATGTAGAGTCTTTGAAGAGATGTTAGGTAGTGTTTTCAGGAGCTGAATCTCAGTTCACAAAGACAGCTTTTATATTTGATACCTATAATCTAGAAAAAAATGAGAGTCATGGTAAATCCAGCTTTGTGTATTCTTTATATTCTCTGCAACCTTTTGGATGCTTCAGTTACCAAAGTGGTATCTCAGTGCTCTCTGGTAAAGCCTTAGCACTGCAGTTAGAATGAAGCATCCGTGGTTCAGACATGGCACTGCAAATTTTGTAATGATCTTCCTGAAAGGTGCCCTAAGAGATGAATGGGAGACTGAAAAAGCAGTTAGCTATCAGGTACCATTTTCTCTTCACAGGGAAGATGTTCGGAGGCTGGGAGAGCCACACTGGTGCTCTTGCCAAGCAGAACTGCTGTAACGGGACTGCAGCCATCCCTAAAGATCCTTAAGCCACCTCAAAACTGTGCTAGGAGAAGCACTGTGCTAGACACATACAACCAGATATGTAGGTGATGAGCTAAGTGTCTTGAATTAAAATGAGAGGAAGAGAAGAAGGGAAGACAGTCTGCATATAGGTATTTCATACAGCTATAGATATGTTGTTTGCTATGTATCTTGCTTTGTGAGGGAGAAGTTAATGAGGGTATCTTGTATTTGAAATAGGAAGTAACAAGTTTTGTATTAATTTTTAAACTATAACATGAAATCCTATTTCTTTAGCTTCAAACAGATTTTGTTAGAAATCATGTTCTATGAGCTAATTCTTGACACCATACTACAGACAGTGGTTACTAATCTATCTATTCTTCTGTTTAGACAGAAGTAGAAGTGTTAGGGAGTTCTTTATTAATAGCTCTTTATCAAGGAGGCACTTGGAGTTACAATACTTAGAGAGAAAAAGAAATATTCCAATTCATGCAATTGTCTGAATGGCTTCTCTTCATCACATTGGTAGGAATTAATTCTTCCAATACAGATGTCTAGAGCAGCACCACTGTTCAGCTGCTTCCCCACCAGAACACCATACTTCTAAGTTTTACTGCTTTTTTATGTAAAATATATAGAGAGAATTTTTGTTACAGTAAACATCAGAAGTCATGTTCATATGCACGTTTCCATGAAGAGAATTTCCAAATCACAGCTGGTTAATTTGGTAACTTCAATTAGTCATTCTGAATTTAAATTTTTATTTTTCAAACAGCTAACTGTAAATAGAATAAATTAAAACAGTATTTTCTCATCTGAAGTGCTAAAGAAGACATTTTAGACTAGAGAATTTCTAAAAACCAAATTATAATCCCTTAGATATAAAGTATGTGGCAAAATTTAAAATATTAACAGATCTTTTATGCTTTACACATACAAGCTGGAGTTGTGGTGCAGTAACATTTTTCATTTCGAAATTAGATAGCATACATCACATCAAAATTTCTAAATGTAGATGAGTGATAAGAATGAAGCCATCAAGTTAAAAAGCACGAAAAGACTGTAAAAGGTATGAAAAGAAAAAAAAATTGGTCAGACAAGTAAACCTGTTACAAATGTAATCAATCTCAGTTAAACAGAAGGCAGAAACTGTATGAGGAAGCTATTACTGACCAAAGAAATAACTCTGAATTTATGAATAAACAGGGAAAACAGTATCTTGCCATTTAATGCAAAACACTTATATGGAAGCATATTTTAAGAAAAATGTAAAGATTTCATGGAAGATTAATGCCTATGTAACAGAAAAGATGAAAGAATAACTTTGTTTAATGTAAACATGATTACAATCCTGATCCCACAAGAAATTCAAGTTCATGCTCATATATTTTGGGTTTCTGAGGGTTTAAGGCTTAGCATGTTCTTAAGGACATTGCTGAACTGTGGATATGTGTTGCTATATGTGATGAATCTGAATATGAGTATGTGATGAAATAAGTAGTAAAGTACATTTAAAATATATTAAAAATATCCCATATATCAGAACTTATTTTTTAATATTTAGTTTGTTGTAAGAGAAAGTTCTGTTGAAAATGACAAACAAATCAGAGAATAAAAATCAGAGCAAGAATATACTGTGAAAAATATGATTGTCCCAAGGAACAACTCTCTTGAGCACTGCTTTTTTTTTGCAATAGACTTTGGACTTACTCTGTACTGAGAAGGGAATATTTATTCAAGCATATTTCACCGAGTGAAATTCAATCCCAGAGCACACTTAAATTTGCTGATAGCACTTTGCATTGCTGTTTTCACCTAGATGAGAATCATCAAGTTTCAGGATGTTCCCCTAAATGTTTATCAGCAAATCTGCATATGTGAATATGACAGCAGTAAAAATGGCTATTTTTACCATAAAGAATTTAACTTCAGGCATTAATGTGATGATACTATGGTGAATCCTTTGCTTTTATGATTGCAACTCAAAACACAATAAGTATCACAATATAAAATAAAAAGCAGTATGCCACTGTGGTGTCACTAACATTCTTTCATCATTCACCAGGTAAATGCAAAAAGTATTTCCATCTACTTATGTGTTGCAATTCAGTAGTTGCTACTTGGGGCTCTCCCAGTCTGCAAAACCGGAAAGATTTCTGAAAAAGTATAGTGGTGCTACATGTACTAACCTTGCATAGAAGAAGGGAGAGGAGTTTGAATGGGGCATGAACTGCCTTATAAAAGTAGGCCAAAAAGGATTTGGCCAGGGAAACTGCAGAAACACATTAATCCCTCCATTCAACACACTCGCTAAGCAGGAGAGTTGTGGACCTGTATTATATGTTAAAACTACCACTTGGCCCAGATGATTTCTCTCTCAAAACTGTTATCTTACACTCCTGCCAGAGTGGCATGTATCACGAGAGAAGGCCTTTTCTAAAGTAACCTCCGTGCATTCAGAAGATGCCCTGTTCATGTCACTTCTACATTGTACCATAGAAAAAATCCCAAACTTCCAAATACTCAAACTGTATGTTCACAAAGTGCTTAGCTGCAACATACAGGTTAGGTCTGGCACATCCATCAGCCACATTACTGGACCTGGCACTAAGTCCCTCCTCTCTGTTAGATTCTGGTGTAATGTTGTAAGCAAGTGACCCTGCAGATTTCACAGCAAGCTTAGATATACCCACCTTATGTTTGCTGATGACATCTAGTCCGAGGATAGCATATGATTAGGGATATCAGTGTCTGTGCTCCTGCTGCATGGAGCAAACTTTCTGATTGCACGTGAGATAGTCTCTCAGGAAGGAACCAGTTTCAGGAATGAAGAATCTGGCTCCAGGCCACACAGAAGCCCTTTCTTGGCTAAATTCCATAGTAAGCCAATCATCCACTATGTGAGCTGAAAAAGAAGAGCCCTATATTTTATGCTTTGTCAGTTAAAGCTCTTTCTGAGACAGAAGCAACCACGCAGGCTTAAGCAGGTATAAATTACATAGCCTTGGGCCAGTGCTAGTTAACCTGGTCACTACTCTATTGTAACTAAGGATGGACAAAACCCAAGAGGAGATCTGTTCATACAGGATGGTATGTTTATTTTCCACTTTCCAGCAGTACACTGGTTGTTTTTATTTTATCTTTGTGACCAGTCCACATGAAATAAAGCCAACAAAAATGGAGACTGTTCACCTGTGATATATCATCTGCCTGGGAGCAACATGATCACCCCTAACATTTTGGCTAGGAATGTTTTCACGGACTCTGAAGGTGGCTGCTGCATTGTCACTGTGACCCAGAATTCCCGACAGAAGCTCTGACAACTCAGAGACAGAAGGTGAAGAGGGCTCTGACAATGCAAACCTCGATGAACATCATGCAAATTGACACCTGAGGAATACTTCACAAACTGTTACTGCTCAGTCAAGTGTAGGAGACAGAATCAAATCCAATAGCTGTAATAAAGGACAGATAGAGAGGAAGCAAAAGAAAAGCAGGAAAAAAAAAAAAAAAGAAATCTGTGAAACAGTAAGTGATGTTAGCAAAGCAGGTGGGGATGTCATACTTCTGATCAGATATCCCCAGTCAGAGGTATGGTACACACAGCTCCTAGCATCCTAGGACCTTCTTAAGGAAGAGGATTCTTCTGCAAGAAGAGGAGATCTGCAAGATCTGTGGTGGTAGGAACAGGATACAGTTTTCTTCGGTACTCAGAGTAATTAATAAGGGTATCAATAAGGTTGTATGGAGGGAAATTGTTTAGCGATGGAGAAGGTGACTGAGGAGGGGTTTGACAAGCACTCAGCTTGCCTCCTGCAGGAACAGCAAAAAGTGAGTGTATGTTAGACTGGATCTGCAACGGATCTACTTTTAACTTGCAGAAAGATCTACTCCCTATTTGCAGAAAGAACAAGGATTATTCAATCCCCCACAGCACTTCCAGTTTAGCTAACCCTTGACTGTGAATGCCTGGAGAATCTCTCGCTTTCTTGGGCTGACTGCTACATATGCAGCAGCTATGCCAAGGATTTCCAGAGCTCCTGTAGTCTGATCACAGAGTATGACGGGGTTGTTGCCCAGAAATCTCAGAAAATATAAAAATTTTGTAATTTCTTGGCCAAAATTATGGAGGGAAAATAGAATTAACTGAGATGATAGCAAAACAAATACACTAAAGCAACTAAACTTTCAAAGGTAACCTCCTCGATAAAACTGTTATAATGCTTTTTCTAGCATGTGACTTTGTGGCCACCTAAGCTGTATAGGACTACAGATATGTAGTATTAAAATACATGCCCACACATTTATATAAATACAATATAGTAGGTACATAAACTGTTATAGAATATATTAAATAGTATTTACATATAATAATAATAAAAATATAAATAATACATAAACTCAAATATGTATATAAACATACACTCTATAAATATCATTATATATAATTACTGTAAAACCTTATAAATTATTAAAAAGTAATAGGTTACTGTAATATTGGATATTCTCTGCTAGTTACTGTTTTACACTTAATTACAGGAGACTTTTGTTAAACACAAGTTATGCTATTTTTGCACCAGCATCTTTTTCTTCATATGCTTCATCTGATCAAATCACTGCTTGGGGAAGCTGGCACAGAACTACTGAAATCAGTGTAGGTATCATGATTGACATCATACAGGTTGTTGACGATGATGTTGAACAACATAGGCCCCAAGACTGAACCCTGGAGTACTCTGCTCATATCTGCCAACCAGATGTCAAGCAACTGATCACTACCGTCCTTGGTGCTCTACCTCATTTCAACCCACCTAACAGTCCGTTCTTCCAGTCCTCAGATTTTGAATGAGAATACTCGACGAGAAGCTGTCCAAAGCCTTACTAAAGCCAGGATACATATCCACAACTCTGCCCTTGTCCACAGCACCAGTCAGTTCCTCTTAGAAGGCAATCAGGTTGTCAAGTATGAGTTACCTTTGGAAAATTTGCATTTACTATTTTCACTCACCTTCTCTTTCATTTTCTTTCTAGACTTTTTAGTAAAAATGTGTGCAACATTAACATTTTCTCCTTCTCTATTTGATAGTATTTTTCATAAATGAGGGACAGCTGCCTCCCAGTCACATCAGCCAACTCTTTCAGCACCCCATGGAGTTGAGCATGTCCAGCTTCTCTAATTAGTCCCTAATCTGTTGCTTTCTCACTGCTGGCTGCCTTCTCCTTTCCAGATCTTGTTGGTATGCACAGAGATCTCAGAGCAGGCTTTGCCAATAAGCACTAAGCCAAAAAAGACATTTAATACATCAGGCTTTTTCCACATTGTGAGTCACAAGATTGTCTCTCCCATCAAAGAGCGGACCATTATTTTCCCTGGACTCTCACTGCCCATGAACCACTACTTTGAGCCTTCATCTGACCAACCTGCAGAAACAGACACGGGGCAAGACAGACAGCAGTTCCCAGGAAGGGGAAGCAGAGAAGGAGCTCTCCCTGACAGTACACATCCTTATTACTTGTCCCGTTTTAAGCTGCCACAGTTGCCTGGGGACTCCTCCAAAGAGTGAAATAAAAACCTGTTTAGTGTCTGCCACTAGACAGACTCAGGCAGCATTGTGCTATCTACTGTAATATTACAGCAGCTGTCCCACAGTGGCAGAAAGAGAGCTTCCCTGCTGCGCAGATAGTGGAGTTTCTCCTCTGTGCACATGAAATCAATGGCTGCCTGCAGAAGGCAGGTTTTTTTAAGAAGTGGAAATTTTGGCACAGTAGGGAAGAGGATAACAAGAGAATGGCATTATAGACACAGTGTGAAGGTGTGAAGGGGAAAGGGGAAGATGGGGAAATAAGGAGAAAAGGAAAATATTCAAGAGGAAGATAATGAAGAGAGAAAAGAGAGTAAAAACAGCAGTGCACACAAAGAAGACACAATCAGAAAACACAGAAATGAGAAGCTGAAGACAAAACAGATTAAGGACTCTAACAAAATCTCATACGGCCAAACAGGAAAAAACACTGACTCACCAAACTCACTTAGTGGAAGAACACAATAGGGTAATGAGAAAGCATAAACCATACAGCAAAGTATAAGTGAGTCCATCAATCCAAATTAGATTTTGCTCTTGCATTTTGTGATTTTCATTGTCATCTCTGAAATACCATGACTCTCTGTCTCTTCCAGTCAATGACCACATATTCTTTTAAAGAAATATAGCAGAGTTGCAGAGCAGAGAAGAAATGTAGAATCACAAAACAGTTAAGGTTGGAAGGAATCTTTAAAAACTATCTAGCCCAACCCCTCTGCTTAAGCAGGGTCACCTAGAGCAGGTTGCACAGAACCTTGTCCTGACAGCTTTTGAATAACTCCGAGGGTGGAGACTCCAATGTGTTCTCAATCCCTTAAACTGAGAGTGAAGATAAAAATGTGTTGATATGGAAAAAGCTACATGATTCTGTTTTCTGCACTTTTAGTAATCTGGAATGATCTGAGCCACCCAGGGTGAGTCATCCTTACCTCATAACCTCAGGGTTTGCTCCATGACTGCTGAACACACTCGATGTATTCTGGGTAAGGAGGTATTTCAGTTCCTTACCTTAGAAGCTCTGCTGGTTCTCTTGAGTTGTCTGCCTTTGCTTAATGCAGAAAAAAATTAAATGCAACTACCATTAGTAAATGCATTCCATCTGATATAGAGGGGACTTTTCCCATTTGCATATTGAAAGCTACTTATCAAGAATGAAGCTATCCTACAGAGTCCCTTACAGAAGACAGGGTTTTCCTGAAGAGTAACTATACATTATTGTTGACTCCTAAGAAATGATTATAGCATTACTATATGGAGTACTAATATGCCCTTTTCGTATTAATATAAGGATTCCTAACTGCATACGTACAGACGTCATAATTTATAAAAAATTTGTTTTGTAGAGCATAAGAAATGAACTTAAGCGGATATTTTATGCGTATTCTGAAGACTGTAATGCTTTCATCTGCAGGTAGTACACTTCTCTCTTATTTCAATTATTCATAGTTTAATTGACATTAGAGACCATTTTTCATTCAGAGACTGAGAAGGAAAGAAAGATTTCTATAAGTGCCATTTATGAACACAAATTCCTTCCTTCTAATCAACCTGGTAATTAAACTCTTAATAAAAAGTGCTACCAAATAAAGAAAAAGAAACCAAAGTATTCTGATAAGGTCCTTCTCTTGTCAGAAAGCTTCTTTTCACTAGAGTTTTCTAAGTAAAGCTGCCTTTACCTGACACCACTTACAGTTTTCAATGTCTTTTTCTAAAGTGTCTCTATTTTCTTTCTCTTTTCCTGTTCTTAAGGCTTGATTGTACTTAACACAAATGAAAAATACTAAGGTTTCTGAAAAATGTCATAATTAAGATCACTTCCAGAGAACTATGGTGGATGAATTTACTAATTTCTACTGGCATCATAGGAGTGCTTGAAGGACTTTCCATGATGGGTGAAGTACAAATATTTCTTGAAAC
Organism: Dromaius novaehollandiae; assembly: GCF_036370855.1. Classification (NCBI taxonomy): domain Eukaryota; kingdom Metazoa; phylum Chordata; class Aves; order Casuariiformes; family Dromaiidae; genus Dromaius; species Dromaius novaehollandiae. The sequence goes on along the minus strand of NC_088101.1, from coordinate 83,257,489 downwards.
ATAGCCCTGCTGCTATGTTTTTATAATACGAAAAGAGGGAAGGATTTGATTGATATGAGGATTAATATTTCCACTTTGGAAATGGATACTTGAAGCACAGACAAATGAAGTGTTATTTTGAGGGTCAGGAAGGAGAATTGTGCCAGATTCTGGCACAGGTGTGTCTCCACCCTGTGCTTCACCCATGAAACAATTTGCACCTTTCCATACATATCCTTTAACCCTTCACTGTTTTCCAAGGGGGTTACACTTTGACAACATCTTAAAGCTAGGACAATGTAAATCAAAAAAGTTCTCAATCACATTCCAAACTGTATTACATTATGGGTAATAATAAAGTTACAAGAGTAACTTTGTAAAGCTGGCAGGCCATCTGTCAGAATTTACCACGCAAATAAAACTAAATCCCATAAACAAATGACTGGCTTAATCCTATCGACAGTGTTCTGTATTGAGTCAAACACTAAATGTTTTCTTTCTACTCCTTTTTCCACATAGCTGTGTTACTCCCATCAATACTCATAGTGGTATTTCTTGCAGAGACAAAGGAGAACTAGATCAGCCCCAAAACATGATGTTAATTTCCTGGGCAATGAACTAAACTGCCTTTTCTGTTTTGTTTCTGCTCCACCTAGCAGACTTGAGACACTTCCTGAAAGAGGAATATATTAGTGAAGTTCTTGGCTATTATTTGTTCTAGCTAAACAACCTCAGGTCTACATGAACAAATAGTGAAAACAGTGCTTCCTGGCTCTTCTTAACTCTCAGCTCCAATAAATTTTTAAGGATTTTGTAAAGGTCATTGTACCCCTTTTTACTTAGGGGAAACAGAGCTAAGGCGATGCAGACATCTCCCAAATATTCCTGCCAGGCACTGGCAGGAGGAGAAGCCAAGTGTCCCATGCACTGTTCTTTCACCTATCCGCCCCTGGTGCCATTTGCACAGTTCCTTAAAATCAGCCTCATTTAAATCTGTTAATGCACAGAGTCTCCCATGGATTCTGTGCGTATTAGAAGGACTGTGAAACCTGCTGGCCTGTTCCTGACATTGTGGGAACACTTCTCATGGAATTTATGCATCGCCCTTATGTTTATCATTACGCAGTGATCTACCACTAGGAAACACAATCCTTTATTGTAAACACTTAGCTTGTTAATGGCCTAGTAGGGGTCACACACACAAAAAAAAGAAACATGGAATTTTAGGTCTAATTCAACCACTTTTAATCTCAAATGGGGATCCCAGTGTACCCCCCAAAATATGGTTTTAGAAGGTTTCTATACTAAATGTTCTAGGTTTCTAAAGAATATTTTTAAAACCTAAACTTTTAACACTAATGTTAATAGTATATATTCTCAGTATTAAATCTATTTTAATCAAAGTTTTGTTTGTTTGTTTGTTTCATTTGGAGAATCTCCCAATGCTTCTAGCAAGCTGATTTTGCTTGGGCTGACAGTGAGATTTCAGCCTGTATAGTCAGGCGTAAACAATACTGTAAAAATGAAATATTACTGCTTGAGCTAAATACCTAAGACCTCAAAGTGGTAGCTGCAGGAGACTCATCAGTTTCTCCCCAGCCACTGAAGGAGCAAGAGACAGACCAACCTTTTCTATCGTAACCTTTGAAGATGAAAAATTATGCCCAAACTGTTAAATTCACTAGAGGAGTGTTTATATAAGGCATCTGGTCCCATTTGTTGACATTAAAGCCAGAAGAGACTACTAGATAAACTGTTGTAGTTTTCTGTGTAATGAAGATGAAATACTTGTATCTGGTTACCCTTGTAAAGATCCTATTAACTTCTGTTTATCTACCTATTTGGGAGTTTTCTGTTAACTATGACATGAATGTAGGAGCGTGAACTGGAAAGGAGCTTTAGAGCCGTTATGTCAGAAGCAGCTATCATCTCAGGGATTTCAGGAAACAGACTTCATCATTCCAGCATAGATGACCAAACCAAAAAAATGGAGCTTCTTTATTTGAAGAGAACTTCTGCTTCATGCACACTGAATTATGTTGTCTTACCTACTTTTATAATTATAGAGAGCTTTGAGAAACCTGGCATCCTTTTTTTTTTTTTTTTCTTTTTGGATTGGAAGAGCATAGCAGTAATTAATTAGTTTGGATTTAAAAAAAAGCAGAATGCCATAGTCATAGAAAAAACATCAAAACAACAGTTTAGAAAAGTATTTCCCCACTGTTTGGAAAGAATACAGAGAAATACAAAATGAGGAAATGAAATTGATATAAGGACTAGAAGATCACAAGACATAAGAGGAGAGAGTAAGGAAGCTAAATTTACACAGTCTGGAAGAGCAAAAGCTCAGGGGCGATGTGATCTTGGTCTATAAATATCTTCAAGGTACGGATATAAATGAAAGGAGGGAATTATTCAGTCTCAGACTACGAGTACTGGAAGAAAAAGCCTGGAGCTAAGAAGGGAGAAGTTTAGGTAAAAGTTTTTAGCTGTAAAAAGAGAAAGAACAGTGAGCAGACTTAAAAATGGTATTTGAGACACTGTCCCTGGGATGGGCTATTCACAGCAATAAATACGTTTCACTTGGGTATTTTCATCTAATAAATTTCCTGATACTTAGGAACCTGAGCTGCCCTGAATTTCCCTTTATCTCCTCTTGGGTAAAATTTTAGTTTCTCAGACTTTAGCATTTTGTGCTACAGGTTTTAAGTTTGTCACAGGTATCAAGAAAGGGAAAGATATCTGATGGCCTGAGATAAGTGTATCTGTATGAAATAGAAGTGGGAAGGTAGAAGAAACTTTTTAATAGCTCTTTCTGGAGGTATTACATAGATACCGACTTCTGTGGACAACCTGAGTGCTCTTTTCCTCAGTAACTTCCAAATATCACCTCTATTCTTGATCTTGAAGCAGACACTTCCTTTAAAAGACACTTCATTTTCCTTCCTAAGCTTCATATCTTACTTCCTTCATATATCTCCTTTAAAATATTCTTACCTTATTCAAATGGCTTCAGGCACCCTCTTTTACAGATATTCCTACTCTTTCTATGACCCTAGTCTCAATCTGAGTCCTGACTGTGATGACACTCTTGAAAGAACATCTGAACACACCTTCATAAATTCTGACTGTGCTAAAGCAGGAACCTCTGCAGTTTTCTCTCCCCCTCTTCCGTATCTTATCTCACTATTTAAATATCAGGTAAGGTTTATCTCACCTTAGAAACAGTTATTTCCAAAAATGTGCCAGTGAGCTGCCAGGTAATATATGACCATAACTTGTATATGTAGCACATTTTTGAAAATACTACATTGAAATGATAAGTATTTTAAGACCTAGATGGTGGACTTGCTCTAATAAGCTTACCAGAGATTTATGGCACATCGAAGCCACTAGAAGGCTACCTGCATGTTGTGTTTAGTGAGGAATGTGGCCATTGTTTCCAAAAAGTAGATGGAACATTGATTTAACAGTTTCATCGTGTGCAGGGGAAGAAATAAGTTTCAGACCTGCAAGATCATTCACAAAGCAGTTCCCTAAGAATCTGGATCTTCTTTCCATGATTACATTGAGACAGAATAGTGAAGTACACCCCCTCTATTCAGGTATAAAGCTGAATCCAATTCTCTTAAAAATAGATTTTACTTACATCCTGTGAATGAAAACCATATTTATGGGACAGGGCACTCAGCCACTTTGGTAAATTAAGGCAATATAAGCATAGTACTGTAATCCAAAGGCTAATGTCAGCACTGAATACATAAAAAAGAATAGGAATAAGAGCTATATTAACTTTGAGGTAATATAATCAAGTCTGCTGGCTGCCATTAACACTGGAAGTACAGAGAGATTCCAAGAAGAACCACAATCATGATCAAAGAATTAAGAAGTTGATAAAAAGTTGATTGTACAGGGAATTTCGCTCTAACAGGTAACAGCTGACCATTGCTGAGGAAGAACAAGGGCATAGTCTTTAACTGCATTAGACTGCTGGAAAACAAAAAAAAAAGATTGTTTTCCTTTTCCACAGTGGATAGAAAAAGTAGTTAGAGGCTTATATTTCAGCTAGAGAGATTTAAGTTAGAACCTGAGGAAGAAGCTTGCTAAAGGTAAGTATAGTCAAGTACTGAATAGATTTACTGGGTAGATTAAGAAATCTGCATCAGTTGAAGCGTTCAAGATAAAATATAGTTAAGAATGGTTTAGGTAGAGTTGATCCTTCCCAGAAGAAGAGTAATGTTATATTTGATTCTGTCAAGAGGCAGAAGAACGGACTAGACAATCTCTTGAAATCCCTCTCAAGGTGTTTCCCATGATAAGGTCCAATGAAAAAAAGCTGCAGCTACTCTGACTTAGGCTATAAACAAAACACACACTTTTAATAGGGAAAACAATTTAATAATAAACAATCAAACAACTTGCTCAGTGCTATGGTGGATTATTTATCTATTTTAAGAAATTTTTAAAATAAGACTGAACACAGAAATATAAAATAACAGCCAATTTCAACCATTGCTAGACTAGACCAGGGAAGTATTTCAGAAGTCCTATGGCCTGTGTTATGCAGTATGTTACAACTGCTCTGATTTATTTAAGATTTTTTTTCCCTTTGGTCATGCTCATTTATTCAACTGCTTTCTGGTTCTCGGACTCTGACACTATGTAAAATGTCTTAAAAACTTTTAACGAGATAATAGCTTATCCCATGTACCCTTTATCATTGTTAACACATCTACACTTGGTGAGTAAAAGTGTGGGGAATAATGCTCTTTTAATGATTGCAGACAGTAGGACAAAAATTCCACTAATGTGTTTGCTGCAAACATCCTTAAAATGGTTAAGTTAATGAGGATGTGATTAATGGATGTACAGATGAAATGCATTCTCTACCTCAATGGAAACATCCTTAATTGAGATAGATTTAAGTGCTAGGCAGTAGATTGCAAATGGAAGCAAGAACAATGAAAGTACTCAGAACAGTCGCTCTCCTTTCATGCAGCTTTTTGACATATTTAAAGAATTGCTTGATTTACTCTCTAGATTGCAGATATGGGGCTAAATGTCTGAGCAAAACAAGAAACTGTACATTAGACAAAGAGTTGCATTCATCCACATCTGCCACTTTTTCCCTGAAGGATAGAGGTATCTATCTATAGTGCATACTGAAGGGCAATTTGCCTTGATTAGTTTTCAAGTGCAGCTTAGGGGCAGCTGGTTGGTACAAAAGTAGGAGAGGAGAGGAAAGAGACAAAGTTAGTCTCCAAAAGAATTTGAGTCACTGGAGAGCTCAAACAGCAAGCCGTTTATATTTCTAAAACCTATTCCAGTCTCACTGAAATAAACGGTGAATTCCCAGTAACTTTATATGTACAGGCACAGCTCCTTCCTAGGAAATCCCATGGTTAAGCGAATCAATATTTTCATTTAAAATGTTTACACTTGTATAGTGAAATTAGACTGAAGATTGGGGCTCCTAGGACCTGTCCAATGGACTTCCTCATCTCACAAACTTGCACTTCATTCCTGTAAGATTTCTTACATGACTACCTCATTTCTCTTGGAGAAAGACATCACACATTTTCCTTTTGCCTCCTGCTTGCATCTGTAAATAACACTATGACAGAAATGGTAAAAGTGGGAGGGACAAAAAAGACCCCAAAAGACAAGTCACAGAACTGCCAGGTACCTCTGCTTGCCCAGCTGTTACACAGCGCAACAATTACATCCATCTATGTGCTAGGGGCCAAAACAAGAGTGAGACACTCTTTTTGCCCATCTCTGGTCTTCTTTTAAGCATCTCAGTAGGTCCAGTCTGTTGCTTCTCTACAGAGTGACTTTCACCCTAAGTGAGATAAATAACGCACAGCAGAAATCCATTTCCTGTTACACTGTGATCAACAATTTCAGTTAATGTCAGCATTACTTTTTAGGGCTGATTTAATCCAAGATGCAAACTAGAGCAAAGGTTTATTATTGAATAATAGATATTTCAGTTCCATCTGCAGTGGCAGTTAAAGAAGTGGCTCACCAACAATGGGAGAAAGGGGTAAAAAGCTCATTGTCAATTTTGATATTGACTATTCACATCACAAATCCTAGCGAACGAAAGCAAGATGAATATTTGAAGTGCTCACAAACACAAATCATGTTGAACAGGGTAAGTGCATCTGCATTTATTATGCAGGGAGCTTAGGAAGGGAGAATATATTTATTGTTAATAGAATACTTGCCTCAAGCTATACCAATATGGCTTTTGTTTTGATAAAACATGTCCTTGGGGACCAAGCACAAATTTCAGAGTTTTTGCAAAGAGTGATATACATTTTCTAGTTAACTCAGTATGGGCCAGCTGACTTTTATTCTGTAGGTGATTCTGCACCTTTGCACAGGAGGATGAAATCACAAGAGCTGAGAACAGAAGCCCTCTACCTTCTTTTTGCATCCAGGCAAGTGATGTGTGGAAGGGTAAGACAACATGGAGTTGCACAGAGTGTCCCTTTATACCCTTCCTCTCTGAGCAAGTAACTTTTGAATTAAAAATAAATTTCATCACAAGAAATCCAAACAAATACAAGTACTGGCAGGCAATGAGTTGCACTGACCAGCTTCTGTAAATGAGAAACAGTGCAACAGCATTTTGTCTTTTACTTCATGTTTGGAGTCTGGAATTCATTTCATTTCTGTGATTGCAAATAAGGAAAAAGGCTAAAACCAGAGGTGAACTACTGATAGATCCAAACCGTGCAGCTGCAAGCTGAGTTAAAAAGCACCCTGGTTCCAGAGTAACTAGGATCCAGGCTTTTGGCTCTAGAGGGCAAAGAGATTAGTTCTGATCTGAATCTAGACAGGTGGAAACAGAATCAGATGAGTCTATTTAGTACATATACGTCCATATACATACATCCATATACATACATCTGTATCCACATGTAGACACACGTATGTGTGCATATATGTGTTTGTACACACACACACACATATATATATCTGTGCTTCCCTTCTGACATGATTAAACTCAAAACATGGCATTATATACAGCACAGCAGGTAGACTTGGTTCAAGAGGAAGATAAAGGACAAAAATCTGCTATAGTTTTGTTGAGTAATACAAACTCAGCGCTAAGAAGACAAATTGTTTGCCACATCCTAGTGGTACTGTGTCATTCTGAAGCAATGTGAATGAATGAAATGTAGATGAATAAACAAAATGACTACAGAAAACATCTTAAATAGCTTTTATTACTGCAAAAGTAGCAACACTACTATTGAATAAATACACAGACTTCTATGGGATATTTGTATTTAAGAGAGACAATACCCAGTATTTTTTAGTCTGCCCCATATCCCTTTACTGCCATTCTAGTAGGAGGGAAAAAAAGCATTAAAAACGGACTCACATTTGACTGACCAGTTTCAGATAGTTATAAGCTACACAAATGAGAAAGCCATTGCAAGGGAGCAACTTTGCAGGAAAGGAGAGAATAAAATGTTATTCTCTACTGTCTCTTCACTAGTACACTGAACTTGCCAATAAATTTACTTGCAATTTTTTTCAAGAATACAAAATGAAGCCCCTGAATAAGACTTCTTAAAACACAGAGTGGACATCCAGGACTTGTATGCAGAGAAACAATGTGAAAAAAACTAACAAATAAATTCAGGGAAATGCTAAGAAATCAAAGAAAGCCTGGAAAGTGCAATATGTTTTTATCAGAGGTGACAGTAGGGGGGTAGCAGCTGTAACAGGAGGTTTCAAAACCAGACTTCATAGTCTAATCCAAGTCTATCTGAACTCCACATGCTTCAGTGGACAAAAACAAAAATGCTTCAGGATAAGACTGTGCAAACCACCATGTTATTTTCAGTCAGACTTACGTCGTTAAGCCTTCGCCAAGCAGGCTAATAGTTTTGTACTCTGAAGAATGAACAAGTGGACCATCACTACAACACCCTCCGAGCTCCTGAAGTCAGCAGCTCCAAAGGAACAGAAGACTATATACTCCAGATGAAATGAACTACAAAACAGAAAATTAATTGACAGCTGTTCACCTGTTCCTTCGCATGCTTCTACAGACAAAAGCTTCTGACCACCCCTTTTTTACCCTGGCAAATCATGGAAGTGACTTCTGGTTAGTGTACCAGACAAGCTTGCAAATGAGCTAAAAACAACCAAAATCCTCCAAAACACTCTTCTTAGAAAATACCCTGGCCACAAAGCTGTAAGAAATGCTCTTTATGAAACACTGATATGCTCAGAAATAGATCATCACCAGACCACATTTTAAAAAAGCAATTATGTAAAATAAGATTATCCTTAAGTTATGCACACAAATTTTACTTCCACCAAGTATAGGGATAACAATCGTAGCCTCTAAGAAGGTAGGCCCAAGTTACAGAAGTAAGCTTTGCCTAAATCTGAACTTCCTATATGCTTGAGGAAGGGGGCAAGGATATGAGGAAGGATTCTTGTAGTTATGGTGGGCTCAAATCTTAGCCACAATCCTCAAGCTAGGGCATGTGTAAAAAGATATTTAGGAGTGACTTTAAGATCCATTTCTGTAAGTTACAATCATGTAAACCACTCATCCTCTTCTATTTTTGTCTTTAAAACGCTTGCTAAAGCTATGTAAACTGTGCTTATTGGTGAAGAATGCAAATGATTTCTTCCCAGCCATCTGTGTAGCTATAAGCAGTCTAAAGAGCAGCAGGCCAGAAGACCACAATTAGGGGCTGCTGCCAGCAGACTTCCCTTACCTGAGACCTGGATGACTCCAGCAGAACTTGCAGACTTCCAGCCCCCAGGTCTGGAAGTTCTGCTGAAGGCTTTACAGGATAGACAGATCATGGATTCACTAACAATTTTACGTTTAACTCTACTATTTAGAGAAATCCTCGGAGGGTATGCCTTTCCTTCCTAACCTTCCCTTCTCCCTCCCTTCCTCTTAGTACAGAGCTCAAGGAGACCTTGATCCCTCTTGCTAAAGAAGACTTTGCTAACTCTCCCTGACTTCTCTTTGCTAAAATAGTATCAATAATACGTTTCCTTTTAAATAAAAGATAATACTGTGGTGTCTCTGCAAAAATATTATTTTGGATGGAATTCTTCGCTCTCCTTTCTTCTTGTTTGCTCCATTATTTATAGATCTGTTCTGCAGAGCAGAAACCCAGCATGCAAGTCTGAGTTAAATCCTCAAGTCTGTACAACCTAGCTGGATTTAAATTAAACAAAAGGAAAAGAAAGCTTCTTTTCTATGAAATAAGACTTTGCTTTCCTCAGCCCAGACACTGGCTCCCCAGTCCAGGATGCAGCTTTTCTGAGCTAAGAAGTAATACCTGTGAAGAGAGAGAGAAGAGAGCTTAATGTTCACTGAAAGATTATAAATGTAAAAAGCTTCAAGTTGAAGTGGCATCTAAGAAATAACAAAACATAATTAATGAAAAAAAATAAGGAAAAAAACCCTGAACTTCAAGATAAAACTGTGTGCTTTCTAAAAATGTGTGTGCATACACTGAGGTATATAGTCTGAGGTAAAGCCTTAATGGAGGTGAGACATTTCTTATCCTTGATTAATTTAAAGCCAGATGATCAGGAAAGCTGACAGAGCTGATGTCAGCTAGCTAGCTGAGCTAATATACAATGACACCTGGTCTCCTCTAGGAATGTGGAGCATCCGGACATAAAAAGAAAATCTCACCTATTTTGCAGAGACTAGGTTTAAAATGGAGTCTTTTGAGAACCTTGTTGCCAATTAGAAAGGAAAGTTGAAGCAGCTTTGGAAATCCAGGACCTTTTCCAAATGAAAAGGATATATAGACATTTCTCTGCAGGAAACAAAGTTTAAAATAGGAAAGTGCACTATTATCTATCTTATACAGAAAAAGGAGGATAGTTTGTTCATTACTTTTGGATGAATAACATTACCAGTATATGCAATGCCTAATACTTCTCAAAGTCAATGTAGAAAGGACGTTTTTAGTGTCTCATCATAGATTCTCAGCAATGATGAGGTATACTGAAGACATTTACTTGTATATGTAATGGGTACGGGCATTGCCCATGCCCTGGGCAAAAGAGAAAACAAACAATAGACAAGATGAATCAGAACTAAATTCAAATATAGAAAGTGTGTCTACAACAGTGAAGAGGCTGCTTGAAGTAAAAGAATTTGAAGGATTCCTTGACAGAGGAATAAATAGAATCATTGAAGAAATATTTCTATTCAATCACATTTAATAAAAAGCTTTGTTTATTTTGTTATATGTGATATTCTCTAAATACACATATTAAAAAAAGATCTCATATAGGAATTACTAGAGGAGGCTCCACATTATACAAGATATCCAGCTATATGACCATAATGGACTGGTATATTGCAGTGCAATAATCTTTGAAGTTTCCACAGTATTCAAGGTCTCACAACAAGGTTGAAAGAACCAAAGAAGAATTGCACTTTGCAGTGTGATTTTCATTTTTCAGTCACTTTCAGCAAAGGTAATAGCTGTTGTCAACTGAACCAGGGTGTGTACAAGAGGTACTCATCAGCACTGCTGAAACTCACAATCACGACCTTCTCAGAGGCCCACGATTCTTTCTGTTTACAGCCGAAGACTTCACAAGTTTTAGGTCTGCCACTGACAAATCAGGCTTTTCAGAAAAATCTGACTTGTGAAGAAATGTCACTGAGAAGGTTTGAGCCACTGAATAGAGCCACTAAGACAAGAAGACAAGTTAGAAAGTAATAATAAAAAAAAGAGGCAGAGCTTGAAGGAAGAAAGTAGGTAAAACCCAGAAAAGCTGTAAAAGCTTGGCCTCAGAACAAAGCCAAGCAGAGCAGATTTTGCAACTGCAAAGATTTAGAAAAAACAAAAGAGCCTGATTTGATACCTTAGATGGAAAAGACAAACCCTCTAGCAGTTCATAATATCATATTCTATTCTGCTATGAATCCGATCTTTGCCTGAAGCATGGGATAGATTGTCACAGCCACAAAAAAAAGGCATAAAAAGATGGAAGAATTAATGCTGTGAGTTTCACTACTTTTCAAAGCAGCCCTGGCCATTTCCTTGCCATGAAGTGGTTCTGTCAGTACCCCCTATTCCTGTAATATGTACCTCACTATAGTCCAAACTGCAGTGTAATATAATAGCTGTCCATTTATTCATACATACGAATATGTGTAGGTATAAGTATGTATGACATAAATACTTTCACAGAATTAATTTGGGGTTAATTAGGGAATAATCTCTAATAAATTAGATCCATTAATTGCTATGGAGCATGATCCAGTTAAGAGAGTGCATGCATCCTCCTGCTTTAGATTGTAATCATTCATTTAACAAACTTTTCCATTACATATTAACTGTTCAGAAATTCCTGATGAAGCATTCCCAAGACCAGCATTAGGTAAAACAGGCAATTCTTTCGAGCAGCAATATAAGCACAGCACTTCTACCTATGTCAGAACCTCAGAAAAACAGACCACTGAGAAAAGGTGAGGATGTGTGGGGCTGGAGTCACTACCAGGGTAGCGCAGGATGGGCTGAAGCAATGCTCAAACCAGAAGGATTCCTGGCAATAATGGGATCTACAAGCTCTACCTCTGTATCTCCCCCACTCCAAGTTATCCCTGTGCCCTTTCACTTCCCTTTTCCCTTCTCACACAGAGAAGAAATAGGAAAATATTGCTACTCTGCCAGAGTTTCTGTGAATACTTTTGCTGGTCTTGGTAATCTTTACTACAAGAATCAAAGATCAAATTCTTCCATGTCTGGTCTCACAAGACTGTTTCCCTCAAAAGCAAAACAAAATCAACAGCCTCACTCACAAACACACACATACACATGCACAATTACTCCTTGAGATATTTGTTGGTTCACTGTAAAATTATGAAAATTAGCAAACAGTAAAGCACAAATACTTTTTTCCATATAGCCATTTTCTAGTCAGCAAATTATTATGGAAATGCTCAAGCTAAGTATTTGAAATTGCAATGAATGCTAACAAATACTGCATTTAAAATGCACCTGCAGTAACTCATGTGTAAGTTATCTGTCTTTTCCTTTCTTTCTTACATTACTATGTTAATGTAATTTCCATGATTTTGAAAAACTATAAAATTTATTAAGATATGAACTGAATAATAACTCTTACTTTGCCACTGTTTCTTGTACTATAGATAGCACAGCTTTCAGAAGAAAAAGTAAAGTCATGAAGTATCATTTCTGACAAACACAATGATCTAGAAGTAGTTTCAGATAAATCTGTAGAGATATAGCATAGAGCTTTGAGTTACATATATGGCAATTTAGTGCTATAATTTAGTTGAGCTACATAGTACAGTAATTCTACAGTCACTGTTTTACAAAAAAGGTAATGTTATTTTTACTATGGAAAAAGTCACATTGTGAATTCAGTATCAGCTCAAGGAAATAAACTGACAAATTATAAATCACAACCAGGGACAGAAGGGGAACTTAAGGCACAGACGCAAAATTCTCTCGATTCCTTCATTTTGTAGAGAAGCGATTCGACTTGCTTTGATAAATTCCTAATGTAGTGTGGAAATGGGTTTACTAGACAGAGTGTATCACCTGGTTACCTGCCAAGGAATGTAAGACTCACTGGGAAACCTATTCAATGTCGATTTTGAAGTGAAACTAAACGCCAGTTAGCTTAAAGGGTCAAATAAGTGAGCAGTGTCAACAGGATTTTGGCTGTTTGCATCACTGTACGCACTCACTGTTAAACTCTCTTTGTTCTGTGTGTGCGCGCCTCGGAACACAGGCACAGGTGTTAGTTAATCCCTGCTGACTGCATTACAAACAATCTTGCTAATGAAAGGGATTGTTAGTAGGATAAGAAGCCTTTAACCTCTAGCTGTCAGCTCAAACACTGTCAGGGTCAATAGTAGTCAGAAGTCCTTTATCATCTGATGGCTGGTAGTTGATGTGAATGAAATAACAGTGGGTAAATTCTCCTTCTAAAACACAAACCAAGAGTATCAGTTGAAGGGTAAGCAGGGTTATTTTAAAGATCGAGATGGGATCAGCTTCCCAGAGTGCAGGGGTTCTTGGAAAACTTAAAGGTAGCAAATATGTCATAGCTTCTGTTGTACTTCTGTGAACCACAGCCACTGTGAACCACAGCCATGCTTTCTACATCTGTTCACATCTTGGATGGCTCTGCTGTGCTGCTATTCACAGTAAGCTGATGGGGTGTTTAGTTGATATTTGGTGTTGAAGGCACTTCAGTCACAGTGTGTTCAAAAGCCTCCCTGGCATGGAGAAGAGAAGAACGAGGAGAGTCAGAAGTGAATAAGGCTCACCTTCCTCCTTTTTCACAAATTTCGTGTGTAGATCATGGGGACACCCATAAGGTTAGATACAGTTAGTCTTTTGTGAGTGTCAACATCTACATTTTGGGAATCTGCTTCTGAGATGAAACTGATAATGAGTAAGAAAGCAGACTTAGAGGCTACAATTTCCTAAAAAAATGTGTCAAAATCTGAATTAGTCCCCTCAGAAATAAGAACCAAAAAAAAAAAAAAAAATCTACCAGCTTGAAGAGGTCTACTATGAGGTTGGTTGCACACTGGAACAGGTTGCCCAGAGAAGTTATGGAATCTCTATCCTTGGAGATATTCAAAACCCAACTGGACACAGTCCTGGGTATCCTACTCTAACTGACTCTGCTTGAGCAGGGAGTGTTGGATCAGATGATGATTGCCAGAGGTCCCTGTCAACCTCAACCATTCTGTGATTCTGTGGAACTAGAAGTAACCAAAAGGAAGCACTAAGAACAGTGGGACCCTCTTCTGGACTTATATGCCTCAGTGATGGTTGCAAGGACAGGCTTCCTCTTCATGAAGAGACTTGCCCTGATTATGTGCAAACCTGTGCCAATGCCTCTCAGAACTGAGGTGCCACCTTACCCAGAAATCCAATGAGACTTGTTAATTTATTGCTCAGGACAGGCAGTTTTGGAAACAAACAGAAGACCTGCATTTGTTTTTTGAATTTTCAGGCCTAGTAAATAGTTAATATGTTTGAAGCTAGACAGTCAACATATCCCGTTTGCAGTTTTGGACTTTCTGTAAGTGCCCACTTTCACAATGTGCCCACGTACAATTTTTCTGAGATGGCTTCTAGATATTTCACACCTCGGTCAATTTTCTGTTGCAAAGGGATAAAAGTACTTCTCTACCTCTCTGGGATGCTATGTGGATGAATGCATTATCTGTTATGCAAAGCACCAAATGTGAGGTATTACAAGGCATGAGAACCATGCTTTTACCTATTTTGCATACATTTACAGTTGTCCTATAAAAGTTTTTCACGTAGAGCCACTGCTTCCTATACTGATTTATTTTCATGAAAAAGAAAGTGAGAGTGATGAAATGGTATGTTTTTATGCACATATATTGCACCATTATGCAACATCATACTTAAAAAACTTGGTTTGTAAGATGGATTTGTATGTACTTAGCTTGTGTTTTTTTAATGAGTCACCATTTTCAAGGTTTGTGGTTGTTCATACATTTTCTCTTGACATCCACATAGCAGTCTAAACTGAATGTAGCACACTTTGAAAAATCAGCTGGTTAATCATTAAAACAACTCACTTTTAACTCTGTTCTACCCTCTTTAATGAAAAAGGCAAAACTTCCATGTTCTTCAATGAGAGTAGAGTTTAAGTTCAGAAGAGCAACCTGGAAAGATTCCACTCTAATTTGGGGTTATTCTATAATATCTTTGTCATATAAAATGGATTTGATCTTGTGTACAATATGCACTATATAGTCTCCATATACAATAGGTTGGCCAGTATTGTAACTTGGGAAAAAAAGGTTTATGAACTTCAGCAGAAAAAAAGAGAGAGAGTGCTTCAAATCACATAAATAGGTAAGTTAGTGTTGCATCACCATTTCTAAAAGCCTTTTGCATAGTGGTAATTCATCTTCCTACTCATGGGTCTGGTAGTAAATCATTTCATTTTACCTGCTTTTATTAGTGGCATGGATGGGGCGCGTAACAGTTCATTTGATTCTGTGTATGACAGCATTACTGATAGGTGCAACAACTAACTCCAACATCTATCTATCTCCAGCAGTACTACAATTATCACCTAGGAAGTGGGCAACCATAGAACTCATAGTAACTGCCAACAGAGGATAAATAGTTAGCTTTCCTCTCCCCATCAAGCATTTCTCCACAAAACAGTAGTTATTGCCTAAATCTGTTCCCAGTGGATAAGCACCAATAAGAAGGGCAGGGCAACAGGTACTAATATCTGAAATTGCTAGAAAGTTCAAAGAGGTCAAGAGCTGCAGGATGTGTAAAATGAGTTAATTTTTTCACTCCCTTAATACACATTGCCAGAGATGTGTGGAAAAGCCCACAGCAGAGCTACATGTCCTGTACCTGAGCTGTGAATCTCAGTATCCAAGAATAACAATATTTAACTCCTTTTCTGGCAGCATATTTGGGGCAGATTCTGATACCATATAGACTGTCCCTTAGCCTGTAAATTATCCCATCAATTATTTCAGGTGAAAAACTGTCTTTATTAAAACTAACTGTATCAAAATTAAAAGTTTCTTCATATGCCCAATTTCCAACAATTTCCATCTGATATATTTTACAAGGTGGTAAGCAGAAGAGCAGTCACACATTCGATGTTCGAATATGTAGGATGACCTGAATTTTTTTAGTGCTGTTTTAGTATGAACTGGGAGAAACAACACAGATCAAAACACACTTGAATTTCTGTTTAGGTTTATGAACATTTGTCTATTAAAGTAGTGCCACTGGCACTTACTTATCCATGTCTAATGAAAGGAATCAAATAATTTGCACATATGAGTGAGATATCAATTTATGGCAATTTTTAGCCATATACAAATATGCACTTCATTAGCCTCTCTCTGAATTTATTTCCTGGGGGGAAGGAAAAACCCAATTTATGCAAACTTCCCTTCTTCTCAGGGTTCACTATTATTTCTAAAAAGCTTGTGGTTGATAGGAAAATTACAGATTTAAATGAAAGAAAAAGAAAACTGCAATATGATTCCCCCCAGATTAATAGGTGTCCCTTTCGGACTTTCTTTGCATAGGGAAGGCAATACAAAGTTGGTAGCAGGTCCATGCTTGATTTGCAGTTGCCGTGTATCATTTACAGTTAACCTTCTGATTAGATAGTCTGTAGCACTGTTACTCTTCCCTAGATGGATAAGGGAAGGAAATTCCATCGATTTCCATAGCAGGACCATGTGACAAATATGCGAATGAGCTGCTTCTCTGCAGATATTCGTCCCCCTGGGAAGAAAATCAGTAAGGTTCTGGCATGTCACTGTAGCCTTCACCTGCTATATCCCACAGGGAAAGCAGCCATTAGCTGAAGAACATGAAGTTTGCTTTTATCCTTCTTTCTGAAAGGCTATTTATGAGATTATTTGGGATGAAGATCATCTTGTCTATAACGGCAGTAACAAGAGAGTAATGACCCATATCACACACCTGTTTCCTTCAGATGGAGGGGGCTGCCTCCTTGGATGCTAAAAATACTGCCCATTTCAAAAGCATGTTTAAATCACCTCCTTGTTCCTCCACCACTTGTGTCTAAGAGTAGCCTTTAGGTCCCTCCTATAAGACTGCCAACAGAGTGCTTATAGGAACAAAGCCAAAACATTATTTAAAGAAAGTTCAAAGATTCTGAATCCTCTTTTCCCAGTGAGAATATGCCACTCTGTTGTCACTGTAGCCTACAATCTTGTTGGCTGGGCTTCCTTTCTGACACCAAAGCAATAGTCTCAGAAATTATTCTTCCCTTTTTTGATGAACTAAGCTTTTCACAACCTCTCCTCCTAATCATTGTAATCAGAGAATTAAATACCTCTCAATTAGACCACGCAACACATCCCGGGTGATTAATGATGAAAATGACCAGAACCCCCCCACACACACACACCTTTTGCCTCTGACAGGAAAAGAAGATGAGCAAATACCTGTTAAAGTTTTACTCCACCTTCCTGTCCCATATCAGTTAGCTTCTGGTAAAGCACAGTAGAGAATACTGGTCACCATAAAAAGATCTGTAATCATATAGTCCAGCCATAACTATGTAGGATCTAGCCTTATATATGCTTTGTAGTAGGACACTTTCCATCTATTCAGATTGTGCTTCATAAGATGAATGAGATACACTGAAATATTTGTGGCCAGACTGTTTTGTGTATGCATAGAATCATAAATTTGAAATGAGAAGGAATTATCTTCCATGTTGGACCATTCAGTCAATACTTTTTCCCGCAAGACAGTGTCTTCCAGCAGAACTTTGTTTCTTGAGCAAAATTTCGTATTGCCTCAGCCATGTCCTCTATATAATTGTAGTTGTTTGCCAGATCCAGGAGGTTGTTCAAACCTGAAAAAACTCTTAAACCATAAAGATTTAAAATACATTTTAGTATGGCTATCCAAATAGAAGGTCCCCACACTTCAGAAGTCTATGCTGAATATTAGATTCCTATGTAATATAGAACTGGAAAAAGTTCTCTAGTTTGGGAAACTTTTAAAATAACAAGATTAACAGGAAGGCTCAAGTCACACTATCCATTCCTGGGATTCCTAGGGGGTTCATAGGGCTAAGAAAAGTTTTTGAAAAGGATTCATAGCCTACAAATCTTCCACCCCCCAAAACACATGCTATTAGTGAAAAGATCTTTCAGATTAAAAAACAACCCCCCTCATTTTTTAAACTTCATTATTTAACACTTGCAATCATAAAACTCGAAGGCAGCTTTGGGAAATACAAGTTTAAGTACCTTGAAGCCAATGAGCTGAAAACATTTTATGCAGCGGCTGCAAAAGTATCAGCTCAGGCATATAAATTGTCTAAAATATACATTAAACAAGTGCTCTAAGTAGCCATATCCTGAGCAAGAATTGCAAGTTGGCTGAATTCAGGCAGAATGTGAAAGATTATGGATGAAGCACTTTGTAAGGTGTAAGAATCAATGAGTTAAGCAGTTAATGTACTGTTGGTCTCATGAATAAGAAGTCTGATTTGAAGAGGTAACTGGGAAGGAGGTGGATTAAATATGCTTGATCTAGAAGGAAACTCACTAGGAATTATATACTCTGATATATTGAACCATGGAAATCAATAACGTACTACCCTGGCAATGAGGACAACTGCCAGGGTACTAGCAAAAACCTGGCCTAATTGAGTAAGCATTAAAACACTGCTTGTTGGAGAGAAATGAATGGAAAGAGGTAATAAGCTGCACAGGAATAAAAAGCTGAGGAAATGGTAAGGAAGTATGAAACATCATCTAGGCTGATTGTGAAACATGGCTGAGTGATAAAAGGGTCATCTGGCATGCTGAGAAGGCAAAAAGTGATCTGAGAATAGGAAGCTAATGAGTACCATAGATCACACACACGATAAGAAGATAAATGGAAGGGTGATAATACAGGCAGCTAGGGAGACCATTAGCATAAAGAGGTGATAATAGTATGCAATTGGGAAAGGAGACTAAAAATCTGAAGATAAATCTGATAATAAACAAGTACCAATATACTCCACTGGAAAGAAAAGGGAGGAAAAATCCCTGCACAGACTTGAATGAACTTCTTAACTATCTTGTGAAGAATATAATGGTTCAAATTCAATACTGGGGTAAATAGGTAAGCCAGGTCTTGGTTTAAGCAGAAACAGGGCCTGCTATAAGCAGTGTATCTGTGAGAAGCCATAAGGTTAGAAAGAAGCCACTGCTTCTTCCCAGGTGATATCTGGAAATAGGAAGACTTCTTTGCAGTTGGGCAAAGTGTGATCTGAGCTGCTCTGCAGCCACCTTAGATACAAACCTGTTCATTCTCTGTTTTGACCATGGTAGCTGCATACAAAATTGCATGCTGAAAGAACAGTTGGTTTAAACTGTTATAAGTAAGTCCTTGTTATATTTTGAATGTTAAGTCACTGCAGCAAATTTGTTCTATAAGATTTTCTAATGCAATATTAAAAGTAATATGCCTCAAAGAAATCCAAAGAAATTAAAATAACCACAACCCAACCATCTCCACATTCCAGGGAACAAATGTTGAATACCACACATAAGAGAGATGAATGAATCACTTTCAAACAAAAAGAACCACTAGGAACAGTCGCTTAAGTCTGATTCAAACACATAAGTTTAGGAAATTGTCGTGTAAAGTCAAGTTTCATTTTCTCACATAAACATGCCAGCTGAGACTGAGATTCAAGGATAAAACAGATTCAATCCTTCAGCTGCCACTCTGGCTACTATCTTAGGAAATCTGAACTGAATCATGCTAAAAACTTATTCTTGCAAGCCAAGCAATACCTCTGTGGGATGCACTAGCATTGTTGCTTTTTTTTGTTTGTTTGTTAGGTTACGGGAACCAACACAGACATCTCAAGGTGGAATTGTTCTTCCTGAAGTAATACTATTCATGAAGGTGGGAGTAGAGGAGTGATTAAAATTCAAAATTTCTCCTAACACTGAGTCCATTCCAGAAGATTAAGCTCACAAAGGATGACAGTGAAAAATATCTATGTTGGGCAAGCATTTCCTTACGGTAGCCCTGATATGCAAAGCAGAATGGAAAAATTCATTTGCTCCACAGCCCATGAGTATATCATGCTCCAAAAAGAGGAGAGAACATGGGTCAAAGGTTGCAACAATTGCTTTGGACCATGGCTTCCATACACCAATATGGACCAGCACATCCACTTCATGAAACAAATGTATGGGTGTGTGAATGTGTGCATATAGACACACTAACTCTTGAAATAGACTCTTTACAAGAGGTGAATTTTGGCCCAGCATCCTAGGGTCCTAATCCAATGCCCTATGAGTTGGATAATACAGCTTTCCCTAGTGACATTTCTTCGGTTTTCCCTAGGTAGACAAAATGGTAAGTATTTTTGTGAGACTGAATTCCCTCAGATTGTTCCTTTTAAATAAGAGCAAACTGGTTATATGTTTTATCCAATTATATTCAGCTAGTGCTGTGGTGTGGAGAATCTGTAGTAGCAGAGGCTACTACAGTTTTTGATTGATTACTTCGCTACACCAACAAAGGATATTTCTCATCCTCAGATAGACCAATTCCACTGAACATGCTCCAGTGATTTCCTGCCGAAACACTTTGTGTATGAGGGTGCTGGTATATATTTCTCTGTATTTCACTAAACCCATGTTTAATATTAGAAAATCCCAGCTGCTGGTGCATGCCAGCTAGTACACAGGATCACTTCCTTTTGAGTGTTTAATCAGATATCGCCCACTAAACCTATTAAAATCTCATCGATATCACTATAATCAGCATTCTGGGTCAGTCTGAGGCACTGGTAAACAATTAGAGCTTAAGATACATATCCCTCCCTGCATATCAAATTATGCTTTTGTGGGTATTCTAGTGAAAAATGTAGAAACAGATTGATCTTCACCACCACAGCTATAAAAATCTGATGATGAAGAAACATCAATATACGGCAACAAGGGGGAATGGAAGGCTTTGAAAATAACTTTATGGGACTTTGACATGAGAACTGAAGTCTGAGCGAGCAGTGTGCTGATAGATATTTTCCCATTTTCTGGCTAGACAGAGATTGTATTGCTTTGTTTTTTTAATTGGAAATTGGGTATATTTTTCTACTCTTACAGCATATACTAATATGTGTCAGGCAAGGCAGAAGAGCTAAAATGATAATGACCTTGAAGGTAGAATTTCAATTTAGAGGTAGCTCTTCTCCACTTTAATGACTTTTATAGAAAGCACAGACAATAGGATTTAATCATTCAGCACTGTTACCCATATAAAAGTGATGGCGACTTCTACAGCAGTTCACTTCATAATGAACCCTCAGGAAAAGTATTTGTATGCAAAAGAAGACAGGGAAACTGATGTAGCGCTGCAAAGTCAGAAGTCTTTTACTCTCCAGAGGTAAATTCATAAAGATTGCCCTTCAGTAAACAGAGTAGTAAAGTGCTCTAACTCTGCCAACTTTTCACATTTGTGCTGTGAGTGACAGAAACTGATGAGATGTATTTCGTAATTAGGGATGCAATTTAAATTTTAGTAGGTTTATGGGCATTTGATGTTAAATGCCCTAAACATTGGCAATGGCATGTCCTTCTGTGAGACTATGTCTTGAGTTTGAAGGCATTTAAATCACCCACTATTCGTATACCACCTGGCCATATTTTATAGGCTTTCTCCACTAGCAAAAGCAGAATACTTCACACGAGCTGAGGGACTGCAAAAATATACACGTCTCCCAGTGACTGTATTTACTAAGCTGCTTTTCTAAACTGAACAGTCAGGACGAGTCTGTTCACGCAGTCTCTTAAGACTTCTGATGTTGATAGGAGGAGGAAGAGAGAGAGAGAAAAAAAAGAAGGATTTGCAAACACTTCTAAGTAAAGTGCCAACACTTCCAGCACTGAGTTTTCCATATTCAGTGCCTCCAGCTGTTGTAAGAGGATATTTAAATTCAGACAGATCTATGGAGAAAGCTGTTTCAAGCAGAGGTGAGCACAATGCATGTATTCCAATCCGCACAGTCCTTCTGTAAATGACAGGAAGAGGACCTGACACCTCTGCCCTTTTAACCACTAGTACTTCTCGACTCATAGCTGTGGAGAGCACTTGTTTAAGTTGGCATATATAATTAATTGCATTAAAGTACGAATGTGATAACTACTTACTACAGTGGTACACAATCATTAAGAAAATCATTAAGTGGTAATCATTTTCTTAATTTGATTTGTTAGCCAGGGATAGTCAATGCCCTATTTTTTTATTGGAGCGGGGCAGAGAGGGAAAAAATTGGCTCTGTGTGTAGTTAGGCAAGATTGTTACTGAGATTTCTTAGCTGTGGCAATTTAAGAAAAAGCAATCGCTTCACAAGCAAAATCCCAGCCGAAGTTGGTATGATCCTCACAGTTGCAGACCGTATGACTTCCTTCAGGTACTGCCAATGAACACTGAATCCAAACCTTCTGTTGCGTCTCTACTGATCAATCTAAAGAAATAACTTCTATAGCTGATAGAATAAATTCACTGAAGAAAGTTCTTACATTCCTGACTCCTGAAAGGCCTATCAGTGTTACACTGTGTTTATCTTCTTTCTCATCATCTTCCTGAGTGTTGATCACTGAGAGACAGGCGACCATGTCACTGTTAAGGCTGGTGGAACTCTGATCTGATCCAGGAAGGCAGTCTTCAAACACAGTGTTCTCATTTTTCTCTTCAAGTCAGAGCAATTTTCTTCAATTATATGCAATAAATTTGCATTTACTAAAATGTTCACAACAGGTAAACAGATGATATACAGTGATGAAATCCTTCCACACACATGCTTAGTGTGCAGCTGTTGGCTCTGTGTCTGGTCTGCTATCAGGAGCTATCAGTAGAGCTGTAACATTACAATGAAAAAGGTGATGTCTGCTATGAATTTTCATGTATGTGACCCCAGTGAGATGGATCAAACTTAACTAAGGGTTAATCTTGATCCTTACATCCCTTTTCCACTTTATAATTCCTTTGAAATATGAAACTATAAAACTTTTTCAAATCTAAGGCCAGAAACTACTGTTAGGAGTTGCACTTCTGTCATTTTGTATAACTTCTGAACACTCCAACTATTATGTCATCATCCTTCTATGTCACTTATCACATGTACTCGATATTCTATCATGCCATGGTTGGTGGACATTTGTAAAGTAATGTGATTATTCTAATGAAGTCTACAGATCCTCCCTTTGAGAAGAATCATTCTCAGAGCTGAACCATAGCCATGCTAGCTACTGCAAAAAGCTAGCCTCCTTTCAAAAACCTAACAAAAAATATTGCAACCTGCTAGCTTCTGCCCCTCCCCAGAAAAGAAAAAAACAAAAAAAACCAAAAAAAACCCTTCATTTTAAATCATCCAGTATGCAACATGGCATCTTTCAGATCTCAACAGCAACCTCTGGTTACCAAACCTTTTTGGTTTATCTTGTAGTTCCAAAGGTCTTTTCTCAGATGGTTCTGCACAACAAGACATCAGTCTGAAGCTACTATTACAAGTTAGGAAGCCAGATGCAAGCTAAAAGAGGACCCTAATAAATGTAATTGAAAATAAGTTTGGGAATTCAGTTGAGTTTATTGAATTTCTGATTTATTTTGCCACCAAGAAGTGGCAAGGAATGGGACACAGCCAATGTATTCAGACATTTTGCAGCTGTTTTGAGATGGGAAAAGGATATGATATCGGTAACTTCAAGAAGCCCAGCCTTCCAGTTAAAGTAGTATTGTTAGACATCACATAAAACACAAATAACTATATCAAAAGAATCCAGGTTCTTCCAGAACAAAACTAAAAATGGAATCTCTCCTGAGTTCACCTGGGTGAGTGGAAACTGTCTGATGTGGCTGTTTATGGTCCTTAGCATGACATGCAGGCTAAGCAGGACAACTCACAAAGTAGTTGACATTATAGTCCAGCTGGATGCCACTTTGTCTAGCAGAACATGACAGCCCAGTAGAACCTTCATCGTAATTTTACCCAAGAGGATTTGACATTGCCTGCATACGCTTCAGCACTTTTCAATCTTGTGCTATACAATGCAAGAGATTGTCAGTGCAGTGCACAGAGATTTGGGTCAGTCATAATCACAGGGCTAACTCCCTGTTACCACACTGATACCAGGCTCATCAGAAAATTCTAACATTAAATTGCACTTCACACTGGTGATCAGGGCCAGTGTAGCTGTTCCAAAGACTTAAACAACCGTGAAAGTGGAAGACTAAGAATCTTCTGGCCTTGCGGTGTGGACTTATGGGACTTCAGTGGTTCTTGCTGACTACACAATGCTAACTCACAAATAACACTCACACAACTAACATAGCTTAGGTTTGTGGGTTGCAGGACTAAACTTCAATCCTCTGAAATAAAGCAGTATCAGCAATCTGAGACATCTGTCTCATAACATCGATCCTTGCCTGATTTAAGCCAACATTTTGGTAAATAGTCCACTTTCCATCTCTGTGACATCCAGGAGTTTCTTTTCTCCTTTCACCTTAATACATGACATTTATAGATAACATGTCTTTCAGGTCTGATTCATGCTAACTTCTACAGCAAAGGCAGGAAAAGCCTGTAATCCCCAGTTTAAAGGATTTTTCATATCCTTTACCAGGGGAGGATGCCATTCATAGGAAAATGCCACTCTAAAACAAGCCAAGAGCAAGCTCAAGCTATGTTCAGATGTCTGTCAAAAATAAAAGAAGGGGTTAAGTTTTGGCCACTGATCCTCTCTGGAAGCTGTGTTGACAACAGGCTTCTGCTTCTGCACGTTGAGAGGAAACAAGAACATTGCCAGAAATCCACTGACAACTCCTCTGCAGGGAACAGTCCTGCAGCGTGGGAAGGTGCATACTGTTTTATCTGTAGGCATTTGTGTTCTCCGTTACCAATGTTTATGACTCTCCCCCATGGTGCATGGCTCTACTCATTTATTAACAGTTTCACAAGAGAAATTCCTACACAAATATATGAATATATGCACTTAAAACAGTGTTTTCTAATGAGGGTGAAATAGCATTACAGAAGACATTTCCCTTCTTGCAGAGATGAAAATGACAGGTCATATTTGCACTTCAGTTCCTCTCCCCCCTCTCCATTCATATTTTAATATTAATTTACAGCAATAAAGAAGCATGTAATAAACCACTCTATGCTGTACACTCGCTTCCATGCATTAACTTACGCTTCTTTATTCTGAGACTTACTAACAGAAGGCATAACATTCCTTAGTCTTTGCTTCAGTGAAGAGAGCTGCTTACTAGCTCAGAGTCAAACTTTATATCCTTTTCTCTCAGCTAATGAATTGCTTATCTACCCAATTGTTTTACTAGGCTGGGTTTTCTGCTTCACATTCCCTTGAATAATTAATTGCATAAAATAACCTGCTTGCATGTTCACTTCTCTAAAGTGTGTTTTTCACTTCCTATTACATAGGATAATTTCACTGAATCATGTGAGAGGGTTATAGTGAGGGAACGCCACACAACAAAAGATTAAGGACAGACAAAACAAACAAAGCTTTGTAAAAATTAGTGCATAAAAGGTGGGGACAAATTCCCTGGCATTTATATCAGTGCAAATTCTATCCCACCTCCCAAGTCTTCAGTACAATTTCTCTATATTCTTCACTGGAAGTTGTCCCCTGGAAGTTGAATTTTGCATAGTGAAACGAGGGGAAAGCCACTGGGGCTCTGGGTAATTTTTAACTTTCATGGGATTTTGTTTATTTGCCTTGCCACATGGTTCTTCCCTCTGGCTCTTCCCTCTGGCTTGAATCTTCCCCTCAGCTTTCCATTTTTTCCTCCTGTGAAAAAGGCAGCATAACTAGTAGCACCAGCTGTCAGGTAGATGCAAGATAAGACATTATTATAGATATATAATAGAGATACTATAGGTGACAGGTAAAATTCAGTTGCCAATTAAGATACCTAAATTCAGTCATTTAGAATGCAGTATCAAAGTTGCCATTTTAGTCAGAGATCTATTCAGCAGGATTATTGTAGTCTAGACAGCTACTCAATTAACTATGGGCCTATGGACAACTTTAGGTTATGTACTCTCTGAACTCTACTGACGTTGACTAGATTTCCAGGGGCTATAATGGCAGCTTTGACACTTCATTGTAGATGCCTACTGTTAGATGTCAATGTTTAAAGTAAATTCTAATCTGTGCCTCCGTTCTTACATATATCATCATCACTTTGTGCCTTTATGCTATTGCACTGCAGTGAATAGCACCAACACTAGCTATGATTAGTGGTGTACTGTAAATAAGCTGTGTGTAAAAGGACTGATGTAGCACAAGCGACAGCAGAGAGTTCAGTCCTTACAACATAATTAAGAAAGGTCTGAAGGGCAATAAAGTGGGTTGCAGCCCACATGACAGTAGTAACACTGACAGTTCTCCAACACTCCCATCAAAATGAGGCCTACACCCAGCCAAATTAAAGGTGCTTCAGTCAATGGCTTGATACAGTTAGTGATGGTTAACACCCTAACACAAGTTCTACAACAATAAATACTACTGTGCAGCAAATATTGTATTCTTTCTGGAAAGTACATCTCCCAAATCATTAGCCGCAGGAAAATGTTATTGTGGGAAGTAACAAATTCTCTAAGATTTGAAGCTTTGTATAGGGTTTGAGAAGGATGTTTTGTAAATACAGCTCAAGCCCTTCCCATTGCTAGAACATTTCACATTAAAAAAGAAAAAAATCTAAGCACACAAAATTATATAAATGCACCCAACTGTTAGGATGAAACTGGTGCCTAAAATGGGATTCTGTGCAAAGCACAGTGCATTGTAATTGCACAGCCTGATGTTGGAAATGCTAAAGCAGCCATTTGAATAATAACCTAACAACAGAAGCTAAGTCATTAGTTGATGGCATGGATACTGCCATCAGTCAAATTGAAATGGGAAATGGAAAATAAATACAGGAAGTAGAAAACAAAAGCACCATGAACCAGAATGAAATTCATGATTACATGTTATCCACATGGGTGTAAAGCTGTATGAAATGGAAAGAAAAGATTGTCTTCTATTAGAGAAATTCTGATGCTTTTTTCAAAGTTTCACACACACACAGACACACACACAGAAAATATGATGCAGTCTAACAGCCACAGTTTAATGATATACTGGCAGTGGAAATCATTTTGCTTACCACAGGATTCCAGATGAAATAAAGATTCCAGGCAGATATTGGCCGACTATTCATGAATAACTCATTTTGACAGTACTTGCTGATGTATTGGTTCAAGCACACCATGCCAACCTATCACTATGCACAATCAATGGGTTGGCAGGACAAACAACCCTCCTTTAATAATTTACAACACTGCATGTTTTGATTCTGGATTCCCTAGCTACTAATGTGTTTCTCGCAGTGGGGTGGAATGGATGTTCTCAGTTTGCTGAACTGTAAAATCAAATATATTATGTGTGTATGAAAAATTAGGGGCATTAGAATTTGGATTTTAATGTGCACACTGCAGAATTTTATGACAGTTGATTTAAATAATACATTTGACTTATATAAAAATGTTAAGGTTTTTAAAGATTTTAAAATATGTTTTTCTAAATGCTGCAAAATTTTGAATTCTTTCTTGCAACACTTTTCTTGGAAAAAAAAGTCTTTTTAAAGTACTGGTTTTGGAAGAGGCATTTTGTAAACGTACAGGATATTGTGAATTGACAGTATCATGGCAGAGGAAAATAAGGTGGGGCAGAAGAGATTCCTTAATGCCCCTCTTTCTCTCAGTAGAGCAGTCTCAATTCCTTTCAAATCTTTAAACAGCATATATACCCTCCATAATTCCATTTCCATGGGTAACATTTATGTGAGTAGTTGGAAGAAACTGCCATTTCCATAAGAGTTCATCATCTAAGCAGAACTATAATTTTACTGTCAAGGGAGCTGGAGAGTACACGGTGCATCAAGAATAAAGTATAAGGTTAAAGATATTTCCTCAGGCTGTTAAAAAACAGAGAAAATGGATTAGGTGCCTCAGCTATTCCCACAAGCTAAGGGAGGACACATGACCAATTTGTCATCTTTTCACCTTATTTTCTGCTTTTAGCAGATCAGGATCTTCCTCAAGTACTGATTTTGGTTGTGGTCAGGATTTCATCAATGTCACAGATTACTTTATCTAAGTCATCATCAGATATCTCCAGGACAGCCTAGTGTCCCATAAAACTAGCATGAAATTGCAACACTAATAGAAAACTGTCTGTTACTTACAAAACAGCTGAATATTCAGAGAGGACTAACCTCTCCCAAGTTTCCTGTCCTCCATGTTTTAAGACTATGATTTCATGTTATTTTGAATAGCTCTGTTGTGGTCTTTTCATGTATTAATTACATATTTTGTATGCCACAGGGGAAAAAAGATAATTTTAATATAAATCTATAGCATTACCCTTCTACAGTAAGTTTAGTTTAAAAAAGTAAAGAAAAAAGAAGAGGCGTTTGTCTGACTTCTTCGGATATCAGAGAATTTAGTGTATTCCCAGAACTAAAATACTCCAGTAGCAGTACAGATTTGAAATCACTTTGTGCCGTGGAATAACACTGAAGGCATCTGGAAGCCGTGGATAGCCTGAATATGTAAGTCTTGACTCATAGTTAGCTTAAAAAAGAGATGAACTTACTTAAGGCTTTTTATATTTTAATTAAACCATAAAAGATAAAGACTATTCAGTCTGACACAAGATTTACCCTGTTGACTAAAATGATTTCTAAAAAAACATTGTTACTTATGTGCAGTGTGGGAGCCTTCATCCCATATGAAGCAAATGGAGACCAACAAAAGATTTAAACAGGCAACAGAAGACTGTAACTTACAGTCACAGCTGATCTTTACGTTAGTGTTTGGTGCTTCCATCACTTATATGCTCCAACATCCCTATTCCACTAAACAGCACCAGTGCTCTGTCACAAAATACAGCTGAAGAAGCGCCCTTGAGTATAGCTGATTAGCAGTAAGTCCAAAAAAACCTCTCAAGCTGAATGGTTTTATGCAAAAGGAACTGTGTTTGCATAGAGCTTCCCTGAGCTTCCCCCCAAAAGCTACGTATAAAGGATTGTAAGGGATCTAAACTGGGAACAGTGAAAATGTGCACAAAAGTTCATTGGTGAGTTTTCCCCACCCCCTCAGATGCCTAATGCAAAGCAGCTGAAAAGTTGTTTTGGGGCATGTCAAGCAACATATAGGATTTGAGAAGAAAAGCTTAAAACTCAAGATCATTTGAAACTTACCACATTTTTACAGAGAGGCCTAATAGCACAGATACCTCAGTAGTAGCTTTGAAACAGTAACAGACATGATGCTTCTGTCACTGAGAGGATCACACAGAGATGCAGGTCTCTGCATGGAGATCAGTGCATGATTCACACGGACTCTGTGCAAGCATGTATACAGACATACCAACTATGATCTGTAGTGTACTTTCTAACAAGCTAACTTGTATAAGCACACATGATACTACTTTTATTTTTGATTACTATTGCATGACCATCAGCATATTTGTATAAGCTGGCAGTCAGACACCAATATACGTCTAGAGAGAGCAGCAAGTTGTTAGGCATCTAAGAATTTTCTCCCTCTTATGGTTTTTGGTCTTAATGTCCCTGAAGAAAGATGAAAGTGATGGGAAGTGACTTATCTTTGACAGTAACAGAGGTTTGTTCGCAGAAACACCCAAGACTAGTGACTTTTTCTACTGTCTGGTGTACTACTCTGAGTGATTTTCAGTGATTCTATTCCTTTTTCTCCAGTCTCCTCTTTGATAGTCAACACAATTCCCTCTGCCTTATTGCTGTGCCTGACCAATACCAAAAAGGGGATTGATAAAACTTTCCCAGCTTTTGATTACAGATCTGCTTTCTTTTGTACAATTTGCATAGTTTAAAGATAGGGGTTAGACATGTCCTTAAGGAAGACAGCAGCAGTTGAAGAGAAACTAGATGCTGGGAACTGATTTAACTTCAGCTCAGATGGTGGTTTCAGTCTCTACAAAGTGCACTGCCTTTAAAAGATACTTTCCAAGAACCATTTGAAAAAATTCCCCAACACTGGCCTGTAGATTAGTATAGATTAAGAAATTCAAAATTTCTTGGAGCCATGGAGTCATGGGAACTCCCACTGCAGCATGCACACAGCCCAATGAATTACTGCAGTGCTGAGATTACACAGTGCGTGCTTGTGAAATGCTAACTCCTGTAACATTCATTAAAAAAAACCCAACAATCAAGGTGCTGTATTTTGATAATTACATCTGAAATGTCACAGTGTGGGCAACTGCCCTGTAACACATCACTTTTCTGTTTAGTCAGAAAGCGATAAAAGGGCACAGGAAAATAATAGATGATATGCTTCATTTTTAACGCTTCTTTATGGAAAACAGAACCTGTAAAGCCCTCTAAGCCATCTGTTATCTGTACATGTCCGATCATTACAGATGAGCGACACTTTACTTTTTAATACCAGAAAAAATTTATATAGGAATTCTGAGCAAAGTTCAGTTCAAAACATATGGTAGCTTCCATAATGCACCTGTTTTCATGTTCAGCACTCATTACTTTTTGCATTTAATAGTTTGCCCATTATTAGTCTTTTGGCCTCAAGCTTAAGCATAAGCTGTAACTAAAGCTGTGCAAGTCAAAATGAAACAAAAACAAATTACACATTTTAGTTAACAAATAAATGAAATTTGAATGTCTTACACTTTCAGATAATATTTTATAATACTACAATTTTCTTCAAGTATCATACCATTCACACGGAAAAAGGAAAATATTTTTATATGTAAATAATACAGCTATATTATATACTCAGCAAAGCTAACACATTCAGCTTTTCTAATACATTAACAAAAGCACATTATTGCATACTTACATCCAGAGCAGAACACAATAATATTTGGCAACTATAAAACTTGAATTTAAGAAATACTGGCAAGTTGAAATTCACATAACTAACTTTGAGACTAATTGTCTTGCTTGTAAATAATAGCTTATAGGTTGAGTTTGCTTTCATTTAATTTCTACTCCGTCAACATTCAGTTTCATGTCTGGCTTCCAAGAAAGTAAATATAAATTGCCACTGGAGAATTTTTAAGTAAAACCAAAACACCACAAACCTATTGGTCCTTGTTAAGGGAAGACAAATCTGGTGGGCTTCTGGACTCAAGAGAAATCTTTTTCCCGGTCTGCTGGAGCCAAATTGGTGCAGTCTAAGAGCCAGGAGATTCCTCCCATTCCAGTCTGACGGATGCAGCTGCTGCAGCTCCCATTTTCAGGCCCAGCCAGCAAGGCTGAAGATGCATTCGAGAGAGGCAAATACACACTCATGGAACACACATGGCTGCCCACTCAGAGCAACACAGAGAAAGAGCAGTGCCTTTACTGCTGCTCACATTATCGCAAACCACCCGCACATAAACATGAGCAACACAAACAGCCTGATCTTGTTCCTCCCCTCCAGCTGATCTGGACTGAAGGTTGCTAGCAGAGCATACGCATACACTCATTTACCTCATGTGCACGCTCACATTCATAGATCCCTTGACTTAAGTCTAACCAAGATCCATGCATGGGCCTGGGCCCCTTACCCAGTCACCATCTCAGATCTGAGGTCTTTCTAGATGCAGGTCTCCTCCCACTCATCGCCTAGTCCAGCTTGAAGTTTGCTAGCAGAACATACACGCACATGCGCACACGTGCACACACGCACACCCACACACACCTCACAGGTCTCTCCAGGAGCTAGTCTTTGAGCCCTGATCTGCGCAGTACCTGGCACTCCAGTACCAGTTGCTGGTACCCAGACCTCTCATCCTACACACTGGTTAGTCTGATTTGAAGTTCACAAGCAGATCAGGTGCATGTGCACACACACACACACACACACACACACACACACACACACACACACAAGCACACCAGCACAGAATATATTTAGGAATACTTAAATATTACTTCAATAGGAAGACAGGACAGACTGTGATGATCAGGTGCAGGCCTCAACCAGAGAAGCATGAGGACCAATACCTTGCTTACATGTGACCAACCGCTTTTATCCCACCTTCTCTACATTTTCAATGCCCATATTTCATCCATTCACCCAGGATGAGTCATCCTCCAAGTTAGCTGTCCACTGATTAAAGAGGGAGTCCAGAAAACTAGCTTAGCCTTTCAACCTTTAGGTAGCTAGCCTAATGTGTGGTAGGATTACTCTTGTCCCAAGAACAGAAAGTTCTCTTCCCCACTGGTCCCAGTTTTGCTACACCCATACTGAAATTTCTGATACAGATACCTAGGTAATATTGGTGTTATATGATATTACAGAGATGGTTACCTAGGTACTGATTCCTTATGCTCCTCTTTAATTATCTGTGAAGTTTGGCCATTTCCAACATAACTCTCCCATGAGCTTAACAACTCAATAAATCTGTCCATTCTTCATGGTGCTATCCATAACTTTTCTCAGCTTCTCACTCTTCAACTTTTCTGCTCACAAAGCCATTGAGAGCCACATATAGAAAGAAGAGAGAAGCCAGTGCTTGATGGTAAAGATTTAGCTTTGTTTCCTTTCTTAACACTGTTGAGGAAAAATCTTAAAGTTTCCAATCAGATCTAGTTCATTTAACAAGTGTTACAAAAAGTTTTTCTTTTCTTTTTTTTTCTTTTTCTTTTTTTTTAAACTCAGGGAGTATCTTTAGCCCACAAAGGAATTTCTGCCCTAAGACAGAAATGGAAATAGGAGGGCCATTAACCCCATGTTATCAGAGGTGAAAGCCTCTTCTCGGAATCAGTCATGGAAAGAACTGAAGCTGGTTCTCACACAAGCAAGGGTAATGGCCCTTGTCAGCATCTGACCATGGAAACATGAACAGTAATAGTTTCACAGAAATGCAAAATAGAAATGTTGAAACCCCTGTATTTTTCAGAGAGCTGAAGTTTTATTCTCACCCCAAATACAGCAAGTACATTTTTATTCTTTGATAGAAAAGAGGAATTATACACAAAACAAAGTAACCAGATAAAACTGATTGCCATATTGAGTTTGATTATTTTTGAGTAAACAAAATGTATTTGTGCATGTTGTGTTGTTTGTGAATGCCTAAACAATGTATTGCTCACTGAAAGTGACCTCTGGCAAAGGTTATAAAGCCTCTAGAAATATTGAAAGCTTCTGCCACATTTATTTTACATAATGTAGTACTGTACTTATATTTTTCATCTCTTCAGAATGATTGCCTGAACAAGAGAGAAACTAAAAAAATCTTAGGCTTGCTTATCGATTAGAATTCTTCTAAAGGTTTCCAGCTTTAAATCTGTCATTAAATTACACATTATTTCTACAACTTAGATTAATGGGATTCTTAAATGCATTTAAACTGAAATCAGGTTACATTACAAAATATTTTAAATGAAATGCAACACTTGGCATGGATATCACAGTTGTTAAGAAAAAGTTTTTAACTGAAAATATTACCATGCTGCTAACAAATCTTATTAACAGTGACCATCCCAACTTACTCCTGTTTTAACACACAGGATGAATTGTCCTCCAACAAGTTATCTGTCCACTGATTAGAGAGGGAGTCCAGAAAACTAGCTTAACCTTTCAACCTTTAGGTAGCTAGTCTAATGTGCGGTGAGATTACTTTTGTCCCAAGAACAGAAAGTTGTTTTGCACCTTAGCACTACCCAGTTCATACCCTGCTCTTCGAGCATTTTCCTGCTCATCTGTAAATTTTCTGCATTCAAAGTGCCTTTCTGACAGGAACCATTACCAAACTCACCCCTGACCAGTAATCCCTCCACTGACTCACATGAGTTACTGTAGGTCTTATCTTTTTCTTTCAGCCCAGAAACCCACTTAATCTTTATTGGTAAAATCTTTCAGTATTCAGGCATACACATATGCTTAAAAAAACACAAAATCATAAAACAATTTAGGTTGGAAGAGACTTCTGGAGGACATCTGGTTCAACTCCTCATTCAACTTAGGGCCAACTTCATAATTATGGAGAATTTAAGAGATATTCATTCATAAGAAAAAGCTCTCACACACTAAAAGAGTCCCTTTTGTAACACCATGAATTTAAGATGCTGAACCCCTCTCTAACAGAAATATAAGCCTTCATGCAGTCATTCTTCCGGGAAAGTAGTATTAGTATCTATGACAATTTCTGTCAGGGAATGTAAACTACTGCTTCAGCAGTGGCACAGCTGATTTTTTCCAGACTCTGTGGTATTCTAAAAAACATGCCAAACACTCATTTTAACTGCTCTAGACGATGATTAATTATTTGACCCTCCTGTGTCCGTTCATACAGACTCCCCATATATGGACTGGAATCAGGCA
This sequence comes from Dromaius novaehollandiae, assembly GCF_036370855.1. NCBI lineage: Eukaryota > Metazoa > Chordata > Aves > Casuariiformes > Dromaiidae > Dromaius > Dromaius novaehollandiae. The sequence continues at coordinate 83,223,538 of NC_088101.1, read as the reverse complement.
AACAGGTATACATATTAATGCATATTAAGGTCAAAATTCCCATCTGACGTTGCCAGGTCAGCTGTCTGGATTGAACTTCTGCATACATGGAAAGAAATAACACAGCCAATTTACTGTTGCATTAGATGAAGATTTAAAAATAAGAACCTAATTACCCACAGAGAAGGAAGAAAAAGACCTGTATAAAACAGGTGGAGATGCACACAGTGGGTGGTTATAAATACAACAATAATGTCTCTAAACCATTATGCTCCTGCACAAGAAGGCTCACTACCGATGCTTAGAAAATAATAATAATAAAACAAATAATTTTGTCCTTCTGTTAGCAAGGAAAAAGACATCCATTCCACTACCTTGAGCAATTATGAGTGAGCAGTCAGGAATAGTTAGTGGTCCATTTTCAGCATCATACCTGGTGGTTTCCATTACTTATACTGTTATTGCTCTCAAGAGATACATAACTGGTTGTCAAATTGGTTAGGAAATGCCTTGAAGAATTACTTATTAAGCTGAAAATATGCCAATAGTAATTCTATGCCCACGAAAAACTGTATGAAAATATTTCAAAAACCAAGTAATTACACAGCCATCTCCAAATTGCCACCATTAGTTATCCCCATGAGAAAACAAGCTCCTTCATGAAAATGCCCTAACAAGAACGTGTTTGTGCCTCAAATTATTGTCTGTTAAATGACAGCAGAATGTCTGGTGCAAGAGAAAGAAGAGCTTAGGGCTGCATTCAAACCCCTCCTGCATTACAGGTTTCTACGCAAACCTCTGGTAAGTCATATTCAAAATGCCTACATGGCCCCATGCAGCACTGTGCAGAAATACTGAACTAGCTCAGATATGGGAGAACATATGGCTGTGCTAGCACAGCAATCTACATTGACTAGTTAAACCCTTTATCTCAGCAGAGCAGTGGTGGAGCAGAGTACCATGACAATGAAGTTGCACTGCTCATAACATTGTAACAAACTCAGGTATATCCATACAGCACCACACCAGGACATAGCCACCGTGTGCTCTGAGATCCTCATCTGTAAAATGGAATCAATAGATTTTTCTCTGTTGCAAGGACAAACAAAAGACCACCCTGAGGTATTCAGTACACATGCCTATGTAACCTTTATTTTTAAGAGGACCTATTCACAAAGGCCATTAGTAGCTGATTCTTTAAAAATGCCCTTTCTTTCTTAATCTGTTTGACCTCCAACACAGGTCACAAAAACTCGTCCATACAATCCTTACCTAAAGCTAAACCATTTATGGTTAAATGAGAGCATGCATTTTGGGGAGAAAACCAGTCTCTCCTCTCAAATTTGATAATAGTGAGCTTGACAAGCATTGGGTGAATTATTGCAATATTCATTTATCATGAATTCTTTTAAATATAAAATTACCTCAAAAGGTCTCTTTTCCCCATTTGGTTTTTCCAGCCTCAGCCTCCACCTCAAGTCACTGAATTAGTTAAGCTCACTTTTCCTGTTAAAGAACTGTCTGGAGTTAAATGTCTTCTTCCAGTGCAAACACTGTACAGTGACCACAGCTGTACATGCAAATAACTGTAAGATAAATACATATTTAATATATAGCTTTCAGATTGTTGGTTCACAGAATGAAACAATGATTCTTTACGTGTTTGACTCATACAGTTACGGTCATGGTATACAAATGTTTCTTGTTACCTTAAAAGCTATGAGAAAGAATGAGGTGAATCACAGCGTAGGAATGCCTATTTCTGTCATCTAGTGTAAATAAGCACCTATGGAGACTACTCAAATACAGATGTCTACATAGTGAGTGTCTGAAGCTAGCTGAGAATTGTACCCACCTTCACTTTAATAGATAAGGTGGTAGCAGTGAATCAGGAGACCAAGGGTCAAGTCCCCACTTTAATTTTTAGTTTAGTTTTAGGGAGCAAACATTCCTCTGTACGTCAGGAAGAGTAGAGCCTTAAGCCTGATTCTCCTACATTCCTGGCTAATGCGGCATCTTTCCAGGAAAAGTTCCTGCTGGAGTTGAACAGTGATGTATATAATACAAGTAAGTTAAAAACTTCAGCAGAAAGATGTTGTGGTAAGAGGGGGAATGGTCAGTGTGTTTCTCCTGTGGTCAAGTATTCACTAAATTGAAAGCTAGTTCTAACCTCTCACAGGGACAGTTTCTCTCATACATGTAACAGATTTGAGGTGAACTCACTGCCTTTCTAGATCAGAGAGCTCAGATTTTGATCTGCAATGAGATACTGCAACAAGTCGACCCTCACAGACTTCTAACATTTTATTTGTTGTTTTGACAAAACGTGAAAAGAAAGCTTATGCCTGCATTCTGTCAGGATTGTTTCTGAACTGTACTCGGAGCATGTTTGTCATCCACCTTCTGCCTGTTAGGCAAGAACCTCAGAAAGGCCTTTGAACAACTGAGCTATGGTGCTTTGAACAACTGAACTATAGTGTTTGACTATTTTCTTACATATTTATCAAGGCTAGTAGGAAAGTCAGATATGTAGGCTATCTGAAGGGTTTTTGCTTATTTACAGCTATCAGCTAGTGGCTCTGCACTGGAGCTGCTGCCTTCCCCACCCCATCCCTCCCCTCCCAAAGGGAGCAGAGGTAGGGAAAGGGTGGGGGGATGTTCAGATACAGCCCAGTACTTGGGGGTCAGGTGAGGGAACAGATAGCACCTGAGTGCAATCTGACATGCATTTCATTATTCCAGGCTAACTGGATGATAACAGAAAACCACCTACCTGCTTGCCACGCAGTGAACGGTGAGCTAAACATGCTTGCCAACTCAGATCAAGGAGGGCATATGAAGATCTGGAAGCCCTGCAGAGTTCTCTTGAGGAAAGAAAGAACTGCAGATATTTCTGGAAACTCATTCTCTGCTCCTGCAAACCTTTTTACTAAGTATTTTTAATATTGTACTGACAGATCATTTTAGTAGCGAAACATTTTAGTCTAGCTGTTTGAAGAAGACATCAGAAATGCAGAAACTTATGAAATATTCTGCTGAGACACAGCCCAGCTATCTACTTTCTGAATGAAGTGTTACAACATTTTGTACTCAAGTATTTTTCCTGTCATATAATATTACAGATTACATCCATATTTCAAATTCAGCACCAGGGTACCTTCTGCTGAATTTGCTCTGTGCTTACATACTTCCTTGAGACAGTGTTCACAATAAAATGGTCAGTCCTAATTTATTCTGGCCAGCAATGAGGAGCAATAGCCTGCACTTGGTAACCTCTGTTGTACAGAGATGTGATGACCAACCTCGATCACAAATGAAACAGCTCACTTTACAACACTCTGCTAGGAAACACAGCACAGTGTGTTAGAAAACAAGCCAGTGATGCACAGGGTAACTATTATCTGAGCTATAACTATAAACTGGAACTGAGTAACCTGGGGGATAAATAAGCCACTCCATCAGGATAGAATATTTTACTAACGAAATGAGCATGCTCTCCAGATTTATATATAAAAAAAATTGTTTAGTACACACAATTTTCCCCACTTCAGAGTTTTCCAAACTCATCATTACTTTTTGCTGAAGAAGAATTTCCTAACACAATGTGGCAGGAAGACAAAGACATGCCAGATTTGTTATACGAGGACATTTATTCCAAAACTTCATCTACATATGTGGATCAAGCACGAGACATCTCAGCATCTGCAAATAGTACAGAAAGATGCACACAAGTTTTTTTTTTTTTTTTTTTACAATCACAGATTCAGCAGTAGGTATCTTGCAATAAGCTGAGCAACCGTGACATCCTTCAGGTCTATGCTGGCATATTCACTAGCAGGCAAGATTCCCATTCACACAGTTTTAAATAGATGGGAGCCCATGATAGTGGAAGATTCAGGGCAGATATAATACAACACATGAGAAAAATGGAGTTCCTACGTAGCTAGCTCTTCCATACAGCCAAGCTCAGCAGAAGGAGCAGAAATCCAACAGTGAGACATTCTCCTGAACTTCATTTTTACGATGAGCCCCCCCTACTGAACCATAGGAGTCCCACTCTAATTGACTAAGAAAATTACTGAACTATGGGTAGTAAGTCAACTTTTAGCACAGACAGCAGAAGCCTTTTTCTTGGCTTTCAAGAGAATTAGACCAGGCCCTAGATTAATATTTCTGTATTTACTTTCTCTGTGGGTTTTATAATAAAATCCCTGCCTTCCAAAATGTAAAAAATATTATTTAATCTTTCAGGGGTTTTAAAATTCAAAGCAAATACAAAATTCACATTTGCAAAGTAAAGAACCTACAGAACTAATTCGGAAGTATTCTCCTGCTGACACTCATATGCTGTGAGATTCTATAACGTACTAAAGTGCATCTTTGTATACCCTAATTGTCAACGCTGGTATGCACCACTGACATTCATTTTCTTCAACCTTACTTATTAGTTGTATTTGGCTCAGTTAAAATGTAAGTACAGGCAGAAAAAATTCCTCAGGGCAAGGGAGGGAAACTTAATTGGGGTTCTTTTTAATATTTAATATTTATTTGATGCACACTTTGGAGGAAAATGTGAATTTATGAGCAAGAATTACTACTTTTTTTTCTCTAGCGTAAAAGAGGGGTAATGCATAGCTTAAAGTTCCTGATTCTTTTCAGATTTCAAGGAGAATGGAAAGGTATTACAGGTGAAAGGTCAGCTAGTTACAATACTTCACATCTGATTGTAAAATTACATTGCCCTGAACACTTCTTATCCTGAGACTGAGATTATCAATAGAAGTCAATATCAAATAACTCAACCCTTTTAAAAATCTAGCTATCCATTTTGGTGTCAAAAGGGGAATTGAGCTCTTTGCTGGTTATTACTGCCAGCTGCCATGCTGACCAGAGACAGATCTGAGAAGAGGATAGCATTCAGTTATTGTATCACTTAAAATCCCCTGAATTTTGAAGTTTTGATTACATTGTCTGATATCTGTACTCTATGAGACTAAGAGGGAGAGATATATCAAAGATTTGACGAGATTGAAGGGACTGAAGAGCTCTTGCTGTTTATCCTCCAGCAAGGCAGGATCAGCTGTTCCTGCATTCTTCCTGACAGGTATTTGTCTAACTTGTTCTTAAAAGCCTCCAAAGGTGAAGTGTTTCTTGGCTAGACTGCATATATTCTAGCACTTCATTATCCTACTCCTTCCTTTTTATAGGTTTGGTTTTCCTGGTACGGGTTTTCATGGTCACAAAGTTAAGTCACTGCTTTTCAATCCATGTCTGATGAGCAGGGAAAACATCATTTTTCTATATGGCCACATTTTACTCATTTATGAGACTTGTGCCTTACTCCACCCCATCCCAACAGCTCTCTTATTTACAGCATAGGAATATCCACATGACCAGACCACAGAGCCAACCAGCATAGCATTTGTTTTGTATAGTGGTCAGTGACACACATATCAGAAAAAAAGGGTAAAATCAGGACATATAAAGAGAGACTTCCCTAGTGCTATTCTCTCAACTTTCAGCAACCCATAGCCTGGGGCTTCCTGAGCCAGAGGAGGTATCTGGAGCTTTACCTTTAACAGTATGTGATAGACATTAACTTCATGATTTTTATCTGATCTTTGTTCTTAAGTTGTTTATGTTTTTGGCTTGCCTAACATCCTGTAATAAAGAGCTCTGCAGTTTAATTATGTATTACATGAAAAAAAAGAAGATGAATAAGTATCCGAATAACCTTCTCTGTACTACTGATGATTTCATACTCCTCTATGCTACACTTTAACAACCCAGTACATTCTATACTTTCTTACAGTTCACGTTTTCTGAACCCCTTTTCTTCTCTGGACTCAAGTGTTCCACATTTTTCTTTAAATACCATGCCCCATACCAGAATGGGATCATGCAGGAAAAGTCTTACAAATTTGCTGGCTATTCCCTCTCCCAGATTTTTGTGGCTAATTATTTCCATATCAAGGTATAAAACCTTACATTTATCTGTAGTGAACAGAACCCTTTAAAAATTTTCAGTGTTTTTTAAAATTATCATAATTCACTTGGATTTTTCAAAGTATGTGCAGCCCTGAAAATGTAATGACTATGTTCTATGATCTGCCTTCTAAAAAACTGACTACAGTATTGACTGATATGAAATCCAAGAGCTCCAGGATATTCCTCCTTATATATCTGTTATTCGTCTCTTTGTTTTCTTGTTGGTGATATAAATAGTCTATTTTTTCTAGCATTTTTTGGAAAATTAAACTGAATTCGGCAAGTCTGCAACTCCCAAGAAATTTTTTTCTTCTCTTTTTAAATACGGACACTGTATTTTCCCTTTTCCAGTCCTCTGGTACCTCCTCTATTCCCCAAAGCCTGTGTAACTGCTTCAGATAACGCTGGTCATGTCTTAAGTACTTAGAATGAAGTTTATCAGGCTGAGGTGTTTAAAAATAATTAAATTACTATAAGAAAGGGTTACTGTATTTAATGCTGAGGACATGTGTGTTTCTCAGTGCTTGGCTATGTATAATAGCCCACTGATTATTTTCTCCCCCCAAGCCCAATTTAAGAGGGGGGTGAAAAAAAGGGGGAAATGCTTCAGCTACATCAACATATCCATCTGCAATTTTCCTTCTCTTTGAGCATTAGCTGGATACTTTTGGGTCTTTTTATTAGTCCTGCTTGCTACTCTTGATGTCCCTTGGTGACTGCATTTCATTTCGTGCTTTGGCTTTTCTCACTGAGTATTGATCACATTCTTACACTTTCTCCTGTCACTCCTCCAAAATTACTGTGCATCCAGACACTCCAATATATTGCATGCTACAGACTTCTCTGTGCCCAGTCCTACAGAAAATGATACCACAGCTGGCCAGAAACTGTTCTGCAATTCTTTTAAAATCCAAAATAAAAGATTTAGGATATTTCAAAATCAAGACAATAAAGTTTGTTCTGATATCTCTGAAAAAAATCTATTCAGACCATACTGTTTTGATTCAATTTGATTGTTCTCAACTTTCTCCTACAGAATGAGATATAGTTTACTAATCCGGTATTATATTAGAAGCGTAAACAAAACATTTTGACATCATCAGAACAAGGGATTTGTTTATTTATTTATTTTTAAACCACAAACACTTAAAATTCCTACCTCCCCAGAAAAAAAAGATTAGGTTTAACTTTTCTTTTTCTGGCATTAAAAACACTGGTTGCAATTGATGACTATAGACTAGATCAAAGATGTAAGCACTTGGCCGTAAGGTACCTTTGGAGACCAAAAATTAACTTTTTTTTCTTCCTCTTCCTCCCTCCCCTAGCTTCAAATAGCTGGGGCAGAGAGGACATGGGAAGTAAACTTTAAGGAAAATTAAAACTAGCTTTGATGCAAAAAATATTCCTGCAGGTGAAGAATGAATTCTTGGGCTTCAGGTGAAAGAGTTATATGGCTGCACCTTAGTCTTTCATAATGCTTTCTACAACTAGTAAGTTTGCTGATGCTACTTACTTATTCAGGGTGATAAAGCTAAGTCTAACACTAAAGCCTCTGACTGGGCAATAACAGAAGATAGAATTAGGTTCAGAATCATCAAAAAAAGAATAGAGAACAGCATTATACCATTGCATAAATCCAGAGCCTACTGTTTTCTCAAAACCTGTATGTCCTGGTCTCCCATCCCAGGAACAATACAGAATGACAAGCAAAGGGGCAAACAAGAACCATGAGGATGTGCCAGAGGTATGGTGTCCTTCTTAGATTGGCTTATATTGGAGAAAGATAGCTGAGGTAGTAAATGATAAAAGGGTATAAAATCACGAGCGACAAGACAACAAACAGGGAAAGGTGCTATTGTTTTTTCCAGAGCAAGAACTAATGATCACAGATTAAAGTTAATGGGAAGGAGAAAAAACAAAGCAGGAGGAGGTAGTCTAATACGTGTTTATGTGAGCTGAACCTTCCAAAGAAGGCTGTAGATGTTAGAAGTTTAGTAAGACTCACAGGGAGACTGGACAAGGCCACAAAAGAAAACTTTGTAGTAACCCTCACTAGCAGAGAAGCCACTACTTTCTCAAGAGGAGCTTGACTTGCAAATGGCTGCAAGAAGGGAGAACATGTGAAAGTTATATTTATGATAGCCAAGTCCTTAACACTTTTCCTGAAACACCCACTTTTGGCTGAAACAGGATGCTGAGGTAGATAGAAATTATGCTTTTAAACAGATATATAATGTGATTATTTTACCCCAAAGTTAGACTGTTATGTGAATATGAATTTTATGTATTGTAGACCCAAGTTTAGTGCCATTACTTGTTATTGCACTCTAAGTATCTATGACATAAGAGTATCATTCATGTTTCAAGCTTCTTTCTTCCTCTGAAAACATACCTTTATTAATCATGTACACTATAACACTTAATCTCCTTATATATTGCTCTGGGATCCATGTTGTAACCTTCCTCTTCAAGCCAACAATGTTGATGCTTTCTATTTTTAGTGCTTGCTCTCTTGTTCCAAATATGTTAATGGGCAAAGCAGTAATTCGGTGAAGTTTTTTTTCCTAGTTTTGTATTCCAGTGTTGGTTTCTCCTATGACTAATAAGCTGTAAGATCTAAATTAAGTTTTTCTCATGATTGGGACAGTAATAACATCTCTTTCTCCAGCATATTTTCTGATTTCTATTAAGGTGATTAGATAACCATATGACCTTTCTTGTTGTGAAGACATAAGTATGGTCTTCTCCTGCTACATGGTTGCCTAGTTACATCAAGCCTGCAGGAACATACTGCCTTTAACACTTCTACTAAATTTGGCTGAAATAGGTAGAATCCAAAACTTATTCTGAATGAAGCAGATAGCTATGTCTTGTTTCTTTAGAAAATCGAATCAAAAATATATTTATATACTGTAGGATATATAGCAAAGGTCCATCTTCAGTACTGGGTATGTTGTAAAACATTAGATAGAAATAATTTATGCTTATCGTTTTATAAAGACACCCAATAGTAATTTCTATGTCCTAAATGACAGTTTTTACTATGGAATTATTTTATTATTAAATAATATAACTTTTCCATTATTAAAATAAAATTACTTTTTATGTGAATAAGCGAGTAGTTCCAGCATCATTCTCTTTCCCCAAATTCCCATTCCTGTTGTAATAAAACAGGAACCCCTCTGCCCAAATTTTTTTATTCCCATGCTTCCAGCATTTTTAGCAGCTTTACATCTCAAGTTGGACCGATGCAAAAAGAAAATTCACTGCAGTGCTAAAATACATTGCAAATACACATTTTACATCCAACAGCCTTCTCCAACTTTTACACAAAGATGTTACGATGAGAATAAGTAAAATTTCACCCGTTCACTTTCTGTATCTGTTCATACTATCAACAAGAACAAAAAGAATTTCTGTTCTCTTAACCTCCCACCCTGACATCCCTCCAAAAACACCCTTTAAGCACCTCTACTAAATTGCTGCAGTGCAAACTAATAGAATGAGGTGTTGAAACATCTATCTGTGCGACTGCAGTACAACAGATTATCATGAATGGGGCTTCCAGTTTACATCACGTGGCACAGCTTTGCTTGCACAGCAAGAAAACCACAGGCCCAATTCAAACAGCAGGGCTTTATTCTACTCCATATTGCCACTACCTTAAATTCTTGTCTTTGTTGTCTTAATAGGTATTTCCTATTTACATAAGCAGTGAAGAAAAATTGTAAGGATGAACTAAACATTTTCTTTAAAAGTTGAAGAAAATTCTTCTCTTCCTACTATCTCTGTTTCTAGGTTCTCTCTCCATCTACTGCTCACAAAAAATTAGATTTTATGCAGTATGCATAGCTAAGTTGAAATGCAGCCCTACAATGATTCCCACCAAAATCTGTGTGAAAATACAGGATTAATTACTGCCTAGCATGCATCAAAGTGGCAGATAAAATATCTTTCCACTGTTCATTTAGGACTCAAAACATGCATTGTCTCATTATGCCTTGAATGGTCTCACTTCAGCTATTACACAGTACTACAGTACATATATATGAACAAATAAAATTCTGTAAATAAGTTTCAACATACGTCATCCTGATAGTCTGCAGGATTCATCATGTTCTTAAATATTTCTGTATCCTAAAATATCATTATATATTGCTATATTTACACAATTGTTTTGGCCTCTGATCTATTTAGGTTTTAAAGATTACACGCCTGTCCAAACTAACTATCCTTGCACTTTTTCACTGGTGAATCTGGATCTGCTGAACCTCTGGTGAAAGCTGTAACAACTGGGAAATGGGGTGTTCTGGCATGAATCTGAGATAACAGATCCTGTAGGAAGCCTTCCATCAAAACTGGTACATTGCTTTCAAAAAATCTTGTCTATCACAGTACTGAAAGCTATTTAGCAACATGCATTATGCCAAAAAATGCCACCAAGCTGTACTGTAACACATATGAAATGCTCCTTAGAAATTAGGAAAACAGTTTCTCCTTCCCCTAGTTAATTGGCTCTTTGCCTATTTGCTGTAATTAAAGGAATGCCAGCATCCTTGCTGGTGATTAATAGATTTTACACTCTCTTAAGAAAAAAATGTGGCTATCATCCCCCTGACATTTTACAAAGTAAGCTCACCCATTAAACATGAAGTGTGAAAGATTTGGTTTCTAGAATAAAACTTCACTTAACAAAACGTTAGGATGGGTCCTTCTATCCTGTCTTACTTCTTTGCTGGATAATCTGGGTACTTGAAACTATTTCAAAAACTGTACAGATCCCCTCATGTAAGAATATTGTAACCTTTTTTTGACAAGCTTTTATTTGTTGCTGCTCTTTCTCCAAAACAGAAATGCAAGAAGTGAGACCGGAAAGAACTACTCACTCCAAGTTACCGGTCCAGCTCTATCTAACATTATTCCGTATATATTAGAGTCATTTGGTAAAAACTGCAACATGCCAAAAGCTATAGAAATAAAAATCTTGATATTGTTCATTCCCATAAAAGGTTCCAGTCCAAAGACAAAAACATCATTTTACCAGAGGCAGTAACAGAACTTTATCCCCAAAGCAGCTCCTATCTCCCACTCCCCTGACATGATGCTGGTACTTTCTGCGCTCCCAGAGTACGACCAGAGCATTTTTCTAAGCTTCTCTGCTTCACACGTCAGGAGCCTATGTTGGCTGATTACATTTCTAGTATTGCACTGTGAGCCTACGGCAAATCTCCTTTAGAGCAGGGTATGGCTGCCCAGTCACATGGCTGCTAGCAGGAGAAGTTCCAGCTACAGCATCAAGCTCTGGTGCTGTAAGTCTTCCTCCACATCTCTAGCCAAGGTGGTGTAAGTCATGCCCTCATTACTTTGACCTCAGATTAGGGGAAGAATCAGCCTCCCCATCTACCTTTCAGTTGAGTCTGCTTGTCATGAAACCGGCGGGGGGGGGGGGGGGGGGGGGGAAGGCAGAAAGAATCAATACTTTGTGCTGATTTTTTTCTAAGCAACACAAAAATGTCACCGAGAACATAGGAGAAAGCTTCAAATCTCCTAAGTGCTTTACCACTTGCATTTTCCTTCCCAACGTCCTGTTAATGAGGCCATTTAACGCCAGTTAATGGTGTGAACTAAGTGATTCAGAAAGAATACTCTAACAGCAGCAGGAGAAAACTTGCCCCTTGAAACACTTAAAGCTGAAGAACAACAACAAGCTGTGGCTAAAATAGTTGACTTGCTACATGTTTGTTTGCTTCTAACCAATATGAAGACCCTTTACTGTTTTTATTCTGCTTCTGGAAAATGTCTCGTATAAAAACGGCACAAATTCAACAGTAAACAACAGCCATTCATTTTACAGTTGAGAGCTCACTCCCTTGAATTTTTGTGTTGAGGGTTTGCTTACAGGAGGCAATATGGCACCTGTGGAGCTAACCATACTCACCTGAATCAATACTATCAACTCAGTCAATGCAAAAGGGGCAGGGTTAGCTGCATGCTTGCCGGATAAAAAGTAGCAGGTTCCTAAACTGAAAGGTTAAGGCTTTGGATTAGCCTTGTTCACCATGCTTGGAGTCTGATACCAACAGCAGTTATTCAGAATATATTTTTGAGTTAAAAAAGTGAGAGGCAAAAGAGTTCAGATGTCAAGTCAGGTGAAGAATGATTTTCCTAGCCTGTGAATATTTTCTTGGTCTGCAGAGAGATTAATATAAGATCTTCTGAGGTTGAAATAAATGCCTATTTCAAAGAGGCAGCAGTCTACAACTTGACGCATTTACTGCAAAGTGGGTGATGCAAATTAAAGCCCATGCACTACCTCATTTAGAGCAGGGGCTTGAACTAGTTTTCCCCAGCCCAGATAAGTGCTGCCACCACTGCTGCACCAGCAAATCTTTCACATAAACACTAACCTCAATAGCAGAGAGCGGGATTATTTGAGAGTTGAATTTCCTGTCAAAACAAGTAGGCAGGCATTCTGCTCAGCTATTTATCGGAACCTGTCTGAAAAACACTTGCACTTGTTCTCTTTATGACCTATATTTCAGAACACTCAATAGCTTAGTGATAGGAACGCTCATTGGTTTTTTAAAATTGAATATATAGTCTCTGGTCCAGATCAGCTACTGAAGAGACTTCACTCTGGCTCCCTCCCAGCCTAAGCAAGAATCCATATTCCAAACCAATTTTTTTATCCCACCACTGAACTGTTCCTCTTACTCTTCATCTGAATTATCTCAAGGTTTGTTTCACTTTCTTAAAAAAAAAAAAAAAACACACACACACACACACAAAAAAATATTCTTCCAAAGCCAGGGGAAGGAAGAATAGATTAATAACCACTTTGGACAAAATGAATTTTCTTTTTCAACTAGTTGTATGCAGATATGTAAAGATACAGATAGGAAAGAACAGTAGGCCCATAAGGGTAAGCATATGGTAGCCTCTACAGAATAGCTGAAGAGTACAGAAGCATGCTTCCCTACTCCGAAGAGAGTACTCATGCTTTTTTTTTTTTTTTTTTTTTTTTGATTTCCAAAGTTGAAAACATGTTCTGCCTTTTTCTGTGCCCCAAATCAGTTTGACAGCTTGTATAAAAAAAACCTCACAGCTATAATAATTATACGACAACTCTGTATCTTCTTGCTCTCTTTAAAACTAGAGTTGTGCTCACAACAAGTGCATACACCAGCTAGTGGCTTTGAACTACCAGGAAATACAGAGTGGTAAGGGAGCCAAGAATCTACCTTATGGGATCTTTAGGGTGGGATTTGGAAGAGTCCCGTAAAGTAACATCAGGCAAGAGAGACTGAAGAGTCAGTGGTTCACCGCTTTTTCTCAAAATTATGACTGAAGAAAGATCTAACTTCCTTTAACTTGCCATGATTGTAAATGAAGTAGTTAAGTTATTTTATTAGTAGTTAATTTAAGAATTTTACCATAATTTCAGAGGAAAGACTTATGGCATATTGAAGAAAAGGAGATAAACTTACAAGCTTCCTTTTTTTTCTGAACACAGCAACCTATTTCTAATTTGTAATTTCTTCTGTAAGTATGTCTTTTTATCTTGTTTGTTTTTAATCTTTGAATTCCATTCCTCTTCCTTCCTGACACTTGCTGTAAAGCCAGATTTTTCTGGCTAATGCATGTGCCTAGATGGTATTTTCACCCATCTACAGTGTAAGTTAAAACTGCTCATGGTTCTCAATGACCTAAACCACCATCTTTATAATTAATTAAAGAAAGATGACAAAAGTAAAGCATTGACATTTGTAGTTCAGAGAGTAACTGTCCCAAACCTTTAGGAATTAATTTGTACAGGAGAGTTGACTTTTATTCCATAAACATCTACAAATTCAAACTCTCTTCTTCCCCGTCTCCTCTTTTTAGTCCATTGCTGCTTGTCCATTATCCCAGCCCTAGGCCAGGCAGTTTCCTTTTATCCACATTTCTTTAGCTTACAGCAGATTTTCCATTTAAGTACTTGTTTACATATTGATTTTGTTTGCTTTTGACCGTGTTATCTTCATAGCACTGCAACAAGTTAGTTTTCTACATCAGTACTTGGACTTGCACAGTTCTCACCAGCAGTTTATGAAATCCTGCCTGCATTCTCTCTTCTCTCCCTAACGCCTTCAGCAGAAGCTGTTATTGTGAGGTGGGTTCTTACCGGGTTACAGCAAAGGAAAACACAAGCTAAGAAAAGCCTGAGATACATCATTCTTGAGTAGAAAACTTAGCAGTAAGTACAACTAAGAGACACCAAGACCTGTTCATGCATAACTACAGTAGAACACAGACACTGATGAATCATTCCTTTAGCTTTACAATAACATTCTTGGCATTTTGTCCAAATGAGGTAAATACTCAGAAAAACATTTATGCTCAGAGGCAGTCAAATTATCCTGTTTAAATGGGGCTTATGACTTTTCTCTGAAGCAAGAAAACACTGTTTTTCCCTCATAACACAGTAATAGTAGATGCTAAATGCCATTGAGGTGCAGAAAGGCATCACATGTGCTAGTGCCTGATGGGAGGAGAAGACAAGACAAAATAAAAAAAAAAGGAAAGAAAAACAAACATTCTTCTGGGAAGACAAATCAAATGTTTTCATGTCTCTTTCTATCATTTATCATTATTCACTCTGTTTGCAGTTTACCCAGAGAAAAATTCTACTCTTTGTGTAAAAGAAATTCAAAAGCCTGTTTAAGAATCTGTAACATTTTAAATTTCACTGACGCATACACATAGGCTAAAAACTATATCCTGTAGAAATGTCTCTCACAAAGCTCTCCAACCTAGACAAAGCATAACCCCTTTGATTCTCATCAGTTATATGGTAATCTTTTACAACCCACAAGCCTTGTATTATTTCTGAGACAAGCTAACAAGACCAAAAAAAAAAAAAAACTCCTGAAGAGTGCTAATGCGCAGCTCCATATATTGTTTCATATTCTGCACTCATATCATAGGAGGAACACTGAAATTGATAGGAGTCTCCATTCACAAAACACAGATTACTTGTGTTCAATTCTATCATTCTGTTCAGCCCCAAGCATTTGGCAGCCTAGTTCCCACTTCTGCTGAAGACTACAGAAAACAGAGTAGAGGGTAAGAGTGTCTTAGGAATCAAAGTACTTTGAGGCAACTCCCATTTTTATATAGAAGAGTGTCATTGAGATATTACTGTCTAGAGGGAGAGAAGACTGTCTTATGTGTCTTTTTCCAAAAGACTCAGTGCAATTAATGCTTTGGTGCTTGATTCATCCTCAGGAGGAGACTTACAGGGGTCAGAAATTATTGTAGGGAAGCAAGTGGACTGATTCAGTTTTTAATCAGTGTTAGCTGTTGGATTTCCTTTTCATCTTCTATGTCTCAAGTAGCAAAAGGACTGACCTTAAGAAAGTAGAGGCCAATAAAATGTATAAAAACTTCTTTATCCATCCCTGATACCTACTTATGAACTACCTGAACTATTGTTGAAGAAAACTCTGGTGGTCACCTGGAGCTTTCTGAATCTTTGACATGCAAATATTATGAACAGTAGCATATCAGACTAAGCTACACCACAGTAAGTTGTGCTCTGCTAGAATCTTTCACTGGTAGGGTCCCACACCAACAAGAAAACTAGATACAAGAGACAGGAAAAAAAAGAGAGAGAGCATGCATGCACAAAAGACAAGAGTAAAAAGAGAGAAAGTGCACAAAAAGAGAGAGCACGAGCTACTGAAGCAAACATGCCCGTTCTAAATCAGAGATTACTAATGACTTTATTCCCATATCAGAAGCCGTAAACAACAGTACAACATTTAGTTATGGAGCCACACTAGTAACTGAACAGCATGACTGACAACAAAAAAAGTAAAAATGAAGACAATATTTTAACAAGTGTACAGCCCAGAAGACAGTGCTTGTAAGTGGACATATCTTGGAGTCAAGAGCCAAAAGCATTTCTTCTGTACAGCTGGTGATGACAGAAAGTGAACATATGGAGCAAGTGAGGAGAAAAATGCTGGTGGAATGAAGAACATTTGGAAAGCTAAATCATATCACAAGAAGTAATTTATCAAATTTTCAATCAGTGTGCCCTTCCTGCAATGACTTATGGATGAGAATTTTGAAAACTTGTTAGAAATGAGGATGATAAAAGAAAAAACAGGTAACACTTCCTAGAAATTGAAAAGAAAATAAAAATAGTACTTGCTGTGCAGCCTAGGAGGGCATGATCATCATCCTGGCTATCATGACTTACTAGAACTCGAAGACAAAAACCATAGTTCATTACTTCCAGTGTCCCTACAACTTCTGTTAACAGAAGTTCTCTTAACTAGACAACTTCATAGCCCTTTATTACTTGGCCCATGACACACACACATTTGAACAATTCAGGACACCATTCAGAAGAGCACACTGATATGCATTAAAAAATAAAACTAGATGTGTCTATAATTGATTTATACAGTAAAGTTAAATAAATATTTATGTCTTCAAACAGCTACTACAAGCAGAGCATCTTACAGGAAGAAAGACAAAAGAGATTCACCAGGAATGAATAAAACAGTATCAAGCATAAAACACATTATAGACACACAAAAAGCAGTTCAGAGTTTAATCACTTTTGCTAGTGTTCAGGATTTGGTTTCCAGCAGAGCAACTCCCTAAGCTTCTTTTACCTGTCAAATGTAAAGCAAGGTCAGCATTCTGTATTACAGCACCCCAAAGAAGATTAAGTGGAAGGTCCTAAATTTTATACACAGGAGGTAACAATATGCAAGCATCAGTTACCACAAATGAGCTGATGCAAGATAGTTTGTTGTAGGAGACAGCTGTTACTAATGGGAACGCCAGGAGTAAGAGGACCCAAGCAATCATTTGGCTTGCATGGCTACATGTATTTTTAACTCTGGCTGATCCCAGAACTTCCAGGACTTAGCTGCATAACTAATGGTGTTTTGAAATGAGCTGAGTGCTCACTGTTCACGCACATTTCAGAGCTCCTGGAATAAAATTCAATCCACTACTGACTACAGAAGGAAGCTAGTTACTAGCATGGAAATAGATACCTATTCCACCACTCATGCTCACCATCCTTGTGTAAAAAGACAGTGTATTTAGATGCAAAAATGAGAAACAATCTGCAGCAGGTCTAGATAGAGATGTGTAAAACAGGCAGAAGAAACCAAGAGAGTTTGTATTAGAATTTGCATTTTGAATAATCATCCTAAGAACAAGAAGCCAAGAACTCAGTCTTCTTGCTATTACATCTGACATCTTCCTAGTTAGATAGAACAAAAGTATTTCACAAGGATGATGTCATCTTTTCCAATATCCTTTCTAGGCAGAGTTAAAGCTGCTAGATGCAAGTCTGCCTGAGACCATGAAAACAAGCTCATGTAATACACTGACAAAAAATTTGTGATTTATCCTTTCTATCAATCACTGCAATTTGTGAACGACCGTGATGTGCAGAATACTACGGACTGCAAAGAAGTCGCACACACACAAAATTAATTCTTTTAAGAGTAGTAGTATTCCACTGTTCTGTCACTAGAAAAATTCACAGAATGAAAAAAAAAAAAAAAGACAAGAGAGCTACAGTTAAATGGAAAGCAGGCCTTGCTGCAGAATTAACACATTCAAGTAATGAAAAAGTCTGCAAGCCACATTTGCCAATACATGATTTAATATCTGACAGAGCTTCTAAGACTTCCAGCCCAAAAGGTCCAAAGAAAAAAAGGAGGTGATATTTATACTGGAATTTTCATAATGAAGGGAAAATATATATCCATATGGCATAGGAATACTTAGAGTCCAATAACTCTTGGAAGGAAATGATAACTGCTCTAAAGGGTGTCATTAACAATGATATTCCTTAACCTTAGAGGTATGTATTTCAGTTTGCAGAACCTATATAGACATTTACAGATCTATTGGGAAACTCACAGATACACACCTAAAGGCAACACTAGATAGATGGTAGGTGGATTTGAAGACAGCAAAGATGTGCTTTCTACAACTTGCTCATTCCTTTTAGTTCTGCAGATGTGGAATATGCACTAAAAGTTAACATTTCAGTCATGCCTTGATATTTAAAAATTGATCACTAAATATTACCTCCCTCCTTCCCCAAAAACTATGTATTTAGAAGCCAATAAAAGCAAAAACAGGACTCAAGGTATTTATTGCAAATACATGTATTTTAAGCATAGCAAATTGTTAGCTACTAGTGTAAAATCAATTTCTGCTTGTTAAGAGAGGAATCCATAAAATTATGGTGAAAAGCTATCATGTAACTTTAAACATTTACTGGCTATGATAGGAGGGGAAAAATGACTGTATCACTTATATAGCAGCATAATCTGCTTATTCATTATATCCAGACCTATATGGTGAAGAATAGTCAGAGCCATCACTATGGTTAACACAGGTACAACATCCTGAGCTTGCAAAATTTTCTTCTCACAGTCCCCTTCTCTCATTGAGTTGAGTTTAATGAGTCTATAGGTAAGGGAAACCAACCAACAAACCAGCCAAAGAGGAACATGACCTGAGAATGTAGGTAAAGAATAAGTAGAAAAAATTATCCTGGATTAATGGAAAGAAAATGAGAGGCAGTTCAGGCATGTGTACAGGCAACTGGTCATTTTAATTTGATCATTAATTTGTTTAATAGCCAGAGAATGTGCTTTATACAGCAGAGGAGAAGTGCCAAGTTTGAATGTGCAAGTAGACAATAGGCATGTTTCTTTAAGAGCTCCAAATACAGAATAGGTGTGTTTCACACCTATTAACGCACCTTTACTGGCTAATGGTCTTCAGACAAGGAAGAGTACAGAAGAGAAAAAGAAAAAACAGCCTGTATAATCAGAGACTATTGGCCAAATTCTTCATGCTTTATTTACGTAAGCAGTCCCATTACACCTCTTGGATCTATTTGCAAGAGTAGAGCAGAAAGTATTTGGCTCTGAATAGTGTAATACACAAGAAATTACTTAATCCCACCCTGAAGGAAACATGTAAGGCAATGACTGATTAAGCCTTGTGAAATACAGGAGAATCATAATCTACCCATGTACAAGATTTATTAGAAAGGTGAACTAAGTCAAGCCTTTTAGTGGTCCCCATTTTCTGGTTAGTAAATCTAATGACAAGATAGCTTTCCAAATGCAGTAATATTGATCTATGTAATGCAGCATCAGTAAATTAAAATCAGCTTTTAAAACTTCTTCATGCCAGCCAGACATGAGGTATACGTAACAAAATACCACGGACCAGCTATTAAAATTCAGGCTTAGAACCAGTGCTACAGAGAAGAAAGTACTATGGAATATGGCAAAGATACAAAACCTTAAAGACACTGCTTGATCAAAAAAAAAAAAAAATCTCAAGTCCAAGATCAAACATTACATGCTACATTTTTCACTAGTCATATGAAAGTTATTAGGAATTGCTGCAGGCCCAGGGTCAGCACTGCCAACTAGATGCAGGTTATAGGGTTTTACAGCAGAAGCAGCTAGCAAATTCACAAGCTTTTTATTTATTTAGCTTCTAGTATTTCACAATAAAAACTTTGCAGTTCTGAATCAAATGTATGTTCTCCCTTTTGGTGTTCAAGGCAAGCAAACAAACAAATCAATAGTTTAAAGGGGAAGAAAGCCTTCCCATAGGACTGCAAAATTCTTCTTTCAGACTCCCATGCAATGGTAGTCTCCCTTTAGAAGTCAATCCCTGCTACACCAAAGAGGGGGAAAGAGAAGGAAGGGGGAAGAGAAGACGATTGTTTTATAGTCTGTCTCAGAAGGATCATTACTATCTGGCTGACAGCAAGATGATATTAACTTCAAATGCTATTCCCTAGGCCTGGAAAACACATGTGAAGGGAGGAGTGGAAAGGTAGTAGAGACAAATCCATCTTTTCTGGACTATAATTATTTGCAAACAGGATTGAAAACCTGGATCTGTTAGGTATTTTCCCATTTCTTATTTGTGATAGAGAGATTTGTACAGCCCAGAGAGCCTCCAAAATGTCCCTAGATACAATGAAGAAAAAAACATCTGCAAGATATCAATGCTTTGGGGTTCAAACCTGTCCTGAATTCTTAATGCAGAAGCCTGGAGCTGAGAAGAGTAAAATCTAAAGGAAGTTGTAGACTCCACTTGCACATCTGTCATGAGCAAAACAGAATTGACTAGGGGAATTTTACTTAATTTATTGCCAATTAACACAAAGATTTGATTACTGATTTGGGTATTGAGAAAAAAAAGGACAATTAAACAAGCACTTAGGGGAACACTTTCCTCCCCCTTCCCCAAGCTCAACTTCATTCAAACACCTCTCCTCTTCCCCTTGCCCAGTCTCACCCCCGCCCTTGCTTTTGCTGCAGGTTACCCTCCTTCCCAGTCCCTTCAGTGAGGCAGGCTGCAGTCAGTGCCTAATGGTTCTTGCTTTCTGCCACGCTCCTTGCTTTTTAGCTTGTTTTCCTCCACTGCTCCTTACTTCAAATTTGTTTTCCTCTGCTCCAGCATGGGTTTCTCCAGTGGCTGCAGAGCCTTTTTTTTTTTTTTTTTTTGAGGGGGGGAGGAGAAGGCACATGCAGTACGGATGCCCCACAGGCTGCAGTCATCTCAGAGGCATCTCTGCTCCAACACAGAGTGTCTCCTTCCAAGAGTGCATCTCCATCTCCATCCCCAACCACTTCCACATGTCTCCTCCCTCCAGCAGCTACCACTCTTTCTTAAATGTTTGAGCAGAGACACCATGCCTCTGACTGGTTGACATTTAGGCAGATGATGGGGTGTTTGCATCAGCGTCAGAGACTTGCATGCAGAAGTTCATGGTCTCCTCCCACATAGGTCACCCGTGCAGTCCCCAGCTACCAAACCCTGCAGTTTATGCCCAGTACGGTATCTCAGAGGAGACTGACTTGGGAATGCAAGAAGGCATGGCTCCAACCGGCTTTCTATTGTCAAAAACTCTACTGTGTTCTGTGTTGTGTGACAATGCCTTGTGGCCCTTCCCTCAATTTGAGTATTAATATCTCTCCTCCTACATGGCTGCCATTTTTCCTGGGAAGTCACAGGAACTTCATTATCCAGGAGATCTCTTCCCCTCCAACAAATTTGGCTGAAGTTAGATTAAAATGCAAATGCATCCTAAAGCTATTGTGGAATGGAACAAAGTTTAAAACATATGCAGCCAGATTGGAAATAAAAAAATATATTCTTGAAATGCTATCAGATTTGGATCTCTTAAAATTGTAACTTTAAGCTTTCAAAGAAATAAAGCTTATGTTACCATCAACTCTATTTCTGCAGTAAATTCTGATCCTGTTGCCTATTTTCACCTATATTTATTGGAAGGATTAATTGTCTAAAGGTTATACACATTTCTTGAAAAGACTGTTTATGAAAGAAACCATATTAATGCTTTCAAAGAAAAAGAGACGTGAGCTCACGCCTTTACAGAACAGAGAATCCATGCAAAAGCAAAGTCTTTAAGGAACAAATGAGTAAGAAAAAGGTTCCCTTCATTCTGTTCTTCAGAGACTTGCTGTTAATTTTGGGCAGTCTTTTAAAGACTTGGAGCTGGGAAGAGGCCAGATTTAAAACAAACAAACAAGCAAACAAACAAAAACACTACTGTAGAATTTAAAACAGGTTATATTAACTCAACATTAAAACACAACCAGACATTGAAAACAGCCCAGAGGGTATTAAGGTTTGACCCTTGTAATTAATCAGCAAACTTTAACACTGACCTGGATTTCTGAAAATGCCTGGACAATATCAGAACCCTCTTGCACTTTAAACTACATAATAAGTTGAGTGTGTCATAAGCAGCAATAGAATATAATCAAATAAATCATTTCCAGAGTTTAGGGGTACTAAATTATAATATCTTCCATCTCTTCTCTTCATAACTCAGTGTGACTACCTTATTCTTCAGTTTGCTTACCATCATGTTGTGAGCTGCTTACATTACAGAATTAAGCAAGCATATCTTGGGAGGTGTTAAGGACAACTCCTATTTATATGCTGCTCTACTCTTTCTTAGCCCAGTTATCTCCACAGTACAGGACTGCCAATATTTCCCTCTGTTTAGATAGACAGATGAGAGGAGGCTGGGGATTTTCCTTTTTTTGGGGGGGGGGGTAGACTTCTAGTAGGCATAACAACACACAAAGTGGCAAAGTAATTGATCTCATCATAAACAAGCCTATAAAATGGACTATCTGGGATATTCTAGGAAAAATTAAAGAACATACAATCCCCAGGGGATGGAAATCCAAAAAAGCAGGTCTGAAAATGCTACACCGTACTAGCAGTATGCTTCAGTGCTCTTGGAGGAAAGAGTTAAACAGTGACAGGATGAAACTAATAAGAATTAATATCTGCCAAAGGAAGAGAGAAACAAAATAAAGGGTAGCACCGTGAAGGATGAAATTAGTCTTATCAGTACAGAAGGATCAATGAATGAACTGTAAAAACACATTAACGCTGAACAGATGATGCAAGGGTTCAGGGAATTAAACATGTGACTCTTCCCAGCCTGGACAATGATGATATGTTAGTAGAAGGTGCACTAAACATGAAGGTTTGGAAGTCTTAGTGCTTAGTTATTGATATTACTTGTTCAACATTCTTTGATAATTTATCATTTCTGTGTGTTTTTCGTCTATATAGTTTCTCCATCTCTCTCCACCTATTTTGCATTATGTAAGGCAGATCATTTACAGTGCTTTAACCATCTTGATTGACAGATTTTTATTTGTCAATTGTAGTCACTGTTCCTCCTATTTTGTTAAGGCCAGAGCACCTTACAATTATGAGCTAATGCTCCTAGAACCACTCCCCAGGTCACCTTAAAACAACAAAACACCCCCATTGTTCCAAACCAGCCTGCAGATATCTGATTATCACTTACAGCTCTCACCACCTACTCCTCCAAGTGCAAGGTGTGTTTCATTAATTGCATATTTAAAATTATACCAAAACAAGACACTCCTTTTAGGGAGACAAGTGCTTGAAATGGAGACAATTAACATCGATTGTGTACTTACCATGTTGCTTAAACTATGATAAGGTGCTTAGATGCAAGACGTATCAGCATGATATAGGAACTTACAGAGAACAGAAATCAAGGTTCAAATTCATGATTTACACCCATTATGGTTATTTATGCAGGGGAAAATTCCTTCCAAAGTTTCTATTGTTTTTCATGGTTGAACTACAGTTTATGCAATCATCCCGTAATCATGTAATGATTTCATTTCAAATAGGAATGACATTATAGCACCCCCCCCCAAAAAAAAAAAATCCACAGAGCATTCCTATGTCTACACACACGCACACACACACACACACACACACACACACTCCCATCATTGTGACACCCTTCCTCTATGCCAGGGCTAGGTGCATCAGAGTGTCACTCTGAAAAACTTAACTAAACAACCTCAACTAAACCCATGTTAGGGAATATATTCTATTGACAGTAGCTAATTTTTATCCAAAGAGTCAATCAAAATGAGGATTCTAAGACAGACACAGGACTAAATGTAGAGGCTAAGCTTAACATTTAAAAAATAAAGTACTTGTGATAGTGTAATGCCTGCGAGAAAGGTTTCACACTCAGTATTTCCTGACTGCACTACAATCTGGGAATGGAATGCATTTTCAAAGTAGTACAATCAGTTTAATTTCAAACTGTGTTCTTTATATTCTATAAATCTTAAAAGAATATTTGGTATTAATGCAGCTTTGAAGCATGCATAACACTGACCTACAGAAAGCACACGCGCGCACAAACATGCACTCTGATCTCCACCCCAGTGATCTTTGTTTTGACAGGGGTCTTCCCCTGCAGAATTATGCTCTACACTGCAACAAAATGGGATGTACTACCTCTACTGCTCTCACTCCCTGTTGCAGCTCTGTGCAAGACTAAAGGAATAAAATAGTTTTCCCTGAAGATTTCTCACACTGTTGAGATGTACAGCTTCTTTTATACTCCTTGAGTTTAACACATTAATAAGGTTACCTATTGCTTTTGTAGCTCAGAGGTGAAAGCATTATAAGTTAACGACACCCTAAAGAACAAGACAGGTATACAGACAACATGTTTCTTTTGTTTGATCCTTTCTTTTCATAGCCCAAAACGGGTGGATACCTTTTAACCTCTTTGTGCTCTTCCTCATTTTTAAGTTTCCCTTCCAGCATTTTTCCTCCTGCTCTCCCACTTCTTGGAACATTTTCCTTGGTGATGGATAAGTTAGGAGAGACTGGAAGCATCAGCTGAAATAAGCATTCAGAAAGACTGAATGCTTATGCAAAACAGGGTAGGAAGCAGCCAGGGTTTTCCAGATCTCGATTCAGAGCTCAACTTGCTCATTTTTTCCTGATGTCAGGCATTGTTCCAGGTTCATCTTTAATCCAAAACCTTTGCCAAAAAAAAAAAAAAAAAAAAGGCTCTTACATAGGCAATTTTAAAATTCATTAGAAGTGAATAAGTTTGTAGTATAATGCTCAGTTGTGGAACTCTGTGCCACAAGATATTGCTAGGTTTAACTGGATTTAAAAAATGATTGGGTATTTAAATGGATAACAGAAATGTTCAGTTATAAATATTAAAAATAGATGACAGGAGTTCTGAGAAGATTATAAACTGAAATGCTTTTATGCTTAAAGTAATTCTAATAGGGATTAAGCAAACTCCCTCTGTGAACAGGTCATTTCGTAATGATGTTATGGAAAATTACGCTCGCTGGCCACCATAACAGGCTCTGACCCTGGGTTCCCACTGAGAAGTTGAAGCAAATCAAAGCGAATTAAATAAATTTTAATTCCGCAAGTGCAGCATTTACAGCTTGAGCTGGGTGCCTCCGAAGAGGGACCCTAAACAAAGAAATCCCTGGGTAATTATACCCTTTACAATCTAAGTTCCCCACCCCTCATGGGGTCGTTTGGACCAATTGTAATATTTGGGTCTGGGGTCTTCCTGTTCTTCATTGGGTCCCGTTGTTGTCTCTAGGCAGGCTGTTTTTCCTTATCTTTACTGTGGCGGCTTCTGCTGATGGATGTACCTTCCTTGTAATCTTCCTTATCTTTCCAGCTTGAACCTGCTCTGGGGTCTTTCTTACTTAATCGGGTGAAAGTTCCTCATGTTACCTGAGTGCGGCCTAAGGCTGCAGCAAATTTAACTATTCATGCTAAGCAAGTTTCAGTTCAATATTCTTTAACAATGACTTTCCAAAGGTAATCTTGCACTTCTTGTGAAAGCAACCTGTACTCAGCCGTCTCAGGGACAGCTACTGCATAGGTGACTTGCTGATTTTAATACCAAATGGCAGGTTTTGTATAGTGCTAAGAGGAATGCCTATTGCCATATCAGGTGTTATAGGTCACCTAATGACAGACCATGAATAGTGAATGCCCGCACAAGCTGAAAATGCAGGTCCTCGGTAATACGCGTTTGGAGATTTCGGTGCTAGTACAGGCTGTTAGAAAATACCTGCAGGAACAGACACAGGAGAATTAGTTTGGGCAGTGAAAGTTTCAGTTAGTAATGGGAAGGGAAACATTTCTCATAAGTTGACAGTGATGTTTTGTTAATAAGCCAGAAGCCAAAGAAAGGATGAGGCCTGACTTGCATAAGCCTATCAGGAAATTAAGGTAGTCTAGACAGGGTAAACAAACTAATTCCATTCTAAAAGGAAGCCTGGTAATTGCAGCTTCTGGCTAATCCACAAATAGCTAAAAAAGGGATTGAATGGCATGAATGGATGCAGAGGAGATGAATGCAAGGAAGAGGGAA
Organism: Dromaius novaehollandiae; assembly: GCF_036370855.1. Lineage (NCBI taxonomy): Eukaryota > Metazoa > Chordata > Aves > Casuariiformes > Dromaiidae > Dromaius > Dromaius novaehollandiae. The sequence goes on along the minus strand of NC_088101.1, from coordinate 83,197,764 downwards.
AGTCCAGGTTAGCTGTACATTTTTCTTTCTATCTTAGTCCTACTGATTTTGATTCTGCTACTTCATGCACACTCTTTCAAGAAGGGAAGGTATCCCAGCAGGCAGCCTGAAAGTAGCAGTACTTGGGAGGCTCTGCCATACATTTCAAAACTCTCTCTTGGTCACCTCATTTCCCCCCTTCTACTTCGGGCAAGCACATCGGCACTTGCAAGGAAGCCAAGTCAGCCACCAGTGGTGATAACAAGATCACCTCAGAAGAAGGATGACAGCTCAAAGAATAGATAGGCATGAAAACACAGCAAGCAGAAAGCTTCAAAAGAGCCAGAAGGGGAAGCTGCCAGTTTTGTTTGATTCAGGGTCCTTGCATTCTGGCTACATTATCTGGCTGTATTATCTGGCAGATGCTTTCACTTTCTCTGTTCTTGTTTCAAAATATAGTGGTATTTCCATTTTGGCTTAAAGTCCAAATATAAACCATGGCCTTGATCCTTTAACAATCGAAAAATCACAGGCTATCCCCTACACACATACAGAGCCTCATTATAGTTAATGAAGCAGTGCTTCAGTCACAACCAAGAAATATTGAAGTTGGCTTTTAACGAGTTACTTCAGGAAATACTCTATATGCAAAAAGCAGATCGCAAAAACTGTGATGGGACAGTAAGTTAGACCATAGTGAAAACAATGTTGCTAGGGCTGGACTAAATCCCTTGGTAGCAAAACTGTCTCTACTGTCTTTCCATGACCCTAATCCTTGCTGCAGATGTTACAGATAGAGTGGGTTTAAGTTCAGATCTCATTGTGCGATTGCAGGACAGTAAAGATGCATAAAGTGTGGAGTAGGTGCGAAAACGTCTATTGAATCAACTAGGCAGGCATAAAATTCATGTCACATTTGTGTTTCAGGACTTTTCCTGTGAAATATAATCCTTCTGCATGACCTGAAGTAGAGAATCAACCCTCTTCACTTTTTCAGTTTTCTGTACGTCAAAATGAGGTCTACTATGCAGCACTTGACCTAAGACCCCTTATGTAACTCCAAAGCCAAGGGGAAGCACCAGGTATTTGCTAAAAATGACCAGAGTAATTTGGGGAAAGTATATAATACAAATCAAGAAACATAAAATAGATTTTTCTTTTCCTTTAGATGCATTTAACTAAATTACTTTCTAAGATATGGTACAAACCCTAGCATCATTCCTTCCATATTTTTTTCATAATAATCACTATTATTTTTGAAGGCCCGATATTCTCTCTATAGTTATTGCTGAAGTGAGTTTATGATTTAAAAATTTTGACTACTCCAATTTCCTTAGCTTTAACTCTGGCCCTAATCTTAAATACTTAACAAATATTAAAATAACCAAAACCTTTTTTGCATAGAACATGTTAATATCCCTACTATCTAAAATTATTATTCATTAGAGGGCAATGCTCCATGAAGGCCACACATTTCTTCTGTTATTGCAGACCTTTCCATAATGCCACCAAAGTACTTTAATTGCCTGTTAGATATTTGCTGCAATGGGCTCTTTTCTTCTTTTATTTTCCTCTGATTTTACGATACCTACCATAACAGAGTCCTATTCCATGACTGGGGACTAACAGAAACTGCCACAATTCTATTATTATCATTGCCACCAACCAGTTTCATGCAAAAATAGGAACCTTACTAATCAGCTTAGGCACTAATCTTGCCTTTTAGCAATATGTAACATAATGGTGAAACTAATTCAATTGATAAATTTTCTAAAATCAGAGGCCATACTCATAAATAAATGTACAAAAACACTGTCAGTCTCATAGGCTACTCAGTCAAAAAAAAAAAGGAGCAAAATTAATACAGGCCAGGCAACAAACGTTACTTCAAATAATCTTAAATTCTTTATGTGGCAAATACAAACCCAGATCAGTTCTTCAAATATGAATACTGATCAGTATTATAACAGGACCTAGTGGCAAGTGAGGTAGGTCTTTCACAACGAAAGCAAAGAACAGTTCCTGTAGTTGTGAAAATAATTGATTTTTCATTATGCTAATAATTACCAGAGGTTTGGGGACTGAAAAAGAGGCTTTTTATCACAAAAGAGGTAGATTAAAAAGCCAAAAAAAATCCAGTTGAGATTATGTTAAATACTTCAATTTATCTCAGATTTTTTAAAGTCGTATTTCCTAACTGAAATTACTTGTCAGCACTGACATGGAAGTTGTGATACTTCTTCATCAATTTGAATTTGCAGTTTTCAGTATAGCATTTTTCACTAAAAAGTTCAGCCCAGATATAATGACTGATCAATTTAGAAGTGAGAATGGTTTGACTCATATCTAATATTCAAAGTGCATTAGTCACCATAATAAGTAGAGAATCTTACCAATACATCCACGGCACAGTTGGAACAGTGTTGCTTCCAGTCTATATATTGCATGGCATGCAACAGGTAGGAAAATAATCATTTCTGAGTGTTGCCACCAGAAAACTTTTTGGCTGTTAATCTCAATGCAAAGTATACAATTTGTGAATGCTTCACTGGAAGACCTGAATCCAGTTAAGAGTTTAAACACAAGAAAAAAACCTTTTTTCCTGTGAGTAGAACAGATTGCCATGAGACATTGTGTAGTCTCCATCTTCAGAGATATTAAAAACCCAACTGCACGAGGTCCTTGGCAACCTGGTCTAGCTGACCCTGCTTTGAGAAGAGTGGATGGACTAGATGATCTCCAGAGGTCCCTTCTAACCTCAGCTACTCTGTACTTCCATTTTGTTCAGAGATTATTTGCCTTAGAAGGAGAAGAAAAATGTAGAGTGTTTCAAATATCAGGCTTTTTTCCCCAGGGCATTTATACAATTTATCTTACACAGCCATTGGGAACAGATGCTAGATAGCAGATTGTCACCCTCACAGGTGAACAGTCTAATTCTTATACCACAGAGCCATTATTCTGCTTTTTGGTCCTTTTATGGCACCATGATCCCTGCATTGTTGGCTGTACAGTTGTATGAAAAGGTGTACTAGTTAGCTAGAACCAGCATGACTATTTACATTTTTAGCTTTGGGAAGCATTGTTGGACTTTGGTCACAACCTCACACAAAAGCATTTAACTCTGGTCTGTGAATAGGCACCTACATCAGTGATCCGGGTTTATGTGCATGTACTTCACATACAATTTCATATGTACACATGTATTTCATAAGTACCCCTCTGTCTCTCTTTCTCATTGACTGAATTATATTACTCTCTTTCTCTTCATCTCTGCTCCTTCTGCTGTGGTGGTGTAAAGCTCATTTTAGGTTCGCAAGTATTTTCCACTCAACTGAATTGGGACTTACATGCATTGCAAGCCTCACTTTGGAAGGAGGGTGTAGAGAAGTTTAGTAGAGCATGTTGAACACTGCTTCATTTCAGTGCTTCCCTGAACTTTGCCTTTAGTACATTGGTCCAGGGGTGAGGAGAAGAGCTGGAACAGATGAACCCCAACAACTCCATGACTGAAAGGCAAAAAGCCCCTATCTTTAAGAGACTAAACCATTTGTTTTTCAGATACACTAATGACTTGGTCAGGAGAGAGGGTTCATTTGTGATTTCCCCCCCTCGAAGTGTGTACTTTGCAAGTCACTCAATATAAAATGAAGACTGCTGTCTGCCAAATACTAAGATGACATTTTTGTACTCCTATGGTGCAGTTTATTCTGCACCATATAAAAGGATTTATTCATTCTGTAAAAATGTATTAGACAAAGATCCATTTCAAGCACTCATTGCCAATGGAAGGTATCATACTGTTTAAATATGTTTATAAAACAAATAGATGCTTTCAGATTTGCAGATTACATGTTTCTGGGTTCCAGTTCTTCACGAATAAACCTAATTGAAACATGAGTTGAAATAAATAGAAGTGCTGTCACACCAGATGACAGGCAAACTACATGCTTTACTTGGCTACCTGCATAACAGTTGGATTCGTTATTTAGTTTCCTTGCAAAGTGACCTTCCAACATGTCTGCACACAGTTACCAACTGCAATTTACTGGAATAGAACATTTCTCAACTTGTGTGTGGCAACATCATGAAGAAAAAAGAAAAGATCAAAGTGCAGTTAAGTCAAATAGAGCACAGATTTGTTACTTTAATAAGGCAATATGCTGCACATGCCACAGACGATAATAGCATAACCTCGCGTAAACCAGGGACATCTATTGCCAAAAGTTAGTGAAGATATTTATTATGCTAGCCCTTGGTTAACTTTTCCTTTTCAACAGACTGTAAGCAACAACATGTGCTCTTTTTAACACAAGGGGATCTTTAATATTTACTATAATTATTGCCTGAGCTGCTTAAATTCTTAATGATGATATTAACATGTAAGCCCATTTCACAAAGCTCAAGCTGCCATTTAAATAATTCTACAAATTGTACATGGCCACAGCTGTGGTTCCTTTTGTTTAGCAAAACCAAAGTCAGAATTCACTTTAATTCAAGTCTTCCCCTTTTTTAAAAAGAGGGATTGGAGATTCTAGAGCCATGAGGTTTGAATGGACTCTTCTGATCTCCCTGTAATGCAAAAAATTATTTCCACAGACAGTATTTATGAGCAAGATTCACAAGTCAGTAGCTGCGACTATTCTGGTACCAGACTAATTTCCCCATGTTCATGATTTTTATGTTCTTCTGACTGCAAGCTCTTGGGATGGCCCTGCCCTTCTTTGGTTCATTCAAAGATCTATCACATTACAGTTAAAATACAGTCCTTAGCTGTTATCATAGTTTACAGATACTCTGTAAATTCTTTGAAAGGTTATTTAGACCCGAGCCAACATCAATAAACACCCATGTAAATAAAGCTGGTCCAGAGAAAAATAAAATAAAATAAATAAAATAAAATGAAATAAAATGAAATAAAAGTGAGTCACTTCTTTGTCACAAATAAAACTGAAAAAACATGTACTTTGCAAAAGCAGTGCCAATTTCAGCAAAACTTTGTTTTTAAATAAAATCAGATTAACTTTTAAATGCACTGGACTAAACCATTTCAAATTCCACAAAGCGAAGCATTTCAATTTGATGGTTTTTTTCTGTTTTGGGGGGGATTATAGTATAAAAAGGGATATTTGGACACACACCCCTCCCCATACACCTACCAAAATGTTTCAGTCAATCCCAAATGATTTATCTTCTTCTCCCCCAAAAAACTCTCATGAAGACTCTTCATGTCAGGAGATTGCTTCTAATAGGAATATAGACAAACTTTCAAATCCCCAAATTCTTCACAAAGTGAAATTTCTTCCTTTACACAACTAACCCAGCTGCTGGGAAGCTCTGTAGTCTGCAAATACAGGGCTGCTTTTCAAGTCAGCTATGTATGCCACTCTTCCTTCCTTTACAATTCAGCTTGTAGCCGTTTCAGCCTATACCACCCATTGTAAATTCATCACTAATCTACCCAATAATTATACACCAATGCCAGCAATAAACCAAGCCAGAAGTTATTCTAAACACTTTTTCTTTCTTTTTTTTTTTTGGGGGGGGGGGGGAAGGGATGGAGGAGAGGAGGAGAAACACAGGATGGGGGCATTAGGCTTGGGTGGATGCTTTCCTTTTTATCTCCAGTAGGTAGATTTCATCCCTGGGCAAACACGTTCCAGTCACTTGTACAGAGTCAGCAGTACAACTCTGTGTCTGGAAGAAGAGATCTCACCATGGAGACAGATCTAGATGAAGAACTGGACAAAGAGATCATCTGTTATGCTGCACAGTGTATTTCTATCTTTTTTTACCATAACCATTCTCAGATGCTCCCATCATTTATGTAACTAATGGAGTGTGTGCCTGTATTTTACAGGACCTGACAGAAAACAAACAAACAAACAAACCAACCCTGCGACCAACCCACACTCATGTATCCAGAACACATGCACACACAGCACTGTAAGACTTCCTGCCTACATTTGTACAAGCCTATTCCTAGAGTGTCTTTGGCATTTCATGTATGAAACATGGTGCAAGAGTTACTGGTTCTAAAAATCCACTAGGACGACATATTCTTCAGAACCACTGACACCCTGTCCATTCACATACAGGCCTGACTTACTGCACATGCCTATATAACTTCCTCTCATGGAGGAAGCTTTCATCTACTTTCTCCTTTTACAGAAAGGCCAAAAATTGTACTATTTCTGTTCTATTCGCAGTCCAGTCACTTCTACTCTGAACCTCCACGTCTTACCTTGTCAGTTTAGATTTCACACTCTTAAGTGCAGGGTCTATAGCTCACTTTATATAAATTTTTAAGAGATTAAGATGCTGGAATGGTCTAGGTAACTGTATAAAATAAGTATCCAATAGTTTGTGCTTGCTCTAAACCACAGAAAACAAAGCCCAAGTTATATATGTTTCAACCAGAGAAGGAAAAAAACAAATGAGGCGAATATAACTAATGAGCTTGAGATAATCATGGAAGCTGCACATAGCATTCTACTATGAGCATAGTACAGAGAGAAAGACATAGTAACTTGGCAAATGGTTACACCTCTTTAAATATCCAAATGAGGCCTGACACAGCAGCAAAATACCAGCCAAATAAGCAATGAACAATTACTTTGTTAGCCATGCTTAGCCCATCAGAAGGTTGACTGATGATAGGAAGCAATGCCAATTGCTTATGCCAAATATTGGGAAGAATAAATCCTTGAAGCTGAAGATTCTTAGGTTTTTAAATAACCTACACATAAAACGATAAAAATTGACACTTCACATGTGTAGTGGAACACTATTACTTTTTTTTTTTGCTCATTTCTGTAGTGCATCAAGTTCAGAACTAAAAGAAGAGCAAAGATGATACTGGTACAACAACTCATTTCTGGAAAGTACAAGAGCTGTGATTGCACCTCAAGCACCCAAAGAAGATGCAGATAAGCAGGCAGTACGAAAGACTGCTTCCCTGCTTTTGTTTGCCCTTGATTCTACTATCCATTTTTGGTTTAACTCTGTAACGCCCAGGTGACAGAAAGCATTCTATGAAAAGAAGGCATTCTAAGAAAAATTATTTAAGTGCAATAAATTTTCCTTCAGGAATGGAAATATATCCTCCAACACCATCAGACTTTCAATAAATGCCTGAGTTTCCCTAGAATAAATTCAGATTAATTCATGCTTTGCTCACCATTGCCATCATTTAAATATGTGGAAGTCATCTAGGCAAGAGTAACCTCTTTTAGGCCTCCCTTGTTTACATTCTGTCCAAAAGTTTTAAGAAATCTAGCCTTATAACATCTCTAGTGACACTGCAGTGGCATACATGCTCTGAATCCTCCACAAGCTATTATGTCAGGTCAAGGTCTCTCTCTTCCTATTGCACAATCCCACTCTGACTTTTGTTACCTCCTTCTCTCCCTTAAGGCATCTCGTTCCAATTTGATCATAAATGCCTTATTTGTAACACTAAGCTTCACACTTCTCTGTCTTATTTCCAGCTAGTTCCTGCATCTGGATGCCATTCTCTCCTGCTAGAGCAAAGATCACAGCGGCTACTTTCAAATCCTTTCACTAGCTACACTTTATCTAGGCAGAAATCTGCATGTCACTAAGATACTTGTTTTTTCAGTGTGCAACGTCTTGCCAGTGGAGGAACACAGATTAGCAAGTGCCTGACTCTAGTACACTGTTCTGTGCAGTTATTTCTGTAGTGAACACAGAGCCTTAGCCAGAATCCTGTTCTAGTATTCAAAGCTTGCTATGAAATAATTCTGCCTGCTCTGCTGGGATGCTGGGCCCTCCTGAAATGATGCTATTGCTGCCTAGCAGAGGGCAGGTCAGGAGCAAAGATAGACCTCTGAGCCAGAAAGGATAAAAGCAATCTCTGTGTTCAAAGCACTGAGCGCCAAATTAAAATCCTGACCAAGATTCCCTGCAAGTTCAGCAGTTCTCTCAGATCCTTTCATTTAATAAAGAGCAGAGCAACCCCTGGGCCTGGTTCTTGGGATACGGTAGGGAATGAGGGAGAGAGAACATGGACATTGCTTACATAATGGACTGGACTCAGATAGTCTAATGATGAGAGCATAGAAGTGGATAGATTGTTTGAGAGCCTGTCAGCCCTAATCCATCAGCCAAGACAGAGCTATTGCTTAGAAAATAAGTAACAAATAATTACACTACACTCTGGCAAGGTGAAGTCATGACTTCAGCTTTTCCCTCCCTCCTTCCCAGAGCTCTGCATTGGTCTTGATGCATTTGTGTGCATGGTACTGGATTGCAGGTGCCTTGGGGCTGAAAGTGTAAGCACTGTAACAGGTCAGAATTGCTACTAACGTTCCAACAATACTATTGTATGAAAATGGTTCTTGCAGCTCTAAATCATTGTAAATGTTTGTTAGTCATTCTCACAGCAACAAAGATAAGTTATGATCAATCATACCCTACTGTACATGGGAGAACTGGAGGTCTGAGTGTCCAGGGTCGAGTGCCTACCTTTACATTCAGATGTAAATTCCCTGATCATAGATCTGTTGCACCAGTAGGCAGTCTTGGATAGACTCTGTCATTCTGCCACGAACTGGCCGTTTATGTCTCTCTGAAGAATAAGTTAGTAGCTCTATTGAAACTCCTTGGAATCAACAATTAGGTAAGAAGAGAAGAAACAGCAAGTGAAAAATTTGAGATTACATCATCAAGTACAGGGTAGAGCTCATCACAGATGAAAGCTTCTAAGAGTCCCCGTGTGATCCATGCACCCTTTTTACCAGCAAAATAACTCTAAAGCTTGCATTGTGCCCAAGCTTGGAACCAGCTAACTTTCACTGAATCCTGCCTGTCACTAAAGCAAGACTCTTCATTATTAGTGTGTGAAATACTTTTATGCAAAAAACAGCATTATTAATGAGCTCAGCATTCATATTTTAGTGGAAGACGTACTTTATAAAAACCAGCAATAACCGTATAAAACCTAATTGCAAGTTGCATGGTACGTTAATATTGTCCATAAACAAACACCCAAGAAATAAAACATATGCTAATGCAAAACAGAATTTTATACTTGTACCTGCCAAAACAGATGGAAAGAATCTCAAACAGAAATCTGAAAATCTGAGAGCTTTTCTTAAAGCACATTCCTTCTAAAAGGAGGTCCAACCTGGGATCCAAGATTTATCTGAGATTTTATTGCTAATCAGACTAAGATATTATTAGCAAGTCACAGCCCAAGTTTGTTAGGTATCAATTGCACAGATACAAAAAACAAGGAGACACTTTCTGCTCTGATAACCTATTTAAAAGGTAGAAGGCAAAAGAATTCTTCCCCAAAGCGAAAGAAAGAAGTGAAATGGCCTAATAAAGTTAGACAGCAAGACAGTCCCCCTACACAAGCCAAGAACAGATATCAGGCCTGAGGCTTATCAGTGCCAACATTTCAAATATTAAAAAAAAGCAGTACATCAATTTAAGAAGATTCCATTCACATATTAATATTTTAAACAGGAGAACATACATATGCATTTTTTTTTTGCTTTGTGGCTTCTACAAGAAGGTTCAAACCCTTAACAGAAAAAAGTTTTGCTGAAAAGGTTCAGTAACGCTTTGGCCCAATCTGCCTTCCCTCTCCCTCATCTGACCTGTACAAACAACATGGAGTCTTGTGCTGAGAAAAATTAAGATTTGACATTCAGAAGAAATAATCCTGGGTTGCACTTTACCAGAAAGGCAAGCCTTTTTAAGCTTTCTGACCCTGTCAGTGTAGCAATTGTAGGAAAAAAATCTGAAATCTGTACTGAAGTGCAGTCTTCTGCAGGATTAAAAACTGACTAGTAGATGGAATGCAGTGAACAGTGTTTATTTAAGAAATTGGCTGTGGTACACATGAACCACTGTCTTCTACCAGATGGAACTGCAACCCATCTCTGCTAAATGGGAAACTGGCCCATAACATGGTGTTGCATAAAATCAGTATTAAATTTGATCAGCCTTTCACAGGTAAGAGTAGACATCAATAATTCCACATCCACTGACTGAGAAGATATCTCTCCATAAACTTCAGTGGATATGGCATTAAAGTCTTGTTGTATTAGGTTTCCTTAATGAAATTTTCAACTATTTTTTTCTCCCTGAGAGATTTTTATCCATCAGAAATATAGAGGACAAATTATAAACCCCTTTCACGAACACACACACACACACACACACACACACACACACACACACACACACACACACTTTGAACATTAGCAATTCAACAATACTGTTGCAATATGCCAATATACAACAACAACAAAAAAATCTTGTACATCTGCCTAGAGTAGAATATGTAGCTCATGAAGCATGTAGCTGAATCTGAACCTCAAACATCCAACTCATAACTGCTGCTCTTCAAGTTTATGTTAATCTCTTTTTCCAGTTAGCACTCATATTAAGTTTCACGCCTGTAGAAACATTGTATTCTTATCATTGCTCTGTAGCTTTCAGTCAGTCACTCTAGTAACTATACTGACAATATATCATGTCTGAGAGCAAAGAAAATGCCTCAAACCACAGCACTGGTTGGGGAAATAACATCTGAATATCCAAATATATGTGAGATTTTGACTGCTTATAAAATGTGATAGTGTTGAAGTAACAAGGTTGTATCTTAAAAACAAACAAAAACCCCAAAACAACAAAAACCAAGAACATATCCTGACAAAATGACAGATGAGTAAGAACTATCCAGCTCCTCACCTCTGAGAGAAGCAAGAGATCAAACAACAGAGCAAGCTGTGAAATGAGAGGGGGGAAAAAATTAATATCCTCACAATAAGGCTTAAAAGTAAATTTTCTGCTTGAAGCTAAATTGGTGTCAAGGAATCCACATACATTCTTAGTGTTTATTTTGCAGTCATGCTCAAAAATAGCACAGGACCGATGTGAATAAGAACTGCTCAGAACTCCCCCTTTCACATATGCAATCTCCCAAAGCACACCTGCATGTCAAGTCACATGACAGGGCTTGCATTGGATTACCTGACAGGGTAGATCTTCTAAATTAGGTGACGTGATAGGAGCAGAGCTCAGTGCAGAGCTTCAGGTGGGCACATCTTTTAGTTGCCCATCATTTCCTATCTCACACGCTTGTGCGGCAGCAGATACCTCCCACGTTCCTAGAACAGGACTTCAGTCAACATCCTTGTGCAGTGGGAGCTAGTGAGAGAGCAAAAGCCTACCTTCCTTTCCCTCCAAGAATAACTACTGTGCATCCTCGCCCAAAGCAGCAATTTTGCCACAGAAAGTTGGCTCTGGTTAGAGCCATTAATGAAGTTTATTTTTTTGAGGGAAAAACAGCAAAAGCAAAATCTACTATTATCATCTCCACAGCTAGGTATGTCTTTAGAATGAATAGAAGGCCTGTATCCCCTGAACAGAAGCCACTGAAAGACCTATTAGAGAAAAGAATAGACCACACAATGAATTTGTTTTCACATATCATTTAGATAGACTGTTTGCTTCAGTTTTCAAAGATAGCCTCCACAGTGCCCTGAATATATTCAGGCTTCCCTCACCCACCCACCCAACTTTTCTAACGATTTGCCAATGGTAATTTTTTAGATGGATATGGAATCTATGGAGCTGAGAGCACACACAATCCTGAAGTGAAGGATATTCAAAACTGTACTGCTGTTTCACAGAATTTATAGAAGAGTTTTGTAGCAGGACTTAAATTTTCTGGGATAAAAATGTTTATTGAATAAACATGCCTGATGTACATCATTTTTGGTGAATGAGGGAGACATTTATGCAGAGTATCCAAATATGCCCATCTAGTAAGTTATGTTAAAACATCAGGTTCCAGGCTGGACATAAAAATTCAGGCAACTGTTGTAGGAACCAGAACATCTCTTTGCAACTTTTGTCCCATATAGACAGTAACAGGAAACGTGTGTGTGAAGTATAATTATGAAGCATAATTATGCTTACAGATGAGTAGTACATATTTCATATATCTGTTAAAGATTAAAAGTGATTGATTTGGGGAAAAGCATGTATCCTGTCTTTTCCATAGATGTGCAAAAGAAAAAGGCTTTTAATCATAAATAGCATTATAATCAGCATTTGTCGTATTAAAGAAAATGGACTTGACACATCACTATTTTAATTACCATACCAGAAGATTTGGTATGTGTACATTATTTTACTCATCCTCCTGAAGTTTTGAAAGTTAAGTCAAGAAATCTGACCTTTCTGTTGTGTTATTTCCTCAAAATTCAGATTGCTGGCTACTCAGTATTATTTAAATAGTCCTCATTGTTTTTGAAGGCATAAAGGTAAATACTAGGTAACAATGGTTATGAAACTCTACAAGGCACACAACAGGTTTGCTTCAATTTTCTACAGCTCAGGTGCCTTTCCAGGACATGAACCTACTAAGTTGGTAAAGGATTCTGGATCTTTCACAAGAAAAGTTCTTTCCAGGTATTTTTTTTCCCTCAGCCAAGGTTGAAAATACTGTAAAAACTACCTCTACAGCAGTATATAACCACTTGCAGTCTGGATCTGTGCTGGAACACAGAGCTGAAAAATAATGTATTTTCAAAAGAATTAACAGGGCTTTGAGGCCAGATATTATCGTCATGCCTTGTTTCTGTGAAACTGAGCTGGCAACAAAACCCTTAAATAGTTTTCCATGTCAAGTATCACCTTTTTCTCACCTCTATTTGAGCCAGATGTGCAAGTTGTTGGAAGGGCTTTTATATTTTTTTCCTCTTCCCTCTCATTTCCTAATTCAGTCCTTACAAAATTAAGTTACTTCAAGTATATGCATGTATTAAATTGAAGATAAAGAAAAAAACATTCTCCCATGCCTTCCAGAAAATACAGCCTTTATAAAGTAATACACAAAATTCAATGGACTTCCATATTTTATATTCAGAATTATTAGATGGGGGGAAGACTGAACCAATTTTTTCCCTTGCCAACATATAAGTCTATAGACAGAGAATCCAATTTCATTTCCTTATTGTTAGAAAACGGCTTTTGTATGACAGCACAAGGATTACACTGTACAAAGTTTTGCATATCCACAAAATGATACTTGACCAGACACAGACAGAAACAGTCCATAAGTACAGAACCCCAAGGGTCAAACTGTTTCAGGTAGTAGGCAGCAGAGAAAAAAAGATTCAGCATGACATATAGCAAATTCCAAATGTATTACTACTAGCCTCTTTGTACTGCCTCTATCCAGTATAAATTATAAATGACTTCTGCACTGATCAGAATGACAGTCTGGGAGCCATATTAAACCCTACACAGAGTTTAGTTTCCTATCTGGAAACTAATTCAGTCAATAAGGTAAATGACTAGCAGAAAAAAAAAAAAAAGAAAAAATAACTAATTAGAACACAATGTGGGTTACCCAGTAAGCATTAAACATAAACAAATCTTTCAGTATGCTAAATGTGACAGCCTAGCAATGTCTCCCCAGTTAAAAATAAATAAATAAAAATCATGGATTCAGTGTTTAATCTCAAATAACCATGTCAGCCTGTATAACCAAATCATGCTACTACTTCACAAATAACCATGCCAGACTTCACAACCAAAATTACAGTTCTTTTTTCTCCTTCATGTAATAGCAGAGATTCTGAAAAACAAAACATCACTCAGGTAACCAGCATGGCATTCACCTATTTGCAGGATCCATTAGATTAGTCCAAAATCATCTAATCCAAGTCACTGTGGAGTAGGCACGTAGATGGCAACTCAGCTGCCCATTTTCATAATCCAGTCCACTCCCGCATTCGTCACTGGCATTAACTGTGCGAACTAATTCTTTTTTACTCCGTGGATACGTCTTGGGACTTGGAATTAAGAGCCAGCACAAATCATGCTGGCTCATAAGAGATTCCACTGGCTCCCCACATTTGAGGACAGCAGTTCACCCTGCTAGTTTATACAGATAACTTGAGTAAATTAGAAGACTAGTCATTCTAGTTGTTTTCTATCAATGCAAATGCTAAATCACACTCTGAAAATATGCATCTTTTCAACCTGTATCTGTAGAGAAAGCTACTGTAGATACTTTACTCAGAAAAGAAATTGAGCATCTCACTGAAGTAATCTCACTGAAGTAATTAAGCCTAGGTCAGAAATAGTCAAACTCAAAACAAAAAAGCTGAAAAAAGTGCAAGTTCCCTTGTTTTTGCCATGTTACACTCAATCCCTCCCAATTCCTTCCATGAGGCAAGGGGCAGTGTGAGGTTGGCATCAGTGCACAATAGTACTCACTTTCTTTCTGTTGCTCCTTGCTTCTTACTCCTTTCCACCACTACTTGCCTCTTACTGCTCTGCTGCACCAGCATGGGGCAGGACACAGTCCCTTCAGAGGTGTCCCTGCCCCAGCATCTCCTTCAAGAATGTCTCCAGCTGTGACCCCAACAATAGCCATGTTCATGTATCCCTTCTGCTCCCTTCTCTGCTCCAAAAACACCTCTTCACATATCTCTTCACATCTCCTTTTTGTGTCCTCTTGTGTCTCTTCTCACATGTCTGCTCCCACCAGCGGCTACCAATCTTTCTTAAATACATTTGAGCAGAGGCACCATGTGCTCCTCTGACTGGTTGAAATTTTGGCATGCAGTGGGGTATTTTCATGCTTTCAGAGCTGGCTGAAACCAGCTGTGACAAGTACGGAGCACTTTATGGCCTCCTCCCACACGGGTCACCTCTGCAGCCTTCTGCTACTGAAACCCCACAATTTATGCCCAATATGTTCCATCCCTCACCTCTGTGAAACTCATATTTGAGAACTGTTTGAATATACATCCATTATTAACTACTTCCAACATCATCATAACCTTAATATAGATGCATTAGCAGCTCTACCCTTTCTCCCAGGCAATGGGGATTGACATTGTTACAATGTGTACCTGCACTCATTAGAGCTCCAGGCCTCACCCCTGCGAACCAGGTTAGGAGTTAACATTATTACAATCTGAATCACACTCCTCCCCTTGTGCCTGTGGACCACGATATAGCAGGAACTTGCATCTGTTAGACTTCATCCCTCACCTCAAAACGCAATACCAAAAAGGTTACAACAGTTTGAACATACATCCATTACAAACTTCATCTCTTCTATCTACAGACTAGATTATCAGGGTTAACATATATTTATAAAGAATTTATTAAGGCCTTGACTCTGCAAAACACACAACTGAAAACGTTAAGCAGTTTGAATACTCACCCATTACAAACCACACTTTGTTGCTCCACGGAGGTATCTCATTTGCAGGAATGACAAGACCAGGCTGTTGCTTAACACATCCCCCAATCAGCTGATCCCAAAGCCCTCCCCCCTTGCACAGGGCAGCGTTTACAAGTGCTGCAGGCTCCAAAATCCCCCAGAGCAATGCTCTTTTGAGCCATCAAGCACCCTCTGTTCCCTCAAAGTGTCACAGCTGCGGCAGACCCGGAGACCCTCCGCGGCATCCCACTGGAGCTCTTGGATCCTGCAGGGAGAGACGGCCCCACCTCTAGGCCCCAGGGGCAGGGACATGGGGCAGGACCTGTCCCAATTCTTCCCAATCACCTGTCCACCATCCCACACCTACCCCCACCCACCATACACAACAGGCACACCGCTTCCACTGCAGCACAAATTCTCAATACCAGAATCAAGGCTCCTTCTTTGTTTCAAAGTCACTACAATTACCCCAGCCCCAGGCCATGCCCTGTCTGGGTGTTGCCCACATCCTCCACCAATTACTGTTCCTGAGCAGAACAGGGGAATTTCACTTAATTTAGTATGCTGCCAATTAACATAAACTTCTAATGACTGATTCTGGCATTCAGAAAGAAAGAAAACAATTGAACACTTACGGAAATCGCTTTCTTCCCCCCTTCCCAGGCTCAGCTTCAGCCAAACATCTCCCTGCCGCCATCTCAACTTGCCTTTTCTCTGCACATCACACTCAGACCCTCCTGATCCCTTCGCTGAGGCAATGGGTGATGGAAGAGGTTGGGGTTCGTGCATAGTGGTTTCTGTCTACCACTCATTGCTTCTTGCTCCTTTCTGCCACTGCTCTTTGTCTCTTACTGCTCCTCTACTCCAGCGTGCATTCCTCCACGGACCACAGTCCCTTCAAGGGTGTCCCTTTTCCAGCATGCCTTATCCATGGGCTGCAGTCCCCTCAGAGGGGTAGCTCCTTTGGCACAGAGTGCTCCCTTCTATAAGTCCACCGCCAGTCATGTCACCAACATCTTACCACCTTCCCTCTGGTTTCTCCAGAAATGCACCTCTTCACACATTTCCTGTTGTATGTCCTCCTGTATCTCACGTGTCTCCTTTCCATCTTCTCCCACCACTGCTTACCGCTCTTTCCTAACTACGCCTGAGCCGTGGAGCCATGTGCTCCTCTGGCCACAGCTTTGGCACGTGGGGGCTGTCCTCAGATGTTACAGAGCTGGCTGGAACTGTCTGTGACCAGCCCAGGGCGGTTCATGGCATCCTCACACACTGGTCATCCCTACAGCCCCTGCAACCAAACCCTGCAGTTTACGCCCAATGCACCTTCGTACAATCCAGTCTGATATTCTCATATGTAACATAATGTTTTCAGGGATAGAAAAAAAAATAGGAGTTAACATTTCCCAGACAAGGAACAAGAGATGCAGGAAAATAGCAGCTACTTCCAAAATGGCTCCTTTAAAGCTGACAGGGATCTCCTGCTCCTCCAAATTGCTAATTGATAAATAAGATGATGGGTCACAGCAGCAGCACAGTCCACTATCAGGAAGGAAAGGGAACAGGCAGCCTCCAGCCTGGTAAGTCTTCAGTTCCCAGCAGTGATCATGACAGTGTGGAGAGGCAACAAGTATCTTGTTCCACTACCTCCCAGTTCATCTTGCTGGGTTTGAGTCTTCAGGATGGTCTTAGGTGGGTCTCCTGGTCACAGGTCTTGCTGGAGTCAGAGGCAAGAGCAGGCAGCATGAGTATGCAGCAACCTCTGAAAAGACTTTAGCAGGTGGAGCTTCCTTTGGAGATTATGCTGCAGTGGCCACAAGGTGTGTGAAGCGAACCCCCAAAATAATGCCTACAAGGGAATACAATTGTGAAACACAAAGAGGAAGGGGAATACCTGGTGCCGTCCTCCCAAAATGCTGCACAGATGTGACTAGGGCACTCCAAAAGAGCCTGAGGTTGATGCAACAAGTTGCATAACCATTACTGTTTCAATGACAGAGAAGACCAAATATGAGAAGACTTGTTACAAAAAAAAAAATTAAATTAAGATTTTAAAAACACAGAACATGGTGTTAGGCTGATGATTTGTTGTCCAGTAAACAGAGAGAATGCTCCTTGCATGAATGAAATCACTATTTGCATTTAAATCTATAAAGCGCATCTTGTTCATGCAGTACTAAATATAACAACATATTACAGCTAATCTGTTCAATTTATAACACCTAGATAGCTTTTCATGCTTCTGTTGTCTGGGCCATTAAAACGTGTAACTATAATAAAATAGTATCTATGAAAATATTTAATATTCACAACAGTGACACCATTGCACCACAAGTTGCAAGCAGGAAGCATACTGGAATTCCACATTTGTGTGATGTTAAATGAATTCCGTCTTTAATAAAAAAGAGGGGCAAAATCAAACAGTGCAAAAATGTTTGCTTCGGCTTCTCTGATGGCAGGGAATACTGTCCAGTGGATGGGATTTGGAAAACATGCATTTAAGACTGTTTTGAGCCCCTTTCTGGATTTTGCAGAAGCTGGATAGGTCCGATTCACCCCCTACCTGATCGGGAGAGACATAGTTGGTCAGGGCTCGGCTGCTCTCGGCGGACACTGACAAACACCGCAGCTTTTTCCACATGGCATGTCCCGTAAGGGCACAAGCGACCAGGTTTCGGCGCGGCGGTGGCACCCTGTGCGGGAGATAGCTGCGAAGCGCCTCCTGCTGCTCCCAACCGGTTCCAGCCGGCTCTGAACCCGTGAAGCGCCTCCCGCCGCTCCCAACCGGTTCCAGCCGGCTCTGAACCCGCTGTGGGCAGCTGCAGCTGAGAACCCCGCTGCACGCCGAAGTGTCGCGTGCGAAAAGTTCAGTCTGCCCGGGGAGCACATGGCGCCTGGCTCGAAGAAGTTCGGGGAAGACACCGGCATCTGCTCAGGGAGGGAGACACACTCCTGGCGAGCCCCCGATACCCCCAGAGCAGGGACATCCCTGAGGGACTGTGACCGTGGGTGACCCACACCAGGGCAGGAACACTAAGGAATGGTGTGATAGGAAAACCGGTAAGCAGAGTGTGGCAGAAAACCAGTAAGTGGTAAAGAGCAGCCAAAATAAAAGGTCACACGTGTCCTCAGCCTCCTATGCCCCTGGTTGCCTTGCTGGAGGAATTTGGATGTACTGAGTGTAACCTACAGCACAAATAAGGGTATTTGAGACTGGGGAGTGAGAAGAATGGATTTGGGTTTAAAAGTTTGTGTCCTTTTTCTCCATACCCAAGTGTTCAGTACAGTGTTCAGAAGTCTGTGTTGATTAGCAATACATTAGGTAAAATTCTCTGACTTGAGACTGTTCTACCTGCAACAGTAACTGCACAGAAGAGGCGTGATTTATTTCATTATCTGCCAGTGCTGCATATTAAAAAAAAAAAAGGGGTAAAGCATGGGAAAACTAAGGCAGATTTGGGCTCTGCCAGGAACCGAAAGACTTCCACATCTTGTGGGATATAAAATATCTCATGTCTGTGTCTGTACCTCATAGTCCATTTAGAAAGGCAGTCAGAACCTGATTGCACTGGTTCAGCCTCTCCTCCACAGAGCAGAACAGAGCAATTCAATATGCTCTGCCTTTCATCACTTCCCTAGAAAATGACTGGATCCAGGTGCCTTTTGTCTTGTAAGGAGCCTGCAGGCCTGGCCCAAACCCCTCAGTGTTTCTCAGCATCCAGAACTGTGAGTTGTTGTCTTTGTGTCTTTTTTTTCCGGTTTGTTTTTTGGGGGTGGGGGTTGGGGAGCAGAGAGGAATATGAAAGCCAGGACAGTGAACAGTGAGCCATCAAACAAGACTCAAATCATCAGGTGGCAGGTACTCAGCTACTGGAAGTAGCCCTGAAGTTTTATTGATATAAAGGAAAATACTACTTTACTGTCCTTTCCTACAAGCCTTACAGATAAAGAAGGCTGCTGTCTCAATCCACCCATAAAGAAGCTCATGCTGTATGCAGTGGTCTGCGGTCATCTGGAAGCCTTTCCTGAAAGGACCCTTGTCTGTTGCTCCTTTACAGAGTACTCTGAGATTGGATACCTAGCAAGCAGCCACATGTGGGCTGCTGGCATCCTGAGACAAAAGACTTCCTGAAAGACAAGCAGTATTAAATCTTCCTGTGGTTTTCCAAATTATTGTGCCCCTGTCAACATCTGCCAGTAGCTAGGATAGAATCCTACCCAGTTCTCTGTCTAATTTTAGCCTTGCTTAGGAGGGAGGGCTGTCTGCCCGAGTAACTGACCTGGTGAGAACAAGATGAGCACAGTCTTTCACTATTTGTCCCTGGACCCCATGCTTTTGTAATAATTGTCTGTAAACCACAAACTCTGGTTCTGTCAGACCTTGATCTCTGCTGGAGCTGGCTTTGGAGAATGTCCAAGGTGAGTCTAGAAAAGCCTTTCTCAGAGATATTTCTGTAGTGAATACCTAAGTCATACCAAACATACTGCATTTCCTTGAACTCCTCTGATTCCGAACAGAAGAGGTGCAGCCTCTGATTTCTCTGAAACTGGAAGACATCTGGAAGACATTTTATAAATCCTTGAAGCAATTTGTTTGGGAGGCTTAAGAAAAGTCATTGTACCTCTCTCCCTTATAGCAGCTCAGGTGAATCTACAGGGTTTGAAAGAGGATGGACTGGGATTGGCCAATCTTGAGGTATTTCTTTACAGAGAGTTGTTTGAGGAGGGCATGGCAGGAAGGTAAGGAAAGAGCAGAGCAAGCCCCAGCTTCCCTCAAACCTACCAGTCTTGCATAAATTATGAGCTCCTGGAACCTCCAAACACACACACTGATGTGTTATATCTGAAACTGCCTAAGAAGAAATGAAGCTTGGAGCAAGCTGATTTCTACTTTGTTCTTTGTGCTCAGCAGTGTTAGAAGTGGGGAACCAGGCTGGAGTCAGAGCCAGAAAGGTGAGATGAGCACTGGCACTGGAAGTCAGAGGTTGGTTGCTATAGCCCTGAGAGTTGTGCTGCTCAGCTTTTGGTGAATGCACATTCTTATCCTCACAAAGTAAATATATTAGGAAGTCTGGTCCATCCCATCTGTATGTTTCCATGTCAGCATTAGGAAAAGCACACCAAGTTCCTCCGTTCATGACACAGCATATTCATGGGGGCTGCTTGTGGGTATTTCAGAAAATGCCATCAAAAAGTGCTTTCTTCAAACACCAAACACAACCCTCCAAGTTCAACAGCAGGAGGGAATTCCTATGGCATTTTTGTTACTGAAAACTTCTTTAAACATTGTTATTACTCTCTTTTCTTCTATTTATTTAATTGCTATCTTTGGTGTTGATTATTGAACTGCAGTGACTCTTTCAATAGTGTAAGACTGAGCAAATACACAGACAGTAAGATTACTAATCACAGTGATCTGATCCAAAATCCGTTTAAGTGAAGAGACACCTCAACCTTTCTCTCCTCTCCTCTTTGATGACACATCATTCCTTCTTTCAACTTCAGCGTACTTGGAAAAGACACTGGGCAATGTGAAGACTATATTTTTTTCTTTGAACCTCTATTCTTTGAACCTGACTTTTTTTCTTTGAACCTGCTTGCTTTTATAAGATAGAATAAAAACAAATAAAAGGAAAGTGCAATACAGGGACAGAAGGAGTAAGAACAGGGCACGCGGATGATATTTCATTGTCATTTATTTGCACGAAACTGTGATCAGAGGACAACAGAAGATCCAGAAATACGAAGATACATAGGATGTGACTCTATGTGTGCATGTGTGTGAGAGAGAGCTAGGAAAGACATTTACAAATGCTTTTGAAAATGTTCTCCAAATCAGAAATAGATTAAGAAGCCCGTAATACTACAAATACATTTTTCTACTGATATTTCTAAATAGGCATGGGTGGAGAAATGCTAACAAGTCTTTGTCCTCTTTCAAGAAAATATTAATCCCAACTTTTCAATCTAAATAATTTGAGGCAGTATGAAAAGGTATTTATTTCTATTAATGCTTGCATGAAATAATCCAAAATCTCAGTCTTTCTGCTATTTATCTGTGAGTATAAAACACAGAGATGGTGTTTTCCTTATTGCAGCATAAAGATAGACGTTTTCAATATTTGATGTGCAGGGACTGATCTTAGTTTACTGTCTCCTCATAGCAGACCACCTTACAGTTGTGACATTGGCTTTGGACTCCGGAGATCTTGTTTTACCTCTAATCATGAATTTGCTGAATTATTTTTAATGAGTCCCTTTTTCTGTCCCCTGATTATAAACAGGAGCAAAGCAGGTGACTCTTTATTCTCTGAATTTGAGAAGACTTACACATGGAACAATTCCTAATGATACAATATGGACATTGATGTTGACCTCAACAGAACAATTTATAGTTGGAAGTCAGATATATTAACTTGTATCTGATTCAAGGCACTAAACTTAAAAGATTCATAAATTTTTTCATACAGGGATGTTTTCCTCCTATGATATGAAACAGAACCTAATCTAGATTCTCTTAACTGTTACCTGTTGAAACTCTGAGCCGTCTGTTTATCATTTCAAAAATATTAACTTTTTTCTTTGTTTCTCATTTGCATTTCCTTTTCTACCTGCTCCTCTGTGTCTTAAAGAGCTTCAAAGCCTGGGCTAGCACAATGAGGCATGGCTGGAAATCCTCAGAAATACAAATAAAAACAAGTAATACTAACAAAAATAGAGCAGATATCGTTAGGGCAATGTGTTTCATTTATTGCAGTTTTCCCAGCCTCTTCCCAGAGCATAAAATTCCAGTATCAGTAGTCTTTACATTTCTATTTTACACTTTTCCTCTTTAATAATCACATATTATGTGACAGGTTTTTCTTTCCTCAGAGAATGGCGAAATTGCTGAGGCTAGAGGCTATTTAGCTGGATTGCTCTAGGTAGTATGGCAGACAATCAGGATTTGGTTAAACACTGACAATTTCTGAAACAATGAAAGAAATAAAGTTTGTGACAAATACAAATCCAGTAAATAGAACTGAGGTTCCATTAAAATTTCATTAGTCTGTTCAGCAATACTCTTCACACTCCATTCCTTCCTTTCCTGGGCTAAATCAGATGTTAATGCACATATATTTTTGACAGATTTTGATGACTTTGCTGCTTTTTATTGATTAAATCTGACAAGCCAGCAAACCCATTCTATGTCTGAGAATATGGAGATGGCAATAACAGAAATGATTTTAGGCAGGGGAAGCTGCATTAATAGTGAAGAACAGTTTTCAAATAAAGCAGAAATTAGTGAACTGCATTAAGAAATTCTTTAAAGTCTCAAAGCATTGCCTCTTTTCCCTTTCAATAAAATCGTAGTAAATTTCTATGAAGAGCTTAATGACAGAACCATTTGTTGTTGCAGTAGCTGTAAAGAAAAATGATTTAATGAACATGAAGACATAATGAAAAGTTGCAACACAACATAAAAGCCTTTTCTTCCCAGATCAGGGAATATGAGTTTTGTTTACTAACATCAGAATTTATAAACTCTCATGCAGCCCTATTATATATAAATAACTACACTGATGGACAATTTCATTAATTACCTGAATGAAGGTTTCAAAGTTGAATTTACGAAAGCTAGGGAATGTTTGAATTAGCACAGTCTTAAGTTTTGTTCCTATAATATAGTAAATTCCCCTAAGTAAACTGAAAATAAAAATGTCATTGTGTAGAGAAACACTAATGTCCTCACGAGTGATCAGGAGGGTTAGAAGCTTCACTGCCATGGTGTAGACCCCTGTGCCTTGAGCCATCACTGAAATTTGAAGGAGTTTTCTCTAGTGTACTCTGTATCCTCTCTCAAGCCTGACCCTTCAGATTAGTTCCTGATACAGGGTTGTTTCTTTCTCATAGTAACCACTCCTTCTAGTCCTACTCTCTTCATCTGAATAGCCAAGTCCTCATGCCTTTGGCCACTTATCTGGTTGTTTAGTTCAAAAGTCTTAGTTTCTCCTTTGCAGGTTCCCTACCCAGGGCTCCACTCTCTTTAAATATGCCATCCTTATTTCTTCCCCACACATCCTATGATCTAGTTTTCAGTCATTTTGCTCAACTAGCTTCATTGTTTTTGACTGTCTTCCTTACCTTGGCCTTTAACTGCATATCCTTCATACAGTATTAACTCATTACCAGCATCTAGTGTCTGCTTGTCTACATAAACTACTTCTCTTATCTAAGTATTGTTTTTGCCCAGTGCTTGTCCCAAGCTCCCTGCTCATCTGTGTCTGTTTCCCCCGCCAACTCCTCAAATCTTCAGGTGAAAGAGAAAAATCTTTTCTCCTCTCAGTCTCAAACCATTTTACTCACTGACTTCCTTTCTTCTTGCGTGACAACATGAAAATCCAAGATTTTCTTACCTAATGAATTTTATTTTCTTTTTTCCTTAAAATCCCTTTCTTCTGCACAAGTCTTTTTCAGTGTCTCCCAATTCTCATACTCAGTGTAACATTCATCTTACCTAGCTGTAGCTATGTTAAACTTAGGAGCTTACTCTAAAGTTGCCTGTTAGTCTTCATTCCAGGTTGCCAGAAAGTTAGTTATCGCATACTCTCTGATATCCTCAGGATGAATTATGCTTTAGAAGTGTTTCTCTCTCTCTTTATTGAGCTAAGAGATTAAAAATTTTAAGCTGGATATTTAGCTTCCAGCTGATCAGTGGTAAGCTGACATCATTTCTAACTTTTCCTGAACCTTGTTCTCCTGTCTGACAATTCCACTCTCTAAAAGTTTAAAGGGAATCACTAGTTATGATTTTAAATTGCCCAGGGTTTAAAACTCTTTTCATAAAAAAGGAAACAAATGTCTTTTCCCCATGTTGTCTTTAGAAACACTCGACCATTCTGGCTGAAATCTTTCAAAATGTTCAGCTCAATGTCGGCATTCAGCATGAAGAAAATTGGTTTGAATAGCTGAAGTTTGTCAACCAAAGTAATGTATTGGATAACCTTGATAATACCACACCTACGATAGTGGGGAACAGGTCAGACTGTGGAAGTTAGCAGTGGACCTGGAGAAATCTCATTTCTCTTCCCCCTATGTTCAGCAGTCATTAAAACTGCAGCCTGTTGTAATGTTCACTTCTTAATGGTAAAAAGAGAAATCTATCACTGACTTAGAGCTCTGTTATACAGTTTTGAATGGTCTAATTGAAAGAAAATCAAATTGAATAGAAAAGCTTGAAATTACTTTGATGCACCTCCTTATGGAAAGAAAAGAGTCACATCTCTCCCTGTAGAGCCTGAAGAGAACACAGAAGTCCTTAGCATAAATTAGCTATTAGGGGAAGGAAGACTTTGTATTTCTGGTGAAATATCTTCCCCTGCCAAATCCCATTTAACCACATAACGCATTTAGCAAGCAAAGCTGCAAGTCTTCTCAAGGATATCAGCTATCTGAGTTGCAGTTTCCTAAAATCCAGGTTGTGAATCTTCACAAGGCACGGATCCAAACCCACAGGCGTAGACCATCACCTGAGAGGAAGATTATTTTCCATTTCTTTCTCATTTCTTTTTGTCTACTGTGTACTGGTATATGCATCCAAAGGATCAGACTCTATACTTTATCTGTGGCAACTCTGCTGTCCTTGCTCCACTGAGGAAGGTTTATTTCTCAATTTGGCTTTTCACAGCTGGCCCGTATTTCAACCTAGACAAACTGATCCCCTACAAAGACAGCATCTAGAGGTAGCAAAATTTTCTGCTGACTCTTGCCCCAGATGTTCAGCTTCCAGCTGCTTATGATTGCTGAATAGGTTTTGATTCAGAAACAGGCAGTATTGACAGTAATCCTTCACAAAAGCATTACTTCATATCATACATTTGCAGCACATAAATCCTGTTTTCCAAGGAAAATACATTATTTTTTCCCCTTAATATACTCAGAAGCACTGCATCTAATACCTAATATCATTCCCTCATAAAAGATTTAATAAAACAAGAACATGGAACCATAACCTGCTTCCATCAATGTGTGCAAATACATCTCACTTGCACATCACAGAGAATATGGCCAGATTGAATGAACACTTGCAACAATGGCAAAAAATTGCACTGAGCTAACCCTTTTCTGAAAGGATAAATTTAAATTTTTATTTTTTTACTCCAGATTTTATGTAGTCAGCATTGTCTCACCAGCAAGTTAGCCAATTCTCACTAGAAGTGTGACATACAATTTATTAAACCACTTCTGTAAATTCTGCTGGCGACTCAGTGGAAACCTTAAGCCTGTTTGTGAATCAAGACATTGAGCTTCTAAATCACTGAGACTTCTCTGAAGTCTTGACCAGAAATCTACAGAAAGAGAAATTGCACAGCAAGGCAAGAAATAGAATAGGAAAATGAAATATTACTGATCAAATTAAGCGGTAAAATTTAAAGATGGACAATGATAATAATAAAATAAAGCATAACTTGCAGATATTAGTGAAGAAACAATATCTTTATACATGGAAAAAACCTTGCATAAAGTAGATGATAACTGCAATGCATATATCGATAAAAGTATGTGGCCTGAGAGACCATAATTAATGCTCTAAAAGAAAACACAATTTTGCCTATTGATAACCACAGCTGATAAGTATGTATTTTGTTTGTGGGGAGAGTGAACAAAGAAAACAAGAAACAATTGAATTTGGGATTTTAAATAAACAGAAATACACTTTCCCACCAGATATAAAGTCAAGAGGTTAATCCATTTTCATGGTCCAAATCTTTTTCACCCTCCATTGTAAGATGGTGTGGATTTACTCCTGCATAAAGACTGACCCTAAGCCTCTAGAAGTCAAAAGAGAGGTTTTTTATTGGCTTCGGCTAACTTTGAAAAAGATTCACAGATAAAATGATTTTGCACTGTTTACTATAGAGGGAGAAAAACCTAAACTGCATAAAACAAGTGTACCTTAATCTCAGCCTAATACTTTATCAGTTGCTATTAATTTTATAACACAAATCCCTCATGTCCTTTAGCAGGAATGCATCTTAGAACTCTAGTGGCTCGGACCACGGGGTAATAAAAAGACTGTAGGGAAACAAGTGCAGCACAGGATATCCTGGCTATTTGAAGCACCTTGTGCTTATCTTGTTCTTCAGCAACTTTTTATCACTTAGACATCTCCTATGTTTGCCCCTTTAGTCATCACACTGCTCACATACTTACATAAAATGCTTATATGTTGTGTCTGGCTAGGCCATTACAGTGTTACAAAATAGTTATGTATTGTTGTTGGTTATGCTATTTTAGTATGCATATATTTGGGTTCAAGGCAAGCTAATATTAATTATATCCTGATTTAGTCCGCTTTTAATTTTCAGGTGTCACAGTTCTCTACTTTGCCTACACTAGTCTTTACCTGTTTACAGTAAATAATATATATTTTAGATAATATGGGAAATGTGAAGGAAAAGCTGCTCAAGGGAGAAATACTCCCCAAGTTTTTTCAGTTTGAAATTTGGATATTCTCTTTTTGTGGAACTTCTGAAGTTAATAATGACTGAGCCAGACTCACTTAAAACTAGCTGCAATAACTCCACATAGTCTGGCCTGGGCTTCTAAAACCCCCGATCTATATCTGTGGTGTGGTTGCTTGCCCTTTATCTAATACCTGTCCTCACATTTTCTTACTGTCTTTAAGAGTCTTTAGATTAACAAGCATCACTCTGTTGTGCCTGTATTGGCTACAGAGATTGGTATGCAGAACAGCCTCCTCACTATGGAGAACTGAAAAGGAAAATAGCTTAATCCAATCACTAGTGTGTTAGAATGACATCCAGGAGACCTAGGATCTATTCCTGGCTCTATCACTAACAGTGTTTATGACTTCGAGCAAATCATTCTGTTTTCTGACCTTTCAGTTTCTTTACCCACCAAAAAAAAAAAAAAAAAAAAAAAAAAAAGTAGAAGAGACACTGTTTTAGAAACATCCATGAAATTAATGCATTGAATAGAATGTATGAAAGCTAAATATGTCCAATAGTTCTGAGGCTCATTTGAATTGATTGTCCTTCCTTTTTAATCTAGTGGGAAAAGGATCAGCTGAATTGAATGGGGAAGGGATTAGGCTTCAGTACTGCAAGACAGTTATATTATTAATGTTGGCTTTCCTGTTTTCATGTATTTTGGAGTAGAGGAAAATAAGTTCCTTTGTGTCCCATAATTCTCCACTTAAATCTAATTCCTAAATTACTCTATTTGGGCCTGAAAATTTGGACCAAAATATCCCTCAGTTATCATTTTAGCAAGAGATATAACCAAAAAATAAACATGTAGATATATTTCATAGCTAAGACAAATTCAAACTAGAAGTGTAATAAAGTTTTTATTTTTTTTTTAAATAAGGAGTTTAGTTGATGAGACAACCAAGAATTCTGTTATAGCTTTACCTCAGTGGGTTTAATATTGGCTAATTTTCTAAATAATGCTCTGTATTTCAAATTGGAGTGATTGTGCTAGATTCAGGAAGCCATACATGTAATTCGCTCATTGATATTGTGCAGCAAGTTAGACTAGATGTTTTGTACTGTTGTGATGTGCTTGTTCTTTGAGCAGTAATTATTTTCAGGGATGTGCTTGCAGGAATATAGGTATTCCGAAGTCCGGAGTCATCACAACTCTCACAGAGTCTTAGGGGTGGAGATTTCTGTGTCTAAGCTTGAACAATAGGAAGAGGAAGGAAACACCTATGAAACAGGAGATGAGTTTAGGGGCAGGGAGCTGGAGAGAACTGGCCATTTCTGTTATTCAGGTATGGGGACTTTACTGTCCAAGTCTGAAAAAGAGAAAAGAGCTGTGAGTTGAGGAAAGCATGCCTCTGTGATGGGGACCAGCAGTGATGAAAAGCAAAAAAAAAACCAGGTTGATTCTGACAGACAGTATGAGAACTGAGTATGATGCTAACAGCTGTATGACCAAATCAGACTGATTTGTCTCTTGTGCAACCCTAGTGCTATCAGAAACTTTTGCATCTCAGAATATACCAGAAGTAAAATCGTGGCCTGGATGCATCTCCAATTAGCAAAGAGATCTTCAGAGGAAAACAGAGATCTCTCCAAAGCTAAATCATTTTTATAGCATCTCTCACCAGCGTGGAGACACTTAGCATAAATGTTATAGATAGCAAAGATTAGAAGTAGTCACAAACTGCAAGTAAAAGAAGCAGAAGAAAAGCAAGCTGGTGAGCTGAATAGCCAGGACCAGATGGCATACGTTAAGGAGTTCTAAAAGATCTGGTAAGTGGCGTGGCTGTTTTGCTTCCACAAGTATGCAGTAACTCTCACGGAAGCTACAGGACCCAGTGATGTTTTAAAAAGATACCAAAGAATGGAGCATACGTATTGCATTTCTCTCTTAGGATCTGCATGGAAAGATCTGTGTGGAGCACTTATGACTCTTTGAGGCACAGTCTTTTTATTGTGACACCACATTAACTTTCAGGTATGGCTTAAGTGCCCCAGCCTAGGCTTTAATGTTTGTACTGTGCTTTGAAAATGACAAATATGAAGTGTACTATCTAAATTGACTATATAATAACTTTTTATATTTAGATCACAGAACATCGTTAACTAAGAGTCACTGAATACAACTGAGTAGATTAGATTGTCAGTAAGAGCGGACTTCTCAGACATATTGAAAATAGCAGCTCTTGACTGCATGTCAAGAGCAGTTTGCTCTCAACAGGCTGCAAAATTTTGAGCTTGCACACTGTCTTGTGCAGTGATCTAGAACAGACTTGCCACTGTATTCCAGACTTCCATATCCCAAGACTGTTCCCTGCTTTAATTTCAATACTTCTTATTGAAAGAGATATATGGTTCATTCTGAGAAGTTGGAATAGATCTATTATAATGTTGTCAGGTGTTCTGAAAACAGGCTTGGTGATTAGTTTTTATAAAGCAGATACAATATGTTGTATCCTCTTCAGCTCTAAAGGTATCACAGTAAAATGGGCACCATTAGGTACAAAAGACCAAAATTCATTCAACATCTCACCTATCAAAACCTCACAAGTGATAGCATATAAGAGCTTGGGAAACAGCATTTCTAGTCTAATTCTTTTCAGAATAGATCACTAATCTGAAAGCAGATACTACTTTTACCTTCCTGGGCAATGATGTATTTCTTTGATCACATTGCGGTGAATACTTATCCAGTCTTTACTGGAGTTACATTACTGTATCAATTGAGGATATGGCTTTTTTTACTCAAAGCCATTCAAAAATGTCTCTGAATGCTTAGGGGAATTATATACTGATAATTTTTTTATGGCTCAAGGAATAGTAACAGAGAAAGAACATTATTATTAGGCGATTTAAATTCCTTAAACAGGTGTCTGGCACCTCTGGAAATTTTTAAGGTCAACAACTCATCATTATCTTATCCTAGTTATGAAACACTGTTAGGATTAAAATACATCTGTACTATCATTTTGGAGTATCTCCGAGTCTTACCTACTCCATGTCTACACGTTGTTTCCTATCCTGCTTCTGGACAGAACAGCTTGCTCCGTTGTTGAAGAAACTCTGGCACAGAACGGCAGATGGCCTTACTTGTCAACCCATTATGCAACCAGGACATTTATGTTCCTACATGCAATTCAAAAGTTATTGCCCTGGATGTGGTATGCCCAGCATTGCCCTTAATCTTTCCAAGGCATGTGTGGTCAGGCAATTTATAGCATATAAATTTTGACGGCTAGGCTGGAGCTAGCCCCAGTCTGCACTCCTTGTACCTTTCTAACTGTGGAGGTACGGTCACATGACTGGGCTTAAAAGATCTCCACTGTGTCTAATGGGATTATATTCCATTCCCAGGGCTGAACAAAGTCACACAATATTGCCATAGTTTATCACCGCAGATTACTTGGCCAGTGTCTGGAATCCCATTCCAGGTCCCAGGTCTCTGACATCCCTCCTTGCCTACCTCAGAACAAAAGCCATCCCATTCTTCATAGAAGCATCCCCCATCTTCCTTCTTTGTTAAGGGAGCAGGATGACCTTGTGGAAGTGGGCAGCTGGGATAGTGTAGAGGCATTCTCATTTGAAGCATACTGGGGTGACTTTATTTTTGCTAACTCTGTAGAAAGCAGAGGATTCTTTCCAGATTGGAGCTGCAGGATACTTGTGCCCATCTGCAAACTCTGTCTGTCGTGGATGATGGAAATAAGGTGAGACATCTACCTGGGAGTCTAGCATGCTGGACTGTACTACAGGGGACTATACACCTGTAATAATGAGTTGTTTGAGGTCCAAACTGCCTCCTTCCTTCCTATTCTCAGTGTTTTCTCAGATAGTTTCTAGATGACTGAATTTTTCTAGGTGAGATATTGTGAAGTTGCACTTGCTAGGGTTCCTATGGCTTTAATAAAAATTGACATATGTTGTGACTTT
Source organism: Dromaius novaehollandiae (assembly GCF_036370855.1). Lineage (NCBI taxonomy): Eukaryota > Metazoa > Chordata > Aves > Casuariiformes > Dromaiidae > Dromaius > Dromaius novaehollandiae. The sequence goes on along the minus strand of NC_088101.1, from coordinate 83,167,140 downwards.
TCAGTGAAGTTGGACAGCTCATAGGTATAATAGACTTTATCACTGCAAAATAGTTTCCTCCTCAATAAACTTTGACAACTACTTGAAAAGTAACCACTGATAACATTCTTTAGGAAAGGAAAAAGAGCTCTTCCTATATCAGATCTTTAAAGTTTATTACGATTCTTACTCCTACTTTCTTGGTAGAAAAAAAAAAAGAACACATGCATACCCTTTGGGGTATAAGGAATACAGTACTTACATTCCTGTCAGTTAGGAACAATTGCAGCACATTTCTGTTTTCTTCTACCCGTTTTCTAAAGAGGCAAGGTAAAAGAGGGAAAGTAGAACTTCAGTAAACTAAGTCTACTGCATCAGTATCAGCATACTAGGAACATGAAAGTGAGGGGCTCTTTTCAGAGTTTCTTAATGAGCATGATGGTTTCAAACAGTGGTTGATAGACATCAGTGAGTGTATCCCTTGTGTCCTCTTAAAGGGAACATTCTGAACAAAATTTTTTTTTAATATAAAGGGAAAGTAATGGGTGAATCTTGCTTTGCCCCTAAAGCAAGACTGAAAAGGGCAAGCTGTATAAGAGCTCATAAGATAGACTCATAAGTATGAGTTCATGTTCCTACAGCTCTTGCATTTTACAGGAGCTGATTATATGAGCTTCAGAACACATTGTCTGTAAACTAGGTACTAACAATACAGCATCAAGCAATGCTCCAAACCATATCACTAAGAAATCATAATCTGGTTCAGTTCTCACTGATCCTCTTATCACTTAATTTATTAAACTGATGGGTCTACGAAAGAGTGTACCACCCTCATAAGTTGCCTTTTACGGTGTTTAGCTAGTAATTCAGTCCCTCACTAATAGCTTTTTCCTTCCCTCATGTGCAGTATATCTCAGAGGGGTGCTGTGGGCCATATTCACACATTCTTACTCTCCTCTATTCCTTTAAGTTTGTTCTTAGTTCCTGATTTTTTGAAGACCTTTTAGTATGTTATATTTAGTCCTGTCTTCATTGAAGCACTTTAGAAGACTGCCTCCCTGATTTGATGGTCTTATCAGGTCATCTGCATTTCAGCTTAGCAAACTTCAAATTGCACCTCATCTTTTTTTTCAGAGAACGGAAGCTTAACTCCAGCAAAAAGGAGAAATCAGAGCTTCTGTATACTACACATCCTACCAGAAAAGGCTAGTCTCAAGACAATATCAATGCATAATCAATGCCAGGAATTACTGCTGTAAGCTTATATGTAAATCAGCGATATTTTTTCTACAATTACAATACTTTGGTTCTTCCTGGAAAGGAAATGATTGTCCTTATTTCAGTAAAAAGGCCCCAGCCTTGAAAAAGCAATAATCTTAAAAGAAGGTACTGTGGTAAAAAATAGCATCCAAGCATCCATGTTCTGCACTTTCTCTGTGGAAGCTATTGGCAGATGGGCAGGAAGTCTCAGCATTCAGTGAAGATGTTGAAATGACAGTGATCTCTTTGGAACATTTGGATCCAGGGTGCTCAATAAGAAATTTTCATCTGGGAATTGGTTCATGCAAAACAGCCCAGAAGCTGTTCCATATTCTCCAAACTGTATTTATGAAATATATCCAACCTTTTCCTTAATTTTCCTATGTCAATGTGAGAGGGCTCATCTGAGCTATAAATCAGCCCTCAGGATGAAATGTCACAGAATGTGTCCCAATTGCTGAGCACTTCAGTATCTATTTGTGTGTGTGTGCGTGTCTGTGCATGTCCGTGTATGTTTGTGTGTGTCCAGCTAGACAATTCTGCCCTTTTTTCTAGGACCTTTACCTTCAGATCAGAATTCCCTTGGTGGCATGCCACAGAGCTTTTGCTTGAAAGCTTACATCATAAAGAATCTGAAGGATGTTACTCTGCAAAAATTAGCAATTTATTTCCTTCTTGTGTAAAAATTTATTGCATCCCTAAAGTAACTCAGCATGACCAACTGCTCTTTGGATGACATTTCTGAGGAAACTCAGATTCCTCTGTGAGGATCATAAGGAGGGAGTACCTTCACAGTTTCCTCTTTGATTTTGTGATGCCTGTGGCCTGTGTAATTCAGGATGCTATCGAACAGAGCATGAGCATAAAAATACAAATAGCACAAGTGCCCCAGTTTCTCAAATGTGTGTTCTACTCATTCCATTTTGACATCAATAATTCCTGTATACTGGAAATTTGATGGTGAGTCTTTGATGCGTTTAAGCATATCAGACCAGGCTTAGCTAAAGCAGCACACTGAAGCCTAGGGCAGAGGCTTTTTATCCCCATTACTTAAAAATGGAGTGAGCATCTGGAAAGTTCATTATACAATCTGAATTTACACTGTTGGGAAATCTCAACATGTCTGCTCAATATTCCTCACCTCAGGTGGGCATGAGATGGACTTGCACTGCTAATTGGTTTAGCTTTGTCTTCCAGTTCTTTCTCCATTACAAGAGATTGTGAGAACTTCTCCAAAGGAAGAATAAGATTCTGAATAAAGAAGACCTACCCACAGCCTGCTGTCACCCAAGTCAAATCTGACTGTTGCCAAGTAAAAGTTAACATTGTTTGAATGTAGTTCATATTATGCAATGTAACAGAGATAACAGAAAGGATACTGGTGTGATTCATGTCCTGAGAGACAGATGGAGTATTATTCTCTCTAGATCCATGGGTGAATTTTAAGTTTCAAAATGGATGAGAATCTGGCAACTGGGCAGCAGAGGGCAAAAACTTCTTAAAGAAAAAGAATTTAATGTATTTTTCCAGGTCTTGTGAAGTTGAAAAGTAAATGAGCAAACAGAGCCATGAAAGATGTATGCTGCTATCTTCAGATTACTTGAAAGAGTGGTTCTATGAAATGTGACTGTCACCATCCACAGTCTTTGAATCTTTTAAGTCAAATAATCTCTTCCTTATATAAATTTATGCTCAGATTTCATAAAGGAAAGCTATTTTTTAAAATGGACTTAAAACACCTACAAGAGGAAGACAGTGGTGTGTACTTCTGCAGATGTTCATCCTAAGTACCAATGTTAGTGAGAAGAGTTTCATTTCTTATTTCTCATTCAAAGGTCTGTAAGAATTCCTGTTCCAAGTTTTCAAATCTGTACCATTTTCTGGCTCCATGGTTTTTCATGGCAGCCAGTGCAACAAACTGGTAAGAAGCAGTTGAAGATGTGGTAGCTTTTTAACCCTCTGAAAAAACAGAATATAGTCATTATTCCTTTATTCAGAGTGGACATGGATATAACAGATCAGATTTTTTCATGCTGTAATCTGTGTGGTAATTGATGAACAGTATCCTTATGGCGATTTGCTTACAAAGGATGATGTCAGCTTGTAGGAAGGATAATACACTATTTCGAGAGAAAGGAATACAGAACTTGATACAGGAACTCATTCAAATACCTCTACAAACCAAGATGTCCACTGAGAAATAACCTTTCCAGACTGCATTGTAAACTTTCAGAAGAGAAGGTTGCATGGCCAAGGAAGAGAAGAACTGAAATGTTTCTAAATTGACAAAAACCATGTTTGTTTCTGAAAGAAAAAATTTTGCTGGCAGTGTGGCCAGCTGCAAAAACGAGTCTAGGAGAAGACCAGGGAATCTGTGCTTGTTACTATCAGAAATAATTTGTCAATTGTGCTCTACTTCACCAGTCTGTGAAATAACTTAGTATTAATTTCATATTCATATGTGATGGAGCTCACACTAACTTCTGTGTGCTCCAGCCACTGTCCCTCTGACAGAACTAGGGAAAATTTTCTCACACAGAAGTTCATTGACCTGTAATTGGTTCCCTGATTCATCTTCTAATGTATATGTCAAATGTATGTCACCTCATCCAGCCCATGCCGTGGATGTGTAAGACATATGGAAAGTATCTTGGTGCCTGGCTCCATTACCATCTCTCATCTATCATATTGTTATTGGCCCTTCTCCCCATTGGTGACTGACTCAGCAAAAGATGAAATCATGAACAGTGGTGTCCTTTTGTGTTTTTCCACGTTACCAGTTCCAGATGTTACCTGCAAGACAGTTGATTTGAAGAAATGCAAGAGGAAAAAATAAGTAATCTTGAGTTAGCTGATTTTCTTATAAAGTACCCAAGATTGTTGAGTGTGCAGGACTCTCATCTAAAGTATCTCATTCTTCTTCACTAATAAATTCTGTTTCTGAAAAAGCCGGAGGAGAAAAATGAAGCAAGGAACATAACAAAATACTACATGGGTTGTGAAACCTATTTCTTTCTTTTTCTCCTTCAGGCGTTAAGTACTATATATGAGATAGTTCTCGTGATGGATACAGGCCAGCATAATGGGTTTGTATCACCAGATGCTTATTCCATACATTATCTTGGATTATAAATTACCAGAAAATTAAATCTGTGAGGGTAATGCAGGCGGAAAATGGAATATATCTTTCTCAGTCTCCTTGAAATAGTGACAGACAAGACAGTCTGGGAAGACAAAACAGTTATTTTTGCTGTCAACATTTCTGTGCCCTTTATTAATATTGGACCCACCTATCTCCAGCTTCTCTGTAGAGTGGCAGTGTTGTTCCTATAGTGATTACATGTATTCTGGTGTTTTTGTTGGTTCTAATGGGTCATTAGACAGCAGAGACTCCTGATGTTTAGTTACAACTCTTCCTGACTTGAACAAATCACTTCAGTAAAGATGAAGTGGATTAGACCTGTTATGCAATGCAGCTTGTCTCTTTAGGAGGGAGTTTAAAATCATAGATGTTAACTAATAATTTTTTGTTGTTGAATTGACTGATTGCAAACTTAATTAAAAGCTACACAGTGCTTACTGAGTAGAGAAGCGTTATAGCGTAGCATGGTTCCATGGAACAGAGATTCTAGGAATGACACATTAATCTGCATAAACCCTTGCACATATGTATGCTTGGCAGTATAAACCCAAGCTGTTCCGTTTAGAGCTTGACTGACTTTGATTTTACCTAATCCTTAGAATCATCACAGAGGCCATGAAATCCCTTTTCTGCAAGCTTGGGTATTGGAAGTGTGTGTCCCTCTTGAGCTCAAATGTGCTATTTACCTCAGATAACCACTTGCAAAGTGTTTCCATTATCACAAAGTAGGAGCCACTAACACTGAATAATTTTTATTTTAATATGAAATATTCCTGTTCTGTGCTGTCATGACAGCCACAGCAACCGTAGCAGAACTTATTTCTTCTGAGAATCAAGAGAGGCTTTGTCATGATCCAGAATCAGGACTGAATTTGAGAATTCTCAAGAAGGAGATGCAGGTGAGAAATACTCAAGGATTATTTATGGGTGAGTGTAATTAGTTGTTAGGCATAAGTGGACTTTGAGAACAATTTATGCTGGCTTAGAACAGAAAGTGTCATCAGCCTGCCAGTGGAGGCACTGGCAGCTAATTCCTTTCTGCATAGGACATCATAATTACTGTTTTCATTCAAGAGAAGTTGTTCCTTACAGGATGGTCTTTTATTCTGATGAGCAAAGATAACTTGGTGTCTTCTGCTCTCCAAGCAAAATAACGGACTTTCTCAAAAGATAGATTTCTTCAGAAAGTTCATTCTTTATTTTCTTGGAATTTGGGGGAGGGTATAAACCCATTCTATCACTGAAAGAAGATGTAGAGATTTCTCCTTTCATATGTTCAGGTCTACTGCATACATTAGTAGTAGCTTTGAATGAACCTACTGAAATAGGAGCTGTCTATTATATAGAGATAACATTCTAGAAATCAGTGACTAGTTAAATTGCCTCCCTTGGTAATAGCGTCATAATTAAAACTGATGCTATTCATCTGTCCATCTCTTCTCATTTTCTTGAAAGTCTTTCCATATCATGAATGCTGTGTGCTGCAGTCCAACAAGGTTAGCTGAAATAAAGGAATAAGAAAAAATCCCATTGTCCAAATGCTTGCTGAACAGGTACTGCAAAAAACTTGGGCTAGAAAATATTGATGTTTGCTTAGAATGCAGAGAAAGTGAATGTGTACCTGAATCAGAAATGATCTGAAGAGTTCCCCAAAAGCGTAGTAGTTATTTAATTCAAGGCAAAAATTCTTGGTGCTGTAATTAGCAAAAATATTTATTCTGATACTTTCCTGCAAGGGTCTAATGCAATTATAGAGGATAATCTGATGAGAAAAACCAATGACAAATCTGGTCAAGGATTATCAGCTGAAAACATTCGTAATAGCTAGAGTGGAATGATTTATTTTTCTATAGAAGAGATGTGCCACTGGTGATTTCTCACTGACATCAGCAATGGTAGAGCGGTCAAGTGTTGGCAATATGGCTTTTTGATATTTTAAAGATCCACTTTTTCATAGAGGAGTAATTGCCTTGTGCCCCATTGTCAAGAACAAATAATTTCTTCAAGAAAACAGTAAGAATTGCATCTCAAAGCTCCTGTATGCGTGAGTAGAAAAGGCCTTGCTATTGCTGTCAAGTCTACCCCTTCTTTGATAAAATAAGTTTCACAATTCTGGGACAAAGTCATTCATTTCATCTATTATCACTGCCTGTCCTGTCATTGCTTTTTCTGGAATCCAAAAGGAGAGTTTTTTACTGGCAGGTGAGAGTATGTCATTTAAATTCATCTCTGTATGTCGTAGCTGCTGATTAAGGATCTTCCCACAGCAACTGTGGATCCTTACGGCTTGACCTTAGCACTCATTATTACACTCCAAGCCACTCTTGAGTTTTCCTATAACCTGTATAACTTATGTGCACCTTACTGTATTCTCACATAAGTTTTCTATGACTGCTATGACTTCTGAGGCCTCCTCTGACATTGCTGACAAGCAGGTACCTTTGTTCAACTTGGCCTATGTTTTCTTGGAGCACTGCCAACATCTCAGTGTCATTTCCGAGTCTTCTGTTTCCTTGAGCTGGGTAGGCTGTTAGACACTTTTCTACATTGCTTTAGATCAGACTTACTGAGTTTATCTCAAACATAAAGTCTACCAGTCATCTAGTCTTGTACTCTGTGCAAGTTCTCTTATAACTTGGAATTTTAGCTGAAGTGTCTTCTGAATTCTGAAACTGGGACTTGGAGGGAAGAAGAATAGAAAAAAGTCTCTGGTTGGAACTTGATTTGTTTCTGCTTTTTAGCTGCTAAAATTTACAAATACTCCAGACAGTAACTGACTCACCATGACCTATACAATAGACTGACAAGTCATTTTCTCCTTTGCTTGTTCTTTTTACAGATAGAAGATAGTAGTCCCCATTTGTCATCAACTCTTGTACTTACATGAGCTCAGTTCTTGAGTGCATGAGCTGGCCCTCCACATGGAAGGTCAACATAAGACAACGCTGCAACATGACCCTCAGATGGAATAAGTATATTACCATGACACATCTGGCTTTCTTTGCCTTGCTTACAATTCCAATGCATCCTTGTTTCAGTAGCCATATTTCATCTCCATACCATGCCCTGATGCCCAGTCAACCTACCCTTGGCTACTCAGTATGGAGGACTGATCTGGCAGGTGGAAGGACAGACCTTTTCCTTTGTGTTATCTGGCAGTGCAATATCCTGTAGTAAAGATGGGTGCAGTCTGAGAAAGCACAAAACCCCGCCCTTGGTTAACATTTGCTGTAGTGTGTCAGGGTTCTTAACATTGCAGTCAGGAAGATATCCTGTCAAGAACAGCTTCAGCTACAGTGAAGAGCAAAGAGTCTTAAAAATGAAAAAAAATCTTAAGGAACTGAAGTCAGGTTGGTGAAACCCACATCTTTGAAACTGGCGAGGGAATGAATCCTGTGGATATTTTATGATTGGTAGTTATATTTTTGGAAAGAGTGGGTCATGGCTGAGAGGATTAGTCTTGCATACAGAGCAAATCCTTCTGAGCTGTCGTCAGGATGTATTTTCATGATGGGGAGACATTCCAAGATACCATATCCTTTTTTTGCCCTCACCACAACCTCCCTACCTGACCTAGAGAGAAGGGATAATTCCTCCTAGGTCACACACAATGTGTAAGCAACAATAACGACAGGCTGCCAGTTCAGCCCAGCAACAATTTGTATCACAATCTGAAGTATGCTGGCTAATTATGTCAAGCAGTCTTGCATAACTGGATGGCTCATACACACCTGCCAAAGGATAGAAGTTTTAGGTATCCTAAGCTCTTTTACCTGGCCTCCACTACCCCCACCTAGCAAATCAAACAAGCTAATATTGCAGCAGCTTCACAATGGCGCAGGTTATGTTCAGCACAAGTATAGTGCACATTCACATAAAAACAACTGTCAGACTGCTCTTATTTGAAAATACCTGCCACTCCTCCAGTCCTGCCTGGGACTTCCTTCATACAGCCTTTCCTCTCCCAGTGCTACCAGCACAGGTCATTGAAGCATTCTCTTCAGAAAGTCTACTAAACCATATTGTAAAGAGTATTTAGACAGGAACATGCCTGAGATAGGATTCAGTTCCAGATTAAGATGCATAAAATCAGGTGCTTAATGTGGACATCTACAAATGACTTCAGTGTCCAAGCTCCCATGTCAATAGAAATAATAGTCACTATGGTCAATTGAGATGCCTAGAAAGCTGTTAACTCACCATAATGAACTCTTATGTTTGGTCAAATAGGTCTCTAAGCTATAGGTCTCTAGATGCCATTGACTTAGATAATTTGCAGATGAGTTGCCTGTAGTTTCTACAGTCTAAGTGGAAATGTGTGAGATAGATAAACTGGTGATAGGGGACTGGCAGCTACTTCAGTCAAAAACATATTGTGCTGGACACATATTTAATAACAGCTAGAAAACAGATGTATCAGAAACTGGGAAGACATTTTGGGACACTTAAGTTTTACTTCTGTTGTATTTTAGTATGTCCCTACAGTGTGTAATTTGTTTATTCTTTTTCTGCTAATGAGGTCATAGAAAACAGATATCAAACAGAGTTTAAAGAAGAGGGAAAACAGTTCAGGTTTACTTGCACCTATGCAACCTTACTGAAAATATATAGCCTCTTCTGAACAGGGTGCAACTGAAAGATGAGTCAGGGTCAGAGAGTGAAAGACAGAAGTGGCTAAGAAGAGAAGTCCTTACAACACTCCATTTACCAAGGTGACTTCTAGGTCATATGCAACTTTTAATTTAGGTCAGAAGCCTATGTTTCCTTAGCCAATACCAAGATCAATTACTTGGTCTATCATCCTGCATGAAAAAAATAATAAAAAAAATCCATTAGCTCTCTGAAGTTTAAGAGGACTTGCAGGAACATTATGCCTGCGTAAATGGCAGTTTCGGTTTTGTTTGGGTAATGCAGTTTGATTGCTTCTGCTTATAGTTACTCATTTAGCAGATTAAATAACTGAAGTCAGATAAGTCAGCAAGTAAATGACATCATTACTGGAACTAAAGTTCAAGTGGGATATGCTACTACAAGCACGTGAAGCCTGCTAAACAATGAGAAGATGACCCAAAGAAGAAAAAAAGTGTAGACTGGGAAATTAGATTTATGTGAATTGCTACAGAGATGGAAGTGCCCGAGGGAAAACCCATAATCACCAGAAACCTAAAAGCAAATGAACTCTCCTAATAAAGGTGTCGTTAATGATGGAAGCTACTTCTACAGCTTACTGCCAGATGCCAAGCTTGCTTTTTTAAATACATTCTCTGCCTTGGCAGATGGACTGTTAGAAACAAAGGGCAGCATTTGAGTCTTCACAGACCAATAATCAGAAGGACATTTTCTATGTTACTGTACTCAAATTAGTCACCATTTTGTAGCTTTTTCTTTTGGGGTAAACAAAGAACTGATGGCCAGATAAGCTGTTCTGTGGACACAAGCACTAACACCAGTATTCTTGACTGTCAGATTATTGTTTGATGGGTCCCAAATGAACACTTGTTACTTTTGTTAGGTTTGTTGCTAGCCAGTCACTCCATAATTATGAAATCATAGGTCATCCCTCCCTTATCCTTAAAACAAAATCATTTTCAAAACCAATAACCTCTTTCTGTCTTTAAACTTGTTAACATGATGAGTGAGGTGGCCTAAGAAACACCCTCGATTTTTTTTTTACGCATACTAGTTAAAGTAGGATATCAGATTCTTACTGCGTACACATATTATGTACATTTATAATCACGTATATCAGACTTTCAGTATCATCACTGTGGCTGTACTTTTACAAATTAGTCTTATACATCACTCATCAAAATATTGGTATCACAACAATTCCTGACTCAACTGATAATGCTCGTTTAGTCAGAATTTAACAATTTTTTTCCCCATTTAAGTGTTGCACCTTCTAGGCAAAAAGACTACACAATGACTTTACTTATGCCAAGAAATCTTTTCAGGCTTCACATTTCCTTGTGTCCCATTAAGCAAAGCAAAACATCTCAGTAAATTTTTCTGGACCTAACAGGATAGTTGTAGGAGAAGAAGAAGTATTTCATAAAGGCATTTGTGTACTGTGTCCCTGAGCTTATGAAGGTGAATATTGAAAGAATTGCCAAAGACAACAGCAACCCAGCAGTCAGTCTGACATCCTAGAACATAAATAATTAGAGAATGCAGTGGAGATATTTACATTAGCATGTAGTGAGTGTATTTGTAGATTGAAACAGTTGGTGCTGAGGACACTGATCATACTTCATGAGGTTTTTTATTTCCAACTCTTTCAAGTCTGGGTCCATCGACATCATTGGAAGTTGGAATATGGTAGATTTATTCCTGGAACAAGTTTTCTAATTTAGTTTCAAACACATGAACTGGATTCCTTCCAAATGAAACTGTTCCATGATGTGAACCGCACTACAGTAGCTGGGAAAGATCAGATTTGCTCCAGAACAATGAGCCATATAAAAATTCTAATATAGACACAGGCAATGAAGCCAACCGGTTTATAACTTTCTTTCAGTACTTATTTAACATTTACCTCTAAAATTAAATCCTAGGAATTATCTCCTCTTTCCCTCTCTGCACATGTTTATAGAATCCTAAAGACCTCCATCAACCCAGTGACATTTAGGACAACTTGGCTAACCCAGGGCAATAGGACACTGGAACCTCTAGGACTTGGCTTGTAGTTCTTAGCAAAGACGCAGTCAGATTTCTGAAGCCTTCTCACAGCTGGGCTTAAAAGATCTCCACTGTGTCTAATGGGATTATATTCCATTCCCAGGGCTGAACAAAGTCACACAATATTGCCATAGTTTATCACCGCAGATTACTTGGCCAGTGTCTGGAATCCCATTCCAGGTCCCAGGTCTCTGACATCCCTCCTTGCCTACCTCAGAACAAAAGCCATCCCATTCTTCATAGAAGCATCCCCCATCTTCCTTCTTTGTTAAAGGAGCAGGATGACCTTGTGGAAGTGGGCAGCTGGGATAGTGTAGAGGCATTCTCATTTGAAGCATACTGGGGTGACTTTATTTTTGCTAACTCTGTAGAAAGCAGAGGATTCTTTCCAGATTGGAGCTGCAGGATACTTGTGCCCATCTGCAAACTCTGTCTGTCGTGGATGATGGAAATAAGGTGAGACATCTTCCTGGAAGGCTGACTACCACTTTGGACTGTTAGGACAGGAGAGCTTGACCTGTAATAATGAAATGTTTGTGTTGTGCGTAATCTCTGAACAGAAGTCTCTTCCTCCCACTATCAGAAATAGTTTTTAAACTCAGCATGTCAAGATTCCTATCTTAATAGGTATCAGTCATCTCACATGTTGTTTTCCCTAGCTCCATATTGGAAGTGTACCAGCCACCTCTAAACTGTACCTGACAGCAATTTTTGGTCACAAGTATAAGCGACCTCAGAACAGTCTTTGCAACTGGCTCAGTTGCCTGTGGTTGTAATTTTTCTTACACAAATTTTTTTTTCACATTAAAGTGGCAGTGCGAAGGGAGGATCTCATGACAGGTGCATCCAAAAGCAAAATACAGAGACAGACCTGAGTGGTCAGACGTAAGTTTGCTTTGGTAGCTTTTTATAAAGTGCTATGATGCTTGAAAGGGATGTTTTGTGATAGGGTTAGAGATAGCTATCTAGAACCCTGGTGGTGTGCCCTCACAGATTGTTTTAAGAAAGTACTCAAAACCAGTCACACTATTTTAATAAGCTTAATCCATTTCTTGGATATTCATTTAACTTGTATTCTGTCTGGGAAGAGTTATTTTCCTGTTACATCAGCAGTTTTCCACTTTTACGTTTAAGTTACAGATTATCCAGAATATTCTATTAACTTGCAGCTCAGCTTCCACCAGTATTTTGAGTTTATACACCTAAGTGCGGTGTTTCCAAGTGTAACCAAAGCTCCGTTAGACAGAACAGAGTCTCTCTCTCCAAGTTGGAGCTTTTTTGTTTGTTTGTTTTTGGAGAAATGTGGTGTAAAGCTGGGATGCCACTACCACTACCCACACAGCAGATAGTGACACCAGCCAGTCTCAGATTCACATCAAAGTCTAATAAGCAATGAAGAGCAAGTCTCCTGCTACCCAAAGGGAACTATGAACAATTGATTCCCCCCACATCTCCCCAGAAAAGCCAAATACTGGATGGAGAGTTAGCCTGGAGGGAAGAATACAGTACAGAATTTTGTCTACTGAACCTTTTGTTAGGTCTCTTTTACCTAGCAGGTGCGTCTGTATTTAAGAATATGCTTTGCTTTTGTCTGAATTGTAATAAAATATAGTTTCAATGATTAATGCTCTTTTGGTATGTTTGAATTAAAGAGATCTTTGAATATATTTGTCTTAAAACTCTGCCAATCTTAATGTATATATAGATTATGAACTCTAAGTGGCTTCAGCACTACACTACACGTGGAAGAGGGTAAGAAATGCACACAAGCTTCACTCTTCAAATGTGTATTTAAGCATCTGTAATTTAACCACAGTAAATAAGCTTAGTTCATTTAGAATTTGTGGACCTAATGGCAGCTAAAACTCTGTGGAAGAAAGGTCAGAGGATCTCAATCTCCTCCCTCACCATTTTAAGAAAAGGATAGGAAAAAACTATAAAATCAGAAGTTTCAGCAAGAGAGCCTGAGCTTGTCTCCCCTAGAATCCTTGCCTCAGATGCACACAGTGATCCAAACTAGCGCTTTTTCACTTTTTTTCTATTCAGTAGCCCTTGCAGGAATTTAGCAACCTGAAAAAACTGCCCAGGACAGCTGATAACATTTTGCAACAAGTCAGTGGAAGGCATGCATGGCACAGAGGAAGCCTGGTACACCTAGAATACCATCAGGCAAAAGGTACCTATTTTTTTTTTTTTTTTTCTTACTGTTCACATGCATCCTATCTGAAACCAAAATTAATATATCATTTGCACAGCCTCACAGTGCCTGAACAAGAGGAGCAGATCCAGCAATAGCAACCAAATTTTTCTAATAAGCCAGTGTCACTAAGTAAGTCTATGGCTATAAGACAAGTCCAAGGCCAAGCCAGGAAATCAAGCTGACGGGATAGGGCCAGCACAGAATCAAGCATGACATACATACAGCATAGCTTAGGTAAAAAGCAAGGCTATGTGCTGGAACTTAGATGCAGCTCCTGAGCCAAATGGAACTTGTGTGTGGGTAGAGACACCAGATGACACTGATCAGGGTAGGTAGAACCTGCAGGTGTACTCAGGGCCTTGGCATCACTATTTAAAGACATCTTGCAGACTAGTCCTATAGACTTTATTCTTCAAAAAGGAAGTACTACAATGAAACAGGCTTCTTGTGTTTTGATATATTTGGTTAATGAGGCATATTTAGAGTAATAGTATAGAAAATAATGGTGGTAGGTTTTAGGAAAAATAATGTATTATTTATTAGGAAAGGAATTCAGGTAGCAGCGTAAGAGCTTACCTTTTCTCTCTAAATCTTTAGTAGGGTTTTTTCTTTTTTTCCCAGAAGATCCTATCCTTAACTGTATTTTGCTTTTAAAATCGAAGCTCAATTATTTAGGGAGGGTCCAAGGTGTGATTTTTAATGTGAAGAGAGAACTTTAAGCTGTGAATGGTTTTTGGTGAAGACATAAGGCTTATTAGGAAAGTTTTGCTACAGCCACTGTATGACAGGTCATGGAGGGAGAAGAGTAGAAATAGATCCTTGGCTGTGAGTAGCAGTTGAATTCTGAATGTCCTTTGCTCTTACTAAAAGACTTCAAATTATGCATCAATGTATGTCAGTTGCTTTTTTTCCCCTGTATCTGCCTGCATAGAATGATGTTCCTGTGATTAAGAGGGCTTGGTGAATGTCCCCGAGTTATAGGATTTTATTATGTTATAATTAGTTATCTTGCTGTGGTCGTTTCTTGATGTGAATATCACTTTAGTGAATCTGTACTCTATGTATGTGGGTGTTACTTGTTTGAAGCTATTCAGAACTAAATGAAAACTGGCAAGAAATCCTACCAGGATGTGGCTTGTCTCATAAGATTTACTGTAGTTGTGACTGACAGGCAAAAGGGTGTACCACCATGCATCTTCCCTAAGCACTGCAGGACTTCCTGGTACAATTCTTACCTGAGTACAAGCAAAATGCTATGGAAAAATACATTGCACTGATTTAGCTGGTGTTTCCATAAGCTGTTCTTTCTGGCACAGTTTCAGAGAGGAAGTGTTCAGGAACCTTATTCTAATGCTTCATCTATAATGAGTAACTGTTCATGTTTCTGGATATCATGGAGAAAAGGTGAGAAACACAAGAGAGATAGGAAAAGGTGTTTGCGGACATCTGGTAGCAGTGGAAATGTTAGTGACATCTCTTCTTCTCATCCTTGAGAAGATAAGTATTGCTTCTAGAACCCTGTACTTGCAGTAAAGATGGATCTATATCTTAAGCCACTTATCTAATGAACAAGATAAACATCTCATGTGTCAAGTGTGAAAACAGCAGAAAATGAAATTGGAGAGTAGTCCATCTGAGAAGTAGATCCATCTCAGCTCCACGAGGTTATGACTGAAAGGAGTGCGCTAAATGCGTGTAGCTGTCTCCATCACCATTATTTCTTTGGAATGTATATGTAAATCAGGTGTCGATATCTGTAACTTCCTTATGAAGTTATTTCTCCTCTAGAAAGAGAGAAAGTCTGTATGTTCTGATGGTTTTAGTTGATCCCAGGAGGATTTTTCTGTGCTTTTCGGGATACAATCTTCAAAGCTTCATGGGTCAGGACCACAGTGTGGGTTTGAAGAGCTAGAAGATGCTGTATCCATGCATTCTTACTATTTTTAAAAAAGACTAATTGATCTAGGTGATTCTTGCCTCTTCTTTTTCCATTCCTTCCCCTTCCCTGTTGTTCTATTTTTGTCAAATCAATTGATTCATTCTTTTGGATAAATGTAGAATTAAATACATTTGTTTGTTTATTCTTGGGGCAAATTCTCATCCATGGTAACAGTGTAAATTTGTGCTAGTAACAGGTTAAGCCTCAGGCTTACACAATTGAAATCTCTCTGAAAGCAAGAAGGTTTGCAGTGGCACTGTAAGAAATAAGGGACTTCCAGGAGTCCTCCACACAAACATATATACTCACTAAGTGTGTCAAGGAAGCGTATAATATAATAAAGCTGTGATTCTTTTTAGCATATCCATGACAGAGAACTTTTTTCCAAAGTTACTGTATGCACATCATGTTCTTTTAAATGGCTGAGTGCTAGGGTGATAGTTTGACTGTTTGCCTTGTGCTTGTTAGTGTGGACCTAGGGGAACCCTCCAGAGGGAGGTTGAGACTGCTCTTTCCCAGAAAGCAGCTGGCTACACTCAGAGAAAGACATTGCTGGAGTGCATAGTTGGGCACATGGACAACAGGAGAGACATAACCTATGGCGCAGCAGAGATCAGGAAATGCCGAGAAAGGTGGGAACCAGCACTTAGCCAGGTGTCATATATAATGGAAAGTATTTTTTTCCTGGAGACAAGAGATGACTTTTTGCATTCCAAGAAACCATTGAAAAGATTCTGGACTTGAGACCAAACTTAAAAGAAAGAATTTGCACTACAGGGACATAATGCACAGGGAAAATCTGTGTACCAGACTCTTCTTATTTCTATTCTGCCTTCTCCTGAGTTTTCTACACTTCAGAAAATTTCTTACTCTTGTTTATGATCTTAAAACATGTCTTTTTGATTTTTTAAAACTCATCATTGGGGTTTTGATGCACTTACTACCAAAAAAGTTTCTAGTCAGTCTGCCATCAAAGTTCTGGCAATCCTATGGTCCATTACTCCATTTATTCCATTTTGGTCTTATAGAGTTACTATAACTGACAGGCTTTATTTTGCTGCAGAATTCTGGAAACACCACAGCTGTGCAGGATAAATCTGACTCAGAACGCAAACAGATGAAATAACTCTCCATTTCATAGGTTCTATTCAATTATTCTTCCTTCCAGAGACAAAAAAAGTGGGGCACTGAACTTGGGGAGCTGATTATCCCTTAGCTTTACTTGCTAATATCTCCTGCCCTATGTTAAAAAATGTTCTGAAATAATATCAGCTATTGGATGAAAAAGAGCTGAATACTTTCCTCTGGGCTATCTGCTATCACCCAGTGCTGTTTGATTAGGAAACACATATAGAACAACTCTTTTTGACTAGTTTTTGGATAGAGTTCTACATTTGCAAAAATAAATTCCATTAATATGCAGCAACTTTTAGGGATTCTTACAGCCGTTAGAGGTCCCAGACTGAAGATGTAGTCTGAAGACACAATTTTTTAATGTAAATGTTAATTTGAAATTAAAAATGCAAATATTGGCAATAAAATTCCCAAGAAACAAATTATACACTTAGTCCATCACAAACAGGATGATTGCTTATTTTATCTGTTGCTTTTTTTCTTTTTCCTGTTTTATTTTGTTAACAGATTGTATGCAAATTGTTGTGCAGCACCTCAGCTTTTTGACCATGCTGCAGTGTAGTCTTCACCTCCCACAAGTGAAAACACATTTCATTGGCTAAATGCAAACTGCGAATGGGATCCCATCACCAAATATCTCCTGTTTTTCTGCCTTTGCTTGTGTTATATGGCAGTATTTGATATTTTTCACCTATTTTGGCACAATACTCTCTCTTGAAGGAAGGAATTGCTGCACAATCAACAACTGTTGAAGGGCTGTTGTGCCCTTTCCTCACAACTGTGTATTGACATGAAGATGGACAGGTTGCATACTGGATACAATACTAGGACCATGTAACTTGAGCAGGAGAAAAAGTTAATTTTGGAGTAGGCAAGATCTGTTTGGCCATTGCCACAGATGTTCCCAGTATTATGTGCTTGTGTACTCACAGCCACTAAAATGACAAATTTTTGGTCTGCATTCTTTAAATTTGTCAGAGGAAGGGGATCTTAACCCAACTATCCAAGTGGTATTTGGACTGGCAGACTCAGATTTCTGCAATAGCTCACTTCAGAAATCTCCTTTATCAGTTTCCCTCTGCAACTATTATGTGGCCTTCTGTATGGTACTCCTCTGGCGTCTTTTCAGAAAAGCTTGTGTGTCAGGACTTCAAAGAAAAGCACGTGTACTTCTAAAAAAATAAGATCTTTCATGCTGGCTACACATTTTTTTTTTAATAGGCTCTGATTTATTTTGTGTTGATTTTGCTTTTCTCAGATCATATTCTAGCTTTGATAACTGTTTCCCTTTAGTGGCTGCTAGACTGTATTGCCTCTGGATCCCTGAGAAGTGGAACTGCTTAACAATTAAATTATATTTACTGTGTGGATGCATTGCAACTTTTACAAATATGTATCTCTGAACTTAGATTTAGTGGAAACAATTCTTGTTTCAGCTGTTAAATTAAGCTCTAGGTACTGAGCTCTTTCTGCATTAATACTTGCTTCCTTTTATTTCCATTTATTTCCTTTTTGTCAGCAGGCTTAGGACACAACTCAAAACTTTCTGAAATCCAAAATCAAGAAACCCTAGCAAGCTCACTTTGCATTGTCACCACAAATAGAACTGGTAGTACTATTTGGAAGAATACTGAACATAGAAACAGTAGAGCAAGATCGAAGCGGATATGCAGAACATCATTGATAATTCAAGTAAAAGTCTAAGAAAATTTCAGAGTGCCCATTCTTTACACAGTTATCTTTGTCCTCTTAGGGATGTTTGTGTCTCATAATTTGACATGTCTATAGTAGGATGCTTTTCATCAGCATCCTGAGAATTGATCTCATATATAAAAATCTCCATAAAAATGTAGAATTCTACAATTTTCTGCATTTATGGGATGTGTAGGAGTTGTACAAAGTTCTATACTACTTTTTCTGTTCCAGGTATGTTGTAACACTCCTATTGTGCTTACAAAACTTGCAATTTCATCCATTCTAGAAAGTAGTTTGTCTTACTGACCAGAAAAATAGCAATATTTCCTCTGCATTTTGATTTGTCTCAGATTTAGAGGAGATGCAAAGCAATTGTAATAATACCTTAAGTTATAAGGTATAGTAATATCTATAGATGTGCACTAATTTGTAACTCTTTTACCAACTGATACTTGAACACTGAGAAACTGAATCCTGCCCAAGTTATGGCACCAGTACCACATCCCTGGAGGTTTTTTCAGAGTATCTTTACTTTATCCAAATAAAATTGCTAGAATTAACCTTATCCTTATGAAATGTGGTGCAGAGGGGCTTACAGTAAAGCCTAACAATTCCCTAACTCTCCTAGATGAAGTAAGAAAGAATATCTTTATGGATGATGATTAAATGAAAGACGTGCTTTTGGATGCAAAACAGTATAATATTATGCTGGTCATTAAAAGGAACTGCTGTTTTCCTCTCACTTTTATTACAGAAATGAAGAGAAATCACTTGAAAAATACTGATCTTTTAGGGTGAAAGAATATAGGACGATCCTCTGCAAGTGCCAATTTGCAGAAATAAGTGCTGAGTTCATGTTCATGGTAGTATAAGCTCCCTTATGCATCAGGAATGGGATTTGTTTCATCTGGTTTTAGATATCCAAAATGAGATGTCTGCAAGTAAGCTAGTAACTTTCATAGTCAATGGAGAGAAATAGACACTTTCGGGAAACAGTTTCAGGGTATTTTTCTCTTCAGAAAAATATACCATATATTAGAAAATCAATCTATTTTCAAATAATTTATCCAGCTTATCCAGGCTAACGCATGCAGGGGCCCATGTTTTGGGGGCAATATGCCTATCCCAATGTGGGGAGATTAATAGGATAGAATCATAGAAAGATTTAAGAGACATCTGCTGAACTGCGTGCTCAGAGAATGGCTAGAAAAGATAGATCAAATTGCTCAGGGCCTTATCCAGTCAAATTCTGAAAATCTCCAAGGATCGAGATTCTACAGCCACTTGGGGTAACTTATTCTAATGCTTAACACCACAAATCTTTCCATTATGTCCAATTACAGAGATTCCCTTCTTGACGCTTAGTCAGTCTTAGGACACTGCACCTCTCCTCAATACTATGTCTTCATCATATTTGTCCCGTGTTATGTGTAGCCATGAGGTATGTCAACAATGTAGGCCTCATATTTCAAGAGATCTCCAGGCTTCTCACTTGATACAGTCAGAATGTATTTCTCTTCAGCCCTTTGGGAGTTTCAGTCTTCTTGTTTCCATTGCTGAGAATTGTGAAGGTATTCTGTCTTTGTGCACTTTTTTCCAAGTGAATATCTAGCTATGTGAGGACTAACCATGAAATACCAAAAAAATCACTTGCAGCTAGTTATACTGCATTCTAGCACAGTGCAAGAAATGTCAGTAGTAGCATTGTTCCATATTTATGTTCCAGATACTTATTGTGAAGGCTTCTGTTCAAACCTGTATCAGTTGATGGGCAGCTGTACCGGTTAGATGGCATCTAACTCAAAGTAGGAATGGCAGACAACCTGATTTCATTATTTAGTTGTAATTCAGCAAGAAGATGAGTAGAGAGTAAGCTAAAACTTTTTTTCCCCCTATGCAGAATAGTGAACACTTCTTCGAAAATCCAACTGATTCTTTCTTCCTCCTGTTGACCTCTTTCCCCCTCCTCCCATTTTGTTGCCTATTAATCTTAATTCTAAGAAAGAAATTTAAGTGGAGGAAAACTAAGTATAAGCTATGTAATATAAGGGTATTCATTCTTAAAAATTTCACTGTGCTCTTTTGTCTTCCAGATTTGGTTCAGTAGCACACTGTCTGCATACTTGGCAGCTATAATTGTACCAGTGCTCACAAGCAAGAAGAGCTCTGAAGCCAGATTACAAAGGTCTGTGAATGCTGGCCATGGCATTTTATTCCATGTATAAAAGCCCTTTTCAAAGCTGATACTCCATTGAGTTGGTTATTTAATACTCTGGATTTATTATCAAAAAATTGCTGATCTTATGAACACTCCTGAGATTCACTGAAAATTGTGTTCAAAACTGTGGCTAAATCTTTTGATTTTTTGTTTCATTAGCTGACCTTACCTCTGGTCACTCCAGATGAAGTTTTCAGCTCATTATTCAGGACAGTGATGTTTCTGTGATAGTGCTAATGAAAATGTGCTTTATCTAGAGTGACTGAAGTAGTTGTTTAGTTTTATATTTAAAAATATACTATTATCCATTTTTAATAATCCTTCTGTAACTATTACAGGAATCTTAATTTTTTGCTAAAAACAGATTCATACCCTCAAAGTTGTTAATTTATGTTACTGTTCTCATAACCAGAATCACAAGAAAATGGTCACTTACCAAGCACAAGATTGATACTGAAACAGTTCAATCTTTAGACAACTTATCAAATCTTACAGTTTTATAAAACATGGACAAAATATTAATTGTGTGAAGTATATACAGATAGTTGTCCCAGGTAGTGGGTATGTAAGTCTTGTGAAGATCAAACCTATATTCTACACAATCCATTTTCTGTAAGAATGCAGTTGCTGTCTGACTTGCTTCAGTATTTTCCCCTATTTTTTCTACACCTTATTATTCTGATCTAGTAATCTTGACATTTATTTCATTTTTTTTCTTCTAAATACTTGATTATAATCCAGTTGTGATGAGTTGGCCCTTAAAATCAGATGGTACTGAAGTTTACAAATGACATTTCCTGTTAGAGATGAGTACCAGCTGTATAGTTTGGACATGGATTTCAAGCCACAGAGATGTTCAAATCTGTGGGCTTGGTTTTCTTGTCTATCATCACTATATTTAGAAATGTATTTTAGAGATGTCTCTCTAAAGCATGTTTTCTCTTTTGTAAATTGCATCCTATTTCTGTACCCCTTCCCCCCCCCCCCCCATTCTGTACAATTAACTGTATTTTAGTCTGGTTGTATGATGCATTCTGTTCTGAACAGGGACCATCATTTATTATAGTCATTTTCTGCACTGTCTGTAAATTAGATAATTATTCTCACTAAGCTTTCCAAAGGAAAGAGTCAAGTAGGTTTTTGCTCAGCACTGTGTGCATTGTGAGTAATTCAGCAGTGTCCAAATAGTTATCTCTCTTTAGAGTTCTGAGGCGATAGAACAATAGCTAAAAGCAACAGTGAACTTTTTCCAGAGAGGGGTTACTTATAGATGCAGTCTTAAAACTTTGTGCTGTTCATCTGTTAGGTCTCCTAAGCTAAGCAGGCTCTGGTTGCATCAGTACAAAAGAAGGAGATTACTAACTCAGGCTTCCAACTCTGTGGAAAACTTAGGAGTCATGAACTGAGACGTGGCATTAACTCCTAAGCTACAAGAAATCACAAAATTCTTTCTGCCATTTAGAACTGAATTATTTCTAGAAATTCCACAGTATGGATGACAAGACATCATTCATAATCCAGCTGTATTTCTAAATCTGATGTTAAACTTTTGTTTAAGGTTGATCATCCATGTTTTTGAACTTATCTGTCTTCTGTGTCAGCATCTTTGTGCATTAATAATTTTTGCTAGTTTTCTATTTAATTGACTGCCTCCTAAAACTTCACTGATACCACTTTTTTTTCTGTGAGGAACAAAGAATGGCTGCATATTTTTGGTTTCTTTTTATTTCACTCTCTCTTTTTTCTTTTCTCTCTCTCTCTCTCTTTTTTTTTTTTTTTTTTTTTTTTTTAATGGGCAGTGTTGCCCCTACAATAATTTTCATCTGAGGTAGGGAATCTGTGGATCCCAGATTAAACATGACTTACAATTTCACTTCCCACTTCCTGTAGCTACATAAGGTTTACTACAGCAAAGTAGTCCACATTCTTCCAGAATCTCACTAAACCATTTAAGAACTTCAGGGTCTGCTTAGGACTGTGAGGGTCCTATAGACTTAGCCTGGTTAGTTAGAAATAGAGCTCCTTACTGGAAGTATCCATCTATTCATCTTTCTTAGATACTCTTTCTCTCCTCCCAGAGCCTTCTCACCATGTTAACCTCAGATGGAAAATGATGTCTTGGCAAGAAATCTGACCTGATTACTGTTCCGTAGGGCTGTGTTCAACGGCAAGATGGCACTTCACCAATTAATGCCATCATCTCTGGACCATTTTTGTCACATTTCTGAAAAATCAAAACAATAATACCTTTAAACTTTGCGATGACTTTTTAAATTCCATATCTCAGGGAACAACTTTGGTGCTGTAGAAAGATAAGTACAATATGCACACTTGCATTAATACAAGTATCTACATGCAGAAGGTGGCATGCGGGAAGCCAGGAAGACTGTTCCAAACTGACAGAAATTTCTGTACAGTAATAAAAATAAAGCTGAATGCATCTATGCTGAACACTTTTTTGCTATTATGTAGTTCAAAGCTGGCAGGTGAAGGTAAATGAGTAAGCATCTCAGATGGTAAAGACAAATATTGCCAAGCGTAGTCATATCACTCTTTTCTGCATAGTAATGTCAGTCTCTTTTGCAAATATGAGAAAGCAGATACCAGAATAATAGCCTTTCAGTCAAGTCTGCAGTAAAAAGCTCTTAGGTGCAACATATAGCTGTGATACTCCTACTGAGTCTCAGAACTCTGATTGGATTAGATGGTCCCACCTAATACTTGGAAGATGAGAATAACGTATATCCTTAAGATACACACATGCTTATGACACAGCTTTCTAATTTGGTCCAGGAAAATCGATGGTTTTGTTAACCAGAAGGCTTTTGAAGAAGTGTAATTAGCCATCATGAATCTGTATGCTGTCCAGGCAGAAGATAACATAACAATGTCAAAGACTTTTGAGTACTTTGGGAGGCATCAGAGCTTGGTTTGACTCCCAGTTTAATTCTAGCACTAAACATGAAACACTTACTCTTAAAGCATAGTACTTTTTGTTCCTTGCCATGAGTCTTAGTGTTAGAATTTGGTAGACTAAAAAGGAGGTGATTTATGGCTGAGAGATTGATAGGAAACCCCTGAGCAGCTCAGACATATGCCTGACTGCATCAAACAAGTGTCAGTACACTTCTTGTACCAAAACTTACTTCACGCCTGGGCTGAGGACCCTCAATCACATAATTATAGTGGTCTTTTCTGGCAGTAATCTTTGTAATCTTTTAACCAAGTACGAGAAAGAAACAGACCTTAACAACCCTTCTTGATCTTGCTGCCAGATTACTTTTCCTTCTAATATTAAATGTAATCTGTTGTTTTCTAAATTCAGGTGACTTAAGCTAACATAACTGTGTGGAAGCCTTTATGAAGGAATCTTTTTTGGCCTGGAAGGATGTGATGCTATTTATGAGTCAAAAGAGGCTTCATTTCATTGTCACTGAGCTTATGATTTATTTGGCAGGATTACTGGATTTTACTGATTTATCTGTTTATTTTGTTGCTGTCTTACAGTGCCCTTTATTTAGTGATGGACTAATACATTTGTTTTTGTTTGTTTGTTTTCTCCTCATTAGTGAACAGCATCAGAATCTGTTAATTTGCTTAAGCCATATGCTTTCCAGAGGCTTTGGCCATTCATCTAGGATGATGAGAGCCATGATGCAATGTGCAATGCAGAGCTTACCTTGTGCTATACCAGGTGTATCAAGTTTAATGGAGACCTTTTTTTCTTATGCTATAACTAATACTATTGATTTTTGTGTATATGCGGTTTCTGCATGTTTATCAACAGCTAAATCGGAAACTGCTTACCAGCAATGTGGGAGTGAAGAAGCAGGCTATGAATTCTTTTAACTCTTCACTGATCACTTTGAATTTTATGACATCTGACATTTTCCTGCAGTTTTTCAAACAAAGAAAAACCTGACAGCTCTTCCAAACCAAAATACATTAAAAATAGGAAGCTACAGGTCTTGCTGGAAAAGCCTGGTGGATTTAGTAAGAATAAAACAATGAAGTTTTATAGAACTGAAGAGCAACATAAATTATTGAAATAGAAATACCAAGTTCCATAGAAATGACTCTAAAAAACCTATAGAATTTAATAGAAAATGAGATTCTTTCTAAAATTGCTTTTTTAACCATCCTATAAATTGTTAAAATGGGGATATCATTCTCCATTAAACTCTTTAAGGAGGCTCTGTAGTTCTCTATTCAGTTTCAGAAGGGATGGTCCCAATTCTCCAGTTTTCCTCACATGATTAGATTCATTGACATCAATGGGTTTGTTCAGAAAAGGCAAAAACTGTGCCATCCTGCCACATTATAGGAAAGTTGGGAGGCATTGAGGCATTCTTTTACCTTATGATGTTGGTGACTTGTAGGGTGGATTTTGGTATTCTGTGAGGGCAGAATCTGTAGATTGGTTTGATAGACAGCTACCACTTTAGCCAGTGCAGCTGATCTGGTGTCTAGCATTAAAGAAATAGGTATAGAGCTGACCAGATTACTTCATACCGATGGAACAAAATAGGGGCCCAGGAAGCTGCATGTCACCCTGGGAACACCTCCACAGGTCCGATTGTTCTCTAAACTGCTAGATAGACTTTGAAATGCTTCAGAAGGAGCCCTCCAGCCAATGGTTGGGATTCTTCTTGCTCATATATAATTGTCTGAAAGGAGGTTGATTGATCTAAGCTAGTTTTTTTGGCATCCTCTGTGGCAAAGAGGGGGTGAAGAGAATGAGAGCGAGCTCCATGTGGTGATTCAGGATGTGTCTTATTCACCTGAAGATAGGCATCAAAATCTTTTGAAAATTCCGTCTCTTTTTAGGAAGAGCTGACTCATCCTCTGAAGGTGCCTAATTCTGTTTGGGACAACAAGCTTATTTTGAGCAAGGAGACATAACTGCAGATTCCATCTTTATTATGGAACGATATTAAGAATTGCTGACCAGAATCATGTCACAGCCATGTGTTTTTGGCTTTGTCTCTCTCTATTTTTTTTTCTCCTCCTCTTTCCTTCTTCCCCACCCTCATGCCTGGGTTATCAGAAAAAAGAAATTTCAGAATCTGTGGCCCAAACAGGAGGAATAGCCTTGTCTTACCCAGTGCCAGTTTGAATGATTATTAGACTAGGGCTCTACCTCATGCCAGTAGCTAAGGCACAGCCATAATTGTTCCTGTGCATAATATCAGCCCTGCCCTGATAGGGCAACAAGACTGGATGGTCCCCACTATTCAGGATTTACAGTAAAAACATGGTCTAGGCAACAGGAGACACAGTGAGATCATGCTTTTTCCAGTACTAACTCTGTCCTAGCCTATGACCCTCCTTGCTACTTTTCTGTGAAATTAGCCATTGGCACTTTACATTAGGGTAGTTAAGGCACAAGTAAATGGAGGTCTTTGCCTTGTTTTCATTTTGATCTATGCTTGATTTTGAATCTGAATGATATACACCAGTGACTTCATTAGCTCAACTCATGACAGGTACCTCAAATGCATATCCTGAGATCAAGGTCCTCTTTTCCTCTTGTTTTAATCTTGTTTGTGAAGATGTTTTTTATCACCCCCACCCAATTCTGATCAAAATCTATTATCCTTGAGGGCTGTATGGCAGTTAGCTATTTTGAAGGGAAGCTTAACACAGAGATAGTGCTTGTGTTTTCTTTTCACTCTGACAACTAACTTTCTTCTTCCTCTAAGCTGTGATAATATGCAACATATGAGATTTTAAAGTATCTATATATGGACTCTCTCTCTCACTTTCTTTTTAATCTTTGAAAATAATACTCTTCCAAACCTTCTGTTTTACAGTTGTGGGGGAGAAAGGGAGAGAAACAGGTGTAACCAGCAGTATCTGTGTTCCAGCACAAACAATAGAATAGTTTTGAATTTACAATGTAATTTTAGGCTGAGAAAATGAAATTAGGTTCATCCAGGAAGAAAGAGAGGAAAAAAATGGAAAAGAAAAGTAACTGCTGTTAAAAATATTTTCTTTTTCTTTTTGGCTTTAAATATTTCTCCCTGCTTAGGTCTCATTTTCTGTTGAAGTGAAGAATATATTTAATGTTGAAACAGTGAAAGTACAAATTGCTTACCTGAAGTAAGTTCTATCTAAAAGGAGCTATTGTCTTTCCTTCCCCCTTATCTTCATGTCTTCGTTCATTCTCGTGGACCCAGGATAAATCAGATGGAAGAAATTAAATGCTAGAAACAGATCTGCATTGACGGTGCTTCTAATTGTGGTAACTGGCATTAAAAAGGTGTTTTGAAAGATAATAGGAAGGAATAGGTGCGGTTTCAAAAGTAATCAACTTGTTACTTTGACCACTGTTACTGATCCCGTACGTGCTCTTAGACTGCCCCAGTTGTGAAGCAAAACATGTTAGCTTAAGTCACTTCAACAAAGAGTTCCCGGGGCAGTATTCATTAAGCTAGAGTAACATAACTCATCCAAAGGAATTAAAATCCAGTTCAAACTTTGCCCAAAATTGATTATCAGAGCTGGATGACTACAGAAAATGGCTGTTCATTTTAAAGGAACTGATGCTGAAAGTTCACGATTCCCGTCAAGGGTCAATTTGATGCTGCAGCATGGCTGGCCATGGCTACAAATGTGCATCACTGCAGTCAGTGCACTGTCTTCTGTCTGGCTAATGCTAGCACAATTATATTGTTGACCCCTCTCCTCCCCCTCATGTACAATAATTGTATATTTGGGAGTCATCAAGTCATCAGGCAATCTATTACTGATTCTCTTCCTTTTATCCCCTCGTATGGCTATTTGGGATCTCTTACTTCAAAGTTATGATGAACAATGATTTCAGAGTTTCAATGATTTTCAAAGTGCAGCAGTCGCCAAAAAGAAGAAGAAAACACCAGCAAAATCTAGGTCATCATCAGGGAAAGTACTGAAGAACTCAGAAAGAGCACAATGCAGAGGGCATCATCTGCATGTCGAGAAAGATGTGGTATAGGCAAGAGGGATTCAGTGCAATAGTTAGAGAAGGTATAGGGAAAGTTAACTACAATGTTCAAGGAAATGAATCATCTTCTTTACAAGGAGAGACCAAAAAGTTAGACACATTCTTCTTTAGAGGAGAAGGCTGAAGGAGGATACAGCTGGGGTTTATTCCATCATGAAGGTGCTGGTTAAGGTGAATGAAGGACTGTTGCACCAAGTCCTAAAGCCCTAGAAGTAGGGGACACTGAAACTAGTAGGTAACCAGATTAAAACAGAATGAAAGAAATTCTTTTCACAGTGAATAATGAACCTGAGGAACTTGCTGCCATGCAAAGTTGTGAAGGCAGATATCCTCAGCAGCTTGAAAAAATAGACAAAATTATGGACAACAGGTCCATGAACAGGTACCAATGGGAATACACACAAAGGTACCCTCTAACTTGCCCAGTGCATCTATTCATGAGGAATGCTGGGGGAATAGACAGCAGAAGGTGGCCAGGCTTGTGTGCTCTACCAAAGTAAGCTTTTCTACATGGGGCCAGAAGGCTAGTGTAGGTGAAATGCTGGCCTGAACCGGTAGCTTCTATTATGTACCAGTATACTGATGAATCTTCATTGTGTTCCTGTAAAACTTCTCCAAGCATTAGCAAGAAGCAGATGCCATTGCCACCTTCAGTTAAACTGTGATTAATTTCAGGGGTGCGAGCCATATTTTCTAGCCACTGTTATGTGGCATGGTCTCCCTCCATATTGTTTATCTACTTTTTTTTCTTTTCTGTTATTGCCTAATACGTAATTTTGTTGGGAACTTCTTGCTGAAGAAACAGTTTAGCATTGTCAAGGTTTGAGTTATTTCCATTTTATTAGATAATTAAGGTGTAATAATTGCTTCTTGGCTTTGATCAACAGATATGGTTCAGCCTTCGTTAGCAATTTTGGATGTACTTTTAACTTCAGATTCCCCAGATCTACCAGAATTCTATATGATTTTTTTTTTTGACTCATCATATTCACGTGAAAGACAATGTCAGAGACAGAACATTCTTTCAAATCTTTGTTCTTTATTGCTGTTTTGTATGTTTGTGGGTTTATCTTGTTTGATTTAAAGAAAGCAAAATTAAACTTTGCTATGAACAACAGTTCTTCAGACCATCTAGATCTGCGTTTTATTCTTTCAAATGAGAACAGGTAAAGTATTTGAAGACCATCAAATGTGGCATCAATAAAATCTGTTCACTTGAAGGAAAAAAACAGATAAAATACTTACAGGCAATGAAAGTGTTTTTAGTATTTTTTCTTCATTTTTAATGTTTTTAACAAAAATATTTTGAATTGTGGTTGTTAACAAGAAAATCTCCAATTTTAAACTAACAAAAAAGATCAAATGAAGACATGATAGTGGTCTTGAAATATATAGAAAGGCTGTTGCAGACAAAGAAGTGAACTCTCCTCCATGACCGTAGATAGGATAAGAAATGATGGGCTTGAGTTCTATCTATGAAGGTTTATATTGGACTTGTGGAAAATTCTTCATAGTAAGGATCATAGAGTGCTTGAAACAATTATGTAATTTCCATCACTGGAATTATGTAAGGCCAGGGTAGACAAATACTGGTCAGAAATGGTTAAGGTTTGAGTTAGGTTAAGGACTTAGGTTTGACTCAAAGACAGAGCAGATAAGCCCTTGAAGGGGTTTCAGCCTTGAAAGGCTTTCAGTCTTTTCTTGTATTCACTGTTTAGTGACCTCCAGGTGACCATGGAATTTCATCAATGGCTTAGATTTTGCTGGGCCAGGTATACCACCTTACCAACAGCTTTCCCCGTTCAGAAAAGCAACAAAAATAGTTTTCTTGTTTTCTCAATGAAGAGAGGTAAGTGCCTGACACTTATTTCCTCATATTTCAAGTAGATAAGATGAGGTGAGCCCTTATTTCTTCCCTCTGATAATGAAAAGAACCCAGGTGACTAGCTCAGAAGTAGGCATAGATGCTAGATACCTAAATCTGGTGAAATGCATCCCTCTCTCACCCTAAGTCTCTGAGGCCTCACTTCCATAAGTATGCTCAGAGTCTATTTAACACACACCAGAAATGAAAAGTTCTTCCCAATATGGACTCCTAGAAATTTTCTTTTAAAATAATGTAACTCCAGTAGTGTGGCCCTCCATAAAAATTAACATAAAGTATGGTCAGATTCTCACCTTTTCTGGAAAAGGTGATCAGTCTTTTCTCAGGAGAGAACTCTGCTCACCAGAAAGCAGGGTAAACCACCTTCATAGCAAAAATTTCAACATTTAGAAAGTCTGTGAATAACAGCAATGTGGTGCATGTGGCAGAAAGCCCAGCTGCCTGGGGTCAGGGTTCTCCACTCCACCCAGAGAAAAGATGCAGGCATGTAAGTGCTTTCTGAGACCTTAGGTGTTTTTGAAAATCCTGCCATGTGTCTTTTAAAGTAAAAAGAAAAAAACCCCATAAAAATGCTAAAGAAATCACATGCAAAAAGAAGCATCTTTAAACTTCCTGAAATAGCAATAAGACAAACAACTTGTTGTTTTGTTCTACTGTTTGCTTTTAATAATCCCACATTTGATTATTTTTAGTCTAATTTGGAAGGTTAGACTTTTTCTATAATTATCTAATACCATGCATTCATAACAATTTGTGCGATTTTAATTTGGTTTTAATTGTCTGTATAGTGCCCTGAGTGACTTGACAAAAAGGAGGCTTATAAATATAACTCATTATATTATTGACATGCTTTTGTAATTTTCCATTTTCTATTTAGAAATACAGTATTAAAATATTTGAAGCAATGAGTTGTGAGGAGAATGGGGGGGGATACATCTATTAAATTAATTTCCCAGAAAGAGAAATCTGTCTGAAGTTTGGCCACGTTTGATTTTTACTGTATGTAGAGAATTCAGGAGAAGTCTTTCAAAGGTTGTACCAATACTTACCACTACCTAGTTGTCCTTTAAATCCACCTTAACAATTTTCTCTTCCACAAAGTCCTCAAAAATATGCTGCAGTAGTTAAATAGTGTCCATCCTGATTTCATTGCTTGTCGCTAAGGAGGATTGTTTGATTGCTTCTGTTGCTCCTGTCGGTTGTATCCAGTTCTGTCTTAGGTCACATCTGTTCTGCAGTCACTTAAGCTAGCTAGTTTGAATAAGGATAGTAGTGTAGGTAAGATAACAGTGTAGCTAAGATAAAACAAGTTAACCCTTTGTGTGTTTACCAAGTTTCTTGGATAGGTTTTGAAGTCAAAACTGAATTGCTAGCTCAGGTGAGATTGATATCTGTACCTAGGCTAGCTAATATGCAGTGAGTCTGCTTTGAAGGAATTGTTGTGACTGTATTCCAGGCAACAATACTTGGTTTGTACCTTCAGCCATAAGGAACTATAATGTTTCTTGATAGTATTAATAACCTGTAACTTCAATTCCAAGCAATATCAGAATACAAATACTAATGCAGCTTATAAACCTTAAGGCTTAATAAATTGAAGCAGATGTATGCGGACATAGCCGTTACTTTCTTCTCTGGAGTCTATCTGAGCCAAGCTTTTTTCCTGACCTAATTTTTGACTTTCCATAAAACCAATGCAAAATTGGGGTGCTACAGCAGGCAGCCAGATTTGTGTTTCAGTTGAGTTTTGCGTTGTGCTTCTACATTTGATCAAACCCAGGCTTTGGTATTGAAACAAAGAAAAATATTGAATACACGTATCTTCAAAAAAGGAATATATGAGAAAGTCCGTATTTGCAAAGTTCTAGGACACCCCATAGTGAATGAGCTATACATATTAATGCTTTGGCTACATTGAATATTAAACTCTGGGTTTGACTTCTAAAATGCATCACATCAAAGCACCATTCTCTTCTCTAGGTCAGCATAAACCACTGTTTAAAAACTGATATTAACTGAGTATGGATATCATAAAAACATAAGAATGGTTATTGCCCTGTACCAAAAGCTCATCTAAACCAGAACCCTGTTTTCAGTAGTGGCTAAAAACAGATGCCTAGGGAAGAGCGAAAAAACAGGGCAAGTATAAACTATAATTTCTGTGAGTATCCTTCCAGCCTCAGGTACTTACATAGAAATCACCTCTGGCTCTACTTTTAGTAACTCTCGATGGATTTCTTTTCTATGAAATGGTGAAGACTCCCCTTAGACTCGTGTAAACCTTTATGATTCACAGTAACCTGAAACAAGAAGTTGCAGTCTGACTATATAATGCAAAGAAGCACCTCTGAGCACTGTGATATGGTTCTGGTTTTGTGGCTGTTTTTTGGTGGTAGTGGGGGCATATGAAGTTCCTAGGACTTGCCCTGCTCCATGGGCACTTGTTCCTGCCTTCATACCATTCCTTCCATTGTACACACATGTTTTTCTGGGGCCACATGGTGAACTTTGCCAAGGAACTCATCTGGGTTAAAAATAACCACTGCACAGCCCCACAGGAAACTTTGTTAGCGCAACTGAGATGAGCTTTTAGAAGCTCTAGTAATCACTCAGGTCACAGATTGGACAATTATTAATTACAGACAAAAACAAGCTTCAAAGTCAAAATTGAAATTAATGTCAATCCCTTCTCGTTGAAATTGCACAGTTGTGGCTGTATATACAAAATGACATTGTAGTGCTGTTAAGAGTTGAACACTGAGCAAGGCACACTAATAGGAGAAAGTAACAAAGGATGGGAATCATCTGGCAAAGTGTAATCATCTCCATGCCATAATTAATGGAGAGAAATAGGGGTATGTAGGGTGTGATTCATGTTGTCCTAAAGGCAGTGCCTACACTCAGTCAAATGTCCGATTATGCTCACGATAGAACAAGTCAATAGATTACATTCAAAATATCTGTCGGTCTCTGACTATTCCGAGTACCCAGGGTGCTAGCTAAAGTACAGATGGTTATACTATAACCACCTAAGGTTAAGTGTAGCAAATTGTGTCCTCGATAATAACTGGTCACTGGCACGGTTTTGCAGATAATCAAGCTTTTTAATCAAATTAGGCAAAGCTTTTCCCTTGTGACCCTCCTCTTCTTCTGAAAAGTTTAGTAGACCTCTGTTAATTATGTCCCCATTCTATAACCTCCCTGTGAATGAATGAAGGCAGTCATTGCCCCTTAACAGCTATTGTTACAAAAGGGGACTGAGCCTGATTTTACTGTTGAAATGTAGGGGCCCAGAATGAGAGAGGCAATGCTGGACATGGATGCTAGCTTGGTGCCTCTTCCCCTAGGCTGTGTGTGTGGCGTGAGTATTATGAAAGATTGAGCTAAGATGTTCTGAAGTAAAGGGCAGTAGAGACTAGGTTTTAGCCTATTCCTGTGTCTGGCAGCCAGTATTTTCCTATGTGAATCCCAAGACTGGAAAAGCTCAGTCTGCTAACACCAGGCAGGTGACTGAAGCATTTAACATTACCAGACTGTTTTTTACCAGAGTGGTTTGGCAAAGACAACTAGTTTGCCTGGGAAGAATATTGAAGACAGAATTACCGTAACCCAGATGTTGACCACAATACATTCCTGATCCTGCCATATACTGGCATAAGTAAGAAAGGAAACAAGTTTGTTGTCAGTGATGGAACTAATTAGCATAATTAAAATTGTGCTTGCAGAGTTATACTGCTTTTTGTGACTGAGATTACTAACCCTTGAATTATGCTGCATTGTGCTGCATGAATGTACTACTTCATTTGTTATTTCTAGTGATGGGTTATATTAAACCAGATGGAAACCATGGAGATTCTCCAGTAGAAACAACAAGAGGTTGAAGGGAAAAATTATCCAACACTGGTTATCTACTGAGAGAAGTAATACAACAGTGCAGTCATGGCATGATGTTTTGATTCATCAACTGTGCTAGGTAATTTTAACCACTTTAAGTTTGACTTTCTGCTCTGTGTTTTAAATCTGAACCTCGGTAAGTTCTCCTTGGTCTCTGAGCTCTTTGAATACTTTGGATTTAAGTGGACATATTTTTCAGCTGTTGCTCAGACGCTTGTTAACAAAAGCATGCTCCTATAAATAATCAGCTTTATTTTTAAATTGTAAAAATGGTTATACAACAATTAAAACATTTTTGCTTGATTATATCTTCTGTGATTTTTTTGAGTAAGAAGGAATTCACTAAGAAAAGATAATCCTTTAATGTTTTGACTGCTTTCCCCTGCAAAATGGGTTTTGTATGGCAAGTTTTGTGAAAAATTGACGTTTCCTGTAGAATTATTCATTTTGAAAAAAAGTATCAAAAAACATGAAACGTTTAAAAATAGATTAGGTCTGTGTTTTGCATGCTTCATGTCTTTCACAAATGGGACTATTTTTGTTTTCCTTTTTTTGCTTTTAAGGGTCAACAGCTTTAAATGTTCTTTTGGTATCATGAGGAGTGAGTGAATTTATATACATAAATATATATGTTTGTATCTATATTTTAATGCAAATTGAGATTCTCACATAACAACATGACCCTAGGAACAGATAAGCTAACACAATTATGAAATGCCATGAGAATCAACAACGCTGTTTTTATATGCCCATGATTTACTTATATTTGATATATCTGCTGAGGAGTCAAGTGAGATACTTCTATTTCATGAAAAATATTTTTTTCTCTGTAAAAATAAGCCTGATAAACAATTATTCTGATCTGAGGAAAAGAAGTCACCATTTTCTTTGCTGTTGCAGGAGCAACATGTGATTTAGCAGATTTGGAGCCTGGTTACATCATTTAGCATCTGTGTCTCTATCTAGCTGGCAAGGTCAATTTGTTTCTGCAAATAGATTTCCCTCTACTACAAGGGGCAATCAGTTCATGAATTCCCGGAGGTTCAGTTCTTCTTGGTCTCCCTTCTTTCTGACACAATTCCAATTGGGGATGCTATTAAGCATTATCAAGTTAACCTTCTGGTGTACACTGGCAGCAGCACTCAATTTTTATCCATCTTTTAGGCTCTTTGGAGCTGAAGTCTTTGTTATAGTCAGATTGTCGACCTGATATTGAGTCCTTGGATGAGTTGCAACCTTCTGAACATTGACAAATAGAAGGCTGAATGTTGTTTAAAATGGCTTGAGAATATTCTCTTGCAGATGTTACAGTTGTGAGATAGATAGCTTCATTGCAGTTCAGTCTTGCATTCCCCTTTCTTTTGGAGGAATGAGTTCAGAATTGATAGCCATTTCTTCTTCATATTGCTGCTTGCTTTTGTCTGTCATAAATTCAGTCTGAAGCAGACATCACTTCTGTACTCATTAGGATGGCGATATCCTAGAATTATCTTCTTTTTGCCTCCGCCAGTTATTCTGACTCTAGGATGACTGGTTGAATTTGCTTTTTATGGAACACAGCTGTGTTCAGAGAATATCACCCTAAGAACCATCATGTTTCAGATTACAGTTATTTCATAGATCCACCACTGCTTCACAGAACAGGAGCATGTCGCTAGTCTCTTAGCAGCAAACTGTCAGACATTGCTTCCTCAGTCCCAGTTCCTTTGTGTGTAAAAAGAATATAACTTTGAGATGACAACATTGAAAGATAAGCCTTTCTTTGGGTTTATTTACACAATGCCAGAGAATAGAAGATGAGTGTCCCCAAGGGTGTGGCGGACAGATGAATGAACTTTTGCCTTAAACATTTCTTGGTACATAAGGTGCAAGCAAACCAAAACCCCGAACAAGCCATCTGTGCCCAGCAGAAACAGGACTGAGCTGCTGCGACCCCTGAAATGGTCTCCCTGCGACCATTCGGGACACACCGAGCCTGCGCTGAACCGGACCACGATCGGACAGAGACTTTGGGACCTGGACTGCAAATTACTGCTGCTTAACACAACTTTTATAAAACTTGCTTAGCCGCACTCCCTAGTTCAGTGAGAAAGGGCCCCAGAGCTGGTGCAGACTGGAAAGATAAGGGAGTTACAAGCAGTTTGCATTCCTATGCGTCACACTCCAGGAGGGAGGATGTCAAGGCTTTGAAATAAGGCCTGCTTGGGCGCTAGGACCCTGGGAAACAAAGCCTCCCCTCACTGCTGAAACAGTGTTAATTTGGGGGGGTCTGGATTATATCCTCTTCGTCGGGACCTTGGAAGATAACACCTACTGTCACTGCTGGGGCAGTGCTAATTGCTGGAACAACACCTGTTTGTCAGGGCCCTGAGAAAGAAGGGCAGAACCCGAGGAATCAACACATTTGTCAGCAGAAACCGCAACAGTAAAGATAAGGGAGAAAAGCAGCCTGCCTGGGAACAACGATGAGACCCAATAGGGAGCAGGAGACCCCAGACCCAAAAATTACTATTGGTCTGAACTACCGCGTGAGGGGTGGGAAACTTAATTTGAAAAAGCTATAATTGCCCAGGGATTTCTTTGTTCAGGGTCCCTCTTCGGAGGCACCCAACTCGAGCTGTAACTACTGCACGCGTGTCATTCTGAACTTTTCAGCGGGAACCTAGGGTCGAACCCTGCTCGAGTTGTAATTACCGCACGCGCATCGCTAAAATTTACACCCAGGGTGAAGAGGACCAACGGGATGCCGCTGGATCCACGGGTGGTGATATCTCTTTCTCTCTCCCCCTTTTCTCTCTCTCTCTTTCTCTCTCTCCTCCCCTTTGCCTTTCCTCACCTTTTCTCCCCACTCTGTGGAAAATAAATTTAAAAGGTTGTACGATATTTGACCGGTTTTAGCGTCTTAATCTCGTCCTTGGGATCGTAACGAAACCCTCACGATATTGGATCGGGACACCAAGCTAATGCCAAATGCCTCATCCATTCTTCTTTCCTTCTTTCCTTGCATTATTCTTACTTATTTGCTTTGGGGACAACAGTGTAATTTCTTATTTCTTTAAAACTCATGTCCAAGTACTATGTGTACTCTGAAAGCTGGTGTCTTAAACTACTTTGGGGTTGGACTTTTGTAGACCACAAAAATGCAGTGTTTTCAGCAGAAAATTATTTCTGTTTCAAATTTTCATTGACTTTTTAAATTTTTTTTTTCTTGACCATTAGTGTTAAAGGAGAACTGCCAAATTGCATGCTTCAGTATATTTCTCTTCTGTGAATAACACTGGTAATTACAAGGGGAATTTTAAAAGTCTGTTCTACTTTATCAGTTCAATGTTTGTTCATTTTTCCCTCAGGTGAAGTGTATAATGGATCAAAAACATTTTAGTCAAAATTATTAATTTAGTTTTGCAGTACAGGATAGATGTATTGTTCCAAAAATAATTTCCTTGGAAAACTAACAGTCTATATAAGTCAATATAATAAAAAAGGAAAAACAGTATATGTAACAGCAACGTTTTATTAAAACAAACATTTCTAAGAGTTTTAAAAGAAGTAAGGGAGAAAACCCATACAACATTAATTGAATTCAGTGACATTTGTTTTGTGCTTTCTTAAAGCTTGTTCAGAATGAACATACATATAGTGAGTGATTTCATATATAAATACTTATAGAAATCACTCTTTTCTACATTTTTATTCCAAGGAAATGGTTGGAATACCTCTTCTTAGAAAAGCAAATATACAAATAGTATATAAATTGTAAAAAAAGATCAAGAATAGTATGAACTAAATATCTGGCATTTAATCTTCTCCCTTGTAACATGGTTTCCTGACATAACTCCACCGACTTCAATGAAACTACATCAAATTACATCAGTTGGCTCTAGGCAAGTGAAGATAAAGTCCTTTCATGGAGCAATGGAAGTCCTCCTTTTCAAAACATCAAACATCTAATAAAACACAAGGAATAGATCTCCCACTGCTTGGGTCCCATAACTCATAATGACAGCTCAAGTCAAGAAACAACTTAGTAACATGAATGCAGCAGCAATACATCTTTTGAGTACCAGGAGTTGGGGGATTCAGTATGAAGAAAACCTCGTGGAGCTGTGCAAAACCGGATAAGGTCTGTCAGGGTCAGCATTAGATGGGGGAGGTGGGTCTCTATTTCTGAGAGCATGATACAGAGACACTCAAGCCAGATCTTGAACCAGTAAGACCGTGTCTACATCTGAGCTAACAAGTTTTGCCCAACTTCAGCTGGCTTCGCTGTGGTTGCAGCATTTTGTTAGCACCAGACAGATAACCCATCCATGGATAGCAGAAAGTAGACTGTACTTGCTTCCTCTCAGAGTGTACTCTAACCTTCATCTCTCTTGGCAACGTGCAAAACAAACATAATAAGAAAAACTAAGAACATATGGATAGGAGGTAATGCCTTTAATTGGGAGCTTGCATATGGCTGCAAAAATTAATTAAAATCATGCTAATTCTGCAATGACAGTCCCTGCTACAAGGTAAAACACTGAGACCGGCATAGAGGGAGGTTGATGTAGGATGGCTACAGAAGCACTTCTGTAATTGTTCTATTTAAGAAACAGGATTCATTCCCCTGGTTACCTATTGGGCAATTTTTGTGAAATCCATTGAACACCAGTCTGATCATAGTAATAAATATCTTATTTATTCAGACACCTTGATTGCAAACTGAATCTTTCTTTGTTAACACACATGGCAAGCTGGATGGTGCTGTGTCTGTACATTCCTACAAAATGAGAAAGGTACAGAGCAAGAATAAGATACTATTCCAACACTCAAAAAGCCCGGGGACAGCCTTTCACACAATGAAAAACCTATACCCTAAGTCATGTTCCAAAGTGATTATTTTTATGAAAAGGCACAATTTTCAGTCGTGATGATTTTCCAGAAAGTTCCAACAAAGACAATAATATTTGGTAGGAAATGTTGCCAGTAAGCTATAGATTATAGAATAGAATATAGATGTACAACTATGTTACAAGCTTCCTGCCCCTCTTCAGGAGGGGGATGTGCCTGCTATTTGTATTTCCTCCTGACGGCTTAATATTGTCTCTCAGTTTAAAGGATATTTTCAAGAGGCTATATATGCTTTTTATTATTACTATTAATTTTGTTAACTGGTTTACAAACACAAACCCACTCCAAATTTGACTTGCTAGATTTATGGGTTATAAGCAATCTATAAAATGAGAACAAACCTTATCATAGTATTATTGTTTCTGTTCTTGATTCCCCCTTGATCCTTTCTCATTTATGTTCCCCTGAAGGGTAGGAGTATGGTCAGGGAAGCTCTGACAGATCTGCGTGGAGCCTGTGAAGATACTGCTTTCACCAGCTGTCTGTTCCTCTCCTCTGCTGCAGGTTACTGCCTCCTCAGCAGAGATGACAGAGCAGCCTGTGTGTGTGATTCAGGGGAAAGTCAAGCAGTTTTGTTTAAACTCACCTTCACTGGCCGTTTAATCTAAGTCATCAGTCTTCACTAAAACAGGTGACAAATGCACACATTTTGTTAAAGGAGCTTTTCTGTGAAGGCTGAAACATCAGGCACAATAACAAAAACTTGGAGGGGTAAGGAAGAGTGCAGTAATGTTTGAAAATCTGACAATTTTTTCTGCTGTGTGTGTATTTCTGTGACCTAAGATTCCTCTTTACGCATCCTATCTAGTTCCATCTCATTAAGTAGACCTCGTAGGATATATCGTCTCTTACCTCCCCAAGGAGAAGAGAAACTTTTTATTTCCTCCTCCTTTTCTTAGTATGCCATGATGCATTGCAGTGTTTCTGGTCCTTCTAGCCCCCATGGCTCCCAAGCATCCAAGTCTGAACCTGAAGGTTGTGTTTGAGGAAAAATAAAAACTATTATGGAGCTTGATAGTCATAAAAATCATGAATCAGCCTCTTCTGACTATGTAATACATTTCTTGTGTAAAGTATCTCTTCATATATGGTTTGTTTTGTACAAATGGAAATACACAAAATATTTTTATACAAAATGTACAAAATGGAAACAGTGTTTCACTCCTACCCTGCCTTCTTTGTGAATTAATCACAAGAACTGGACACAGCAGAAGTCCCACTGCAGAAGTAAGGGCACCTTTCTTCCCTGTGGGGTGGCTTATGTTCCTCAGAAGCAGGAGAAAGGAGATGGCTTAGGTTTAGAACCAGGCCTTTGTAGAGTGATATCTGTGATGCATTGACCCTCTCAGGTAGTAGAGTATTCTGGGAGAAACGTTTTTACATGTTTGATAACAAAGTTCACCAAGTCCTTCAGCATAATGAAGGGAGATTGCTAGCCAATTAATGGTAGCCCATATGAAAGATTTCTCAGCAATTTTTCCCTGATGGTATTCCACACTTGGCTAAGATCCAGTGGTCATGCTTTCTGGACCCAGCTCTTAATACAGATTTCCTGAATAACACAGAATAAATCTTTTTGTCCTTATTACCATGGAGCTAAGGATAGTTAGCTATCCTAGAGGATAACCCTAAGTCCTGATATCATCAGGGTGTGGTCAGAGCATTCTTTGGCAGATTTGTATGCCTTTTGATAGTCACTGTAGTGGCATAACAGGTGGTTAAAAATTAAAAACAAAACAAACAAACAAAAACCTACACACTTTGGGAAGAAGTAACTGGGTTGTCTAAAGCTATGCCCGTATAGGTATGGTCTTAACCTCCTCATCATGATGAAGACTTCCAGATCACATCTCCGGAGCTTTCTGCTGCATCACCTCATGTCCAAATGGTTTTGACTAAGTGAACAACTAGATCAATAATCTCTTTAGTATGTATCACAACTGTCCAGCATTTCAACAACTGGAAAATAAGAAAGCCACAGGGAGATAAAATATAGATGAAATACAGAGATAGAACTAATAATGAATATAATCTCTTGCAGTAAGGTGCTCAAAGTGTCAGTAAAATCCCTCATGGATGGAGGAAAATCTTATTTAAAATTAACTTCTGGTTGCAACCAAATGTTGGCAGAAAAAATGCATTTTCCAGGTGTTGGGGCTGCATTTCTCATTATTATATCTCCACAAATCTGTAATACCCTTGAAATCACCTCTTATCCAGTCATCCATCCTGCTTCAGAGTTCATTTGCATTTTCTTCCATTATTGACCCTATCACTTTGCTTTCACTCTAGACTCCCATTGTTCTACTCAAACTATTTATATTCTATTGCTTGGTTTTACTTCAGTCCATGACTTATTTTGAATTAGTTACAATCCCAGACACATTATTCAGTCCACTCCTTTCTTTTCTCAGCACCTTATCTCTCTGTCAGAATTGATCCTCCCGCTTAGTTTTTCTTCAGCCCTATAGATGAAGGATGGCTGATCTTTATTCACGCTCACAATCCAAAAACTTCAAGTAATATTTTTACCTACTTCCTAAGGTTTTAATTTTTTAATCTTTAACTAATGTTCTGTTTCTGACATAATCTTTCTCAATAAGACACCGTTAGTGTGTTCACAAAATATTCCAGATAGTCAGGAAGCTAGGCAGGAAATACTCCTACCAGTCAGCTGTAACTTCAACAGTTCTGCTTGCAGCTGATCCAAAAATGTGCAGAGATATGCTTCAAGGAAAACTGTTCGGCAGTTATTCCATTGGTTTTGAACCTCACCAACAGAAACTAGCTTAGTATGTGTTTGATAAAATCTTGCGAAAGATATTATTTCCTGCATTCTCTTTTCTCTGTGTTGAATAACGACAAGATGGATTAAACTGTATTCTGGTGATCCCGATGGATGAAAGAAGCAGGTCCAAATAACATATCCTTGAGATTTTCCAAGAAGTACATTCCCAGCACCAACCTTGAAAGGTTAGTGAAAACATCTAACATCTGATCTTCAATAAAGTGGGAAGAACTGAGCATGACATGCTGAAATTAATAAACTTTGAAATAGTCCTTAAAAAGACAAAACTAGGAATGATCTTAATACTACATGTTGTAGCAATCTGCTTGTAATTGGATTTTGTTCTGAATGTTTCCCTTTAACTGACCTTTGTGCCTGTTTTTCTGGACATTGTTTACCCTGTCTGTATTATGCTGTCTGGCTCTATAAATGGATCTGTTGTGTGGTAAAGTATCAAATGTTTTTTCTGAAATCTAGACAAATTATGCCCAGTGTTTTCACCTTCAATGGGTTCAACAAAATCAATTCAGTTATATTGGTAATGTACTTTCAAACACTCAGCAGCCATCTAGGCCTGAATTTTAATGAAACCAACACACTATGTACAGGCTGCTGCATGAGTAGTAATAATACTTTGCACTTACATAATAATAATTCTATTTATTAGGCAAGATACAAATGAAACACCCAGAATGTAATACCAAAAAAAAAAAAAAAATAGAAGTCAAGATAGTTTTTCAAGCACCATTACTCCTAAAAATACAGTGAGCTATAATGCTTTTCTTTTCTTTTCTCCCTTTTCAGACCCCCTTAAGCAGGGAGCTACGGTAAGTTTAGATACTCAGTACCAGTGTGAGCTGTTGCACTGAATGCATGATGACAAGTAGCTAAGACAATCTCTAGGCACATTCTGTACTGTTTTGTGAACTGCACAGTATATGGAAGAAATATATCTGGAATTATCATCCAGCTAGAAATGGAAATCTGGATCCGTTTTCTACCACCTGGGCTGATACAAAAGAGCTAATTCCAGTAAGACAGTCTGGTCCCTCCTCTGTATTACCTCCTATTGCCTGCATTGCTGACCTCAGAGTCCTGCAATTGCTCAGGATTTATCCAACATTAGTAGGTCTGATAGCAGATTCTACAGGTGCAAAAGCTGAACACTGCCAGAAGCATATTCCCAAAAATCCAACAACACAGGCTCTCAGATATCCAGAAAAGATGGAGAACATCTCCTGCTGTGATAGCAAACACTAAGTACTAAGTGCTTTACTGCTGAAAATAGTAGTTTACCACCAAACATGGAAAGATTGACAGGACTGTTTTACCATGCCCCTGACCATGTGTGTGCTAGATTGAGCTACATACTTCTATGAGAGAATACATATATAACCAGCCTCATTTGCTAATCTTAGTCTAGTTATTCAAAAAAGTCTGTTTAAGAATTTTTAATTTTATTTCTTACGGTTTTGATGCGTTTTTAAAATGATTAAGGGGAACTGCCTTTTGTTGCCAACTGCAATGTATCGTCTAGATCAAAATGCTTCCAGTTTGTTTTCCGCATAGCACTGTAAATACTCTGACCTCAAGACATCTTGAAATTATATCTTCTATGTCCCCTCTACCCTTGCCATTGCTGATATTGTTCTGTTTATTACACCAGATTAGGTACTTACAAAAGACATTGGGCATCATGTAGGCAGGACAAATATTCATTTTCCCTTCTTCTCCTCTGCTTTCTGAGGCTCTTTGAACAACAAACTCCTTCTACTCCAAGTGTTGCAATTAACAGCATATTAATAAGAGGAAAACTACCTCATACTCTAAATGAATGTTATATTAGTAATACACCACAGTGTGATGTCAAATTACTGTGACAGAACCTTGACATCATATATCATGGCAAAGGTCCATGATTAGAACTGTATCTCGGGAAATAATATAATATAAACAGAAGTCCTTCAAAATATTTCTTCCTAATTTAGAACAAATATAGATCTCCACACTTGATATTTTCTGATGACGTGAAAGTCTAAGTTTTAAAGGTTTAAATTAATGTCTCTTAACTAAAAAAAAAAAAAATAGCATTTGCTATGAATGTATTATTTCCTCTCTGTTGGTGTGCTTCCGGCTCTGATTCTGCTCCTGTTCTTCTTTTGTTGACACATGTACAGCACCAAGGGGAGCTTGTGTGAACTATCATGGTTTTGGTTGAATAAAGCTGTAATAATTTGTTTCTTCTGAGAGTTTGGTCTAGGAGCTCTACTAACACTGTGGGAAACTATCAAAACCACAAATTGGAGATGTGTGCTTGATGACTCTTTTTAAAGCTGTCTCATCAAATATACTTTCTTCTTTATTAGTACTGTAAACACCACAAGTGTGGAAAAGTCACTTCATGCATTTCTGCAGAGAGCTTGGTTGAAATTATATTATGTTATATGCAAATAGATTTTCAGTCTAAATACAAAAAACTCCATGTAATTCTTTAAGTTCATTTTATGGGTACCCAATTCAGGATCTTTGGCATCTAAATTCAAGGAACCTGAGCACTCACAGATTTATTGGTACTTGTAGCTCTATGGTGCCCAGGAATTAAAAGTTTAAGAGCTTTAGTTACGTACCCAAAGACAGGCAATACTACAATTACATGATACTTAATTATGCAAATTATGTCCTGAGCATGAAACTAATAAAGCCTGATTTCCTATGTCTCCGGTGCCTCTATGTGCTTCTGGTGCCCAATAAGCTTCAAATTCCAGCTAGAGCTTCCTTTTATTAGGCATAATGTCACATATGAAAATACATGCTCTTGTCTAATAAGGATTGAGCTCAACTTAATCCATTGTGGAGGATTTAATAGAGTTATTCTACTCTATCTAACTTCCTATTTTGAAAGTGGGGGGAGGATGGAAAAAAAAGAATGCATAGTATCTCATTTTATTTGCAAACCGTACCCTCTCTATTAAAACTGATTGGAGCTGGTCAACAGGTTCAAAGTTACTGAAGAAATAATCCAGACAGCCAGTCTGCCACAGATATGCATGTCTGCAGTGCAATATCTTTCATTGCCATAGGAAACCACGCTACAAACTTGCAATTGCATCCTCAGCCAGTGTAAATCTGTTTATCAATACTGTCTTTGTGAAGTTGTGCTAATTTTTGCCTGTTGAGATCTGAGATCTTTGATAATTTCCTTTGTTCCTTCCTGTGTTTTGTTGTTGTTGTCTTTTGGAGAAAGTTACTATCTTTTTTTTTTATCATCTTTTACATATTGTACCTTAATAAACATCCAATTTTCTTTATATTCTCTTAAGCAAAAAGGAGAAGGAAGAAGGGAAGGAAGATGAAGCACAGTTTCTACACCTCTATTAGAAAATTTTTAAGAGAGGGTTTGGGTTAATTTATTGAGTACTGAGTAATGTTACAAAAAATATTTACCATCCTCCAGTCCAAGGCGGCAAAGTGTTCTCAGAGATCTAAAATAATGGTAATAACTGAGGACTTAAATTTAGTGCAAATGAATTGTTATGTTCAAGGATCAGTGAATAAAGGGAGGAAAACACTATGTTTAAGAGATACCAAAAATGTGTACCATTTGTGATGTCAAATGCATACGTTGTGATAAGGGAAGTGACTTTTAAAGACTTCTAAAGAAATCATTGTCATTACTGAATACAGTTTCAAATTTCAGTTGTTGGATGGCATTTTGGCTAGAAACACAGGTCAATTAGACTTTTAAACAGTCACATTTAATAGCATTAGCAGTGTATTAAGTGATATAAACTGGCAGTGCTTATTAGAATAGTAAATGTTGACTAAATTAACTAAGGGTTTAGGAGGTGGTACAGCAGGCTTAGATGGGGAGTATGCCATTTTGCAAAATTAAGCATTAAACTTCAGTATGGATGACTGATACGTCTTTTTAAGTTAAATGAAAGCAAAACAAAGCTTTAAAAATTATAGGGAAGAAAAGATCTGCAGTATGTTAGAATTTTATGTGAAGAAACAGAGGGACTGTAAAGAGGGCATTGAAAGCACAAATGGGAATAATGAAGCAGTACTGCTGAGGAATTTTAAGATAAACATAAGAGGTGCTTTAAATGTGTTAGAAGACAAAAATATGAAAGAAAATATTAA
The DNA here is from genome assembly GCF_036370855.1 of Dromaius novaehollandiae. Lineage (NCBI taxonomy): Eukaryota > Metazoa > Chordata > Aves > Casuariiformes > Dromaiidae > Dromaius > Dromaius novaehollandiae. The sequence goes on along the minus strand of NC_088101.1, from coordinate 83,122,307 downwards.
GAAACTGGAGAAGAAAAAGCATGACAGTGTGAGTAGCTGAAAATGAGTAGGCAGGTGTACTGTACCTTTACTAGGAGATTATCATCAACGGAACTAAGGAGGCAATGGATTTCCACCTGCTTTTGGAAACCGGTTGAAATAATTAGAACAATAGAATAAGAAGGACACCTATACTAAAGTCCTAATTTGCAAGAGATGGTATTCAGGGGTGGAGAGTGAGTTCAGAGAATGCTATCCAGAGGTTTTTTTCAAGTTAAGTCACTGTAGACTCTGAATGTTCATCATCTCTGGAAATCACCGCCTCTTGATATCACAGATGCAGAAAGAGCTGCTAAGCAACAAAAATGGGAGGGAAGAGCTATAAAGTGTGTAGCTTACTGGGCTAATTGAAGATGGTCTATTTGAAATATGAGGACTTCTCAACAAGGTAGAGAAGGATACCTTGTTTCATCCAGTCCCTTAAATCTTTTTTGTGTATTTCTTGCATTTCTTTTTGAAGCAGTTGGTGTTGACTACTGATGGATATGCATCTAGTAGGCAGTGAATTCTCTTCCTGAATCCCATGAGATCTAAAATCAGAATCTATCTCCTGAGTTATAAACTCATTTACTGCAGGCAGGACATGTGAACTGTGTTTCTCTGATTATATGCAGCTGATAGGCAAGACACAAAACATTGCTTCATTTCTTAATGTGCCGATTTTTCTGGGTGGCGGAAGGAGGGGGAGGAGGGGTGACATTTGCAGTTTATAATTATGCATACCTGAGCCCTTTCCTTCTCATAATGGTGAGTGATAAAACCAAAGCACATTCTTTCCTCTTGGTGCCTATTTTGTACATAATGCATCTGTATTATGTGATAATCAGCACATCTCCCATTTCATTATAATATATATAGCCAGGAGTTGCAGGAGTTCACATACTCCATTATATTCAATTTCTCTTCTTGCAGAGACCTCAAAAGTGTTGCAAAGCTTGGCCACTAATACTCTGTGGAGTATATATTGCTATGAAATGGAGATGTGCTGACTATTCAGGAAAGAACCAAAATGTATTTAAAAGAAGCAAATATCATCACATAAAACTGCATTAAAGTAACTTTTAGGCATTTGATTAGGAGACTAAAGCCAAAGAACTTAAAAAAAAAAAAAAAGAAAGAAAGGCAGGGGCAGCTAATAACCTTAAATCAGTACTATCCTGGCAAAGGTTAGTAATATTCTTGATAGTTAGGTAAATATGGTAGAAGATTGCTGAGCAAGCATGCTAACGGAGATACATAAACCATATTAGCTGATAGGATAGTAGAGTATAAGCCTGGCTGAGTTTTTAATATACAAACTCTATTAATTAAGATTTAAAAGAAAATAATGTGTTCAGCAGCTCTTTTTCTCTCTCTCTCTTTCTTAGTTTAGTGGGAGGAGGGGCAGCTTAGGATCTGGTGGTATGGCAGAGTAGGGGTCAAAAAGAGTCTTTAAAATTGTTTCCATTTGCTTTTAGAGAAATCAATGTCTTTATTTTTGCAGTCCTTAAGAGTGAAGAAAGAAGAGCTTAGGATGAGTAAATATTTAAGGAGTCAGAGATCTCACAGAAGAGGCAGTATGGCCTGATATAATGTCATGCCTTGGCAAAGTCTGAAGGAGAAGGAATCCAGAATTGTCAGTCTGCCTTCTCTACACTGTCAAATCTAATTGTTCTTGGCTTGGTCATCCTGCTGATACCTCGAGCATCAGCTGTATCAGTAAAAACTGGTATCAAACCACAGAGCTCCCAGCAGCAAATGATCAAGTTGCAAAGACATCATTAGTACTATAAACAAAGTCTCTGCCCATTCACTTTGACAATTAAACCGTGCAGCTTCAGTTTGGTGCAGATCACAATAGCTGCGCTATAAAGCCCAGCTCTGATAAAGCCAGTTTATAGTCACGTTAATGGAATCTGAAGCTGGGTTTAAATATCACTCCCAAACCATTTCAGATCATTTCCTCCTTAGTATGCAATGATGTTCCTTAAAATGCTTGAGATCCTATCTAAAATTAAATGCTGGATATTCTGTACCAGCCTTGTCAGAGATGGAAATATTTATTTTTTCTTATAATCTGTGCTTATCAGTAGCAGGCATACTTTATCCTTTAGATGTGGTGTCACTGGATGCATCCCAAAATTACGGAGTTGTGGGGTGGAGCAGAAATTTTATTGTTATTTTTTCATGCAGTGATGCAAGAAAGCTCTGACCAAATAAGGTGAAAAGCTTAGAAAATAACAATTCGAGAAGAAAGCTTCAGCTCCATGGGGGCAGACAAATATTAAGCTACAGCTTGCTAAGCACATAGTGAAAGCAAGAAAAAAAAGGGTGATGTGATAAGATGACTCATTCTGGACACAGATATTGCAAACTGTGGGAAATTTAATTGCCTTGCAATTAAAGAGTGAAGGCACAGATAGGGTGGTAGTCTCTATTAGGCAGGAAGACAGCTCCACTACCAGTGATTCACTTCTGAAATGAAAAGACTTCTGAAATACTGTGATCATTTGTACATGTCTGCAGGAGAATTAACATATGAAAATAAGAAAATTCTTAGAGGCTATAACAATGACAAAATTCCCTCAAAGGCTGACTTGAATGTCTACTGTACCATATGAAGCAGATAAGGTCTTAATATAAAAGCTTTCAGTCCAATGAATCTCAAAGTATAGTTGATTTTACCATCGCAGTACTATAAATGAGATTTAAAAATCTACTAAATTAGCTTTCTTTTTCTTTTCTTCACTTTATGGGCAAAATAGAGAATTTTCCACAGAGAATACTTACAGAAAAGATTACTAAGTGAAATGTGATACATTTGGGACTGTTTCCCTGGTAAATAACTAAGGAAGATATCCAAATAAGATCAGTGAGTGGTTAGAAATACAATATACATGTACAAAAAATATGAGTTTTAGTAAAATATCATTTTTAGTTGATAACATGAGGAAGGAAATTGGAAGCTGGGGGTTGAGAGAGTTGCTAGTTAGCTTAGGAATTAAAAAAAGCCTATTTACAATTTGCAGAAGGCTAGGTTTGCCAAGTGATCTGGGGTATTGCCATGGGAAAAATCCCACTCAAACCCCTGTTATAAAATCTTACATTATCCCAATATCGTCTTATAACAGACTAATAGGCAGGCTTTCTAATCTTATGTTCTTTTCTACTGTCTTTGATTATCTAGATATATTTGGTGTCACCCAGGTGGTTCTGTGATAATTGGTATTCTGCTGTACCAGGATTTGAAGTTTATTATTGTATATTAGCAAATTAGATCCCTTGCCAGCATCCTTTAATATGTCAGGAAATAAAGAGATCATTTATAGTCCAAGAAGAAGAGGGCTTGTGTTCATCCTCCTCAAAATTTACTTTATATTTTTGTTACTGCAAAATCCATCCTGCACTGTATAGTGAACTACTGGTGTCTGATTGTCAAAGAGTGGGGTGTGAATGTGGGCGTTTGTGTAAAACACAACAGTTTTCTCAAATCCTGTCATTCTAAAGGTTATCTCCCCTCCTTTACTTCTTAGTATATTGCTATTGTGTTTATGAAGTAATATGGGCTCCCTCTGGTGACTAATTGAACACCTACAAATTCCCAGAGCTGTTAATCAAAGACTGAAGCCTGATGTATCAAAGCATCTGCCTGTGTGCAGGAGGATGCCACATCCTTCTGCATTTCTATGTGTGTGTATATAAATTATCTAAAAAACTGTATAAACGCTAGATCCAAGAGACAGCCTCCTGCTTTGTTCATATCACGAGACATCCTGTTTCTATTCCAATCTTTTCTAACCTTTAAAGACCACCCACTGTAGGTAAGCAATGTATTGTTAGAATTACAGATGTTGATTTCACATCAAGACAATGATTTTTGCAAGCCAGTTTTATGTGCACTCAACTAAGTCAGGGCTGCGCATGTGTTCAGTTACCATGTCTGAAGTAAGAGGCTGAGAGGAAGGAGCAGGATCTTTTTAACCCTCCTAGCAGGAAGACAGTCATTTTCATTTCTGCCCGAAGGCAAACTTTTTTTGCCTGGATGGAAGGTGGTATTTGACTGCCATGCAAAAACATGCTGTAGTTTTCTGGAACTTTTCAATAGGATTTGTTTTGGTAGCAATACTATGTCCATCTTTAAGCTACACTGCTTGCTTAATAGCAAGCAAAGCTAGACTGAAGTTTCAGAGACTTACAAAGGATTTTTTGTTTGAGGCAAAATCTTCATGAAGTTCATCAAAATCACCACTGATGGTGATCTGGTTGCTCAGATTATAACATAGAAATACAAGAATTTCTGTGAAAGTTTCTTTAGAGTACCCATCCTGAGAATGAATTTACATTGCAGTCCGGTAACGTGCAATACTAATCTTTCAAGAACGGAAGAAAAAGCTGGGCTGTATCTATCACAATCGACTAAACAACTTCAGACCTGGGCAATGAAACCCAGTTGTAAGTGTACTTAATATATTAGCAAGATCCCCCCAAATGCTCCACACCATATAGCTCTCTCTTGAACAACTCCTACATACTGTTCACAAGTTAGAATGAACCGAAGACCTTTTTCAGTAGGCAGTTTGGATGCAGCATCTAAATTTGGATTAATAGTGTGGATTCAGACTGCTCCTTTGTCAGATGGCCTTCATAACTGAAAGCCATCCTAAGCACTGTTTTATTTATAAATATAGATACAGTACTTCATAAGAGTTGTTATATTGTAAGTTGAAGTAGCCTTCCACTAAAAGTGAATAAAAAAAAATAGGTTAGATGAAGAGAAAAGAAGTGGTTTTGTTTAGCGTAATGTTTTTTTAGGGGTAATAGCATTCCAGCATCTTGGCTCATTGGCAATTCTCCACTTTTGGCTGGATAAGAAGGCAACTAAAGGGAAAAAAAAGGATAATACTTTATTTTGAGAGCGATTCCAGAGAAGTGTTTTCCTACTATATCAGCATTTTTTCAAGTGCACATCTTTGTATTCCTTATTTTCCTCACCTTTAACATATTGTTTAAATAGTAACGGTTATCCATTGTAATATATTCCATTATAATTATTCTTAGCAATTTCGTAAAGCTTTTTACTGGCACAATTAGGGTGAACTTTATGTTGAGTTTCAGCCTTCAGATTATCAATATGTAGCATCTTTCTACAATCCATTGTTAATTTTCATAGAATAAACATTTTTTTCCTCCAGTAGCCTTTGAGATTGCAATGGTACAATAAATTCCACAAGTATTAAAATTCACTTTCTGATACTTCCAGTCCATATTCAAGTGTTTTGTCAAGTTAGATTTCTCAATAAGTTTATAATTTCCTGTAAAGGCAATATACTTTTCTTGAGAGAAAGTGGTGACTCAGTTTATTGTAATCCAATTTCTCAATAAAAATGTAAAGTCACATGCTGGAGAGCCAGTGTACTTAAGTCTCTTCCCAGTTCTGTCCATTTTCATCCTTTGATATGATCTTTTTTTAGGTAATAATTGCATCTGTGGCCATCTGTGGCCTTACTCTTAAGTGAATATGTATTGACTTCAGCCAATGTAAGATGGAATTGTTCAGATATTAAGACTTCATTACTAAATTTCAGCATATTGTGAAAAAAAATGTAAGTAGTACTCAGTATCCCCTGTCAGGTTTTTTGTTAGCCTTAGAAAATAACTGGACAATCCTGCATGTTGTAAAAAATAATTTTTAGTATCTGAACAACTGCTTCTTTATGCTTCTTTAATGTTTGAGTTGTCAAAATAAACAGTTTGTAATGACATACCTCAATATTTGTATTATTCATGGTTTATGAATTCTGAAACTCTCTTAGCAGATAGGAAAAACGAAAACTTTCTTTGCCTTCAAGATCAAATGATAATTATTGATAAGTTGTTTTTGCATCTTTATTTACTTTTTTCATTTTGTGGAAAGAATGGTATCTCTTAAAGTTCCTATTATTTTTATCTTCTATAAATATTGATACATTGCAAGCAGGTTTTTTTCCAATTTTCAAAAATTCATAGTGTGAGTTCTTTGCTGCCTTAAAAATAATGAAGCAGAAAATGGATTGCTCCTGACTTAAACGTGTGGAAGTGAAGAACTACTGGGAATATTTTAGTATTTCTTTGCTTTGAGACATCAGTGGTCACAGGACAAAATGTCCCTTTTAAGAAAAACTTGAGTGTCCTCAACTGAAAGAGGAGTTAATATATAGAAATTATACAGAGCTTTTTTTTTTCTCTCTAACAAAAATTTCCATTTTAACAATAGGTAAATCTTGGAAAATAACACTATTTAAATTTTCTGTAATAATCAAGTAATCTACAAGCATGACTATGAATAGTACAGTGGCATTTTCTTACTACTTCTGCAGCAGCCACCTCGTTCTTCTCTTTAAACTACTGTTGCTAAGCAAATTAAAGAGTTTTGTTCTTAGAAATACTAGAATCATTTTATGATCGGTTCCATTTGCATGCTTTCTTACATCTGACAGTCTATCTTGAGCAACTGAAAAAATGTGTGTGCATAAAATACAGGAGGTTTTACAGAAATAATTGCAATATCTTTGCTATTTCAAGAAAAAACTGTCGCATCCTGAAACATGCAACAGTTCGTCTTTTTTGAGAGAACAGATTGAATTGCTGTAGGACTGATTCCACTGTAGTCACTATCACTGCATGGAAGGGTGTCACTCAGTCATTTAAAAGTACATGAAGTATTAGATTTGGTTTTGTCCTATGAACTCTCTTTCTCCTCTACATCCTCTTTCTGATGGAACAGTAGATCCCAGACACTTTGTTCCATATAGACAGTCTTCCGTTAAACATAAGTGTATGAACTAAAAATTACTTTTAGATACCAAGAGAAAGCGTATATAGGATAATCTTTGGTAAGATTTTTTCTTAGGCAGATTAAAGGTTTTGCTTGTTTTCAGAAATATATTTCAAACTTGGCATTTTGCATTTCAAAGGGGATCGATCCCATTTCTATATAAAGTTTGAAAGAGAAACCTCATCAGTTCGGAGCCTTTAAAATCAAAGATGTTGCAGAACTGTAACAAACTCTTATTTAGGATCAAGATACATGGCTTGATTTTAATATATAAGACTACTGGGGGAATTGGACAAAACACTCTTCAGCAAAAAGGGTGCAGGTACAGTCACCGAGAAGACCCTCTGGGGAGTGTATATTCCCAGTACTTCTCTCCTTGGCTAAAAGTTACTCAGTTTTGAAAGATAATCTCAGCATAAAGTCTCAGAGAGTTTACAACCTGTTATTTAGGGGGTGCACTCAGCCTGAGCTCCCCTCTGACAGCCCCATCACCTTCCCTAACCTCAGCAACAGACCATTTTGCTTTCCAGCTCCAATGCATGAGGGTAAGCCTTGCTCTCAAATCTCTTCAGCACCTCCAAACTAACCAGCACCACAGTATAATGATGTCCTTTGTGACCTGCTTTTTTTTTAACAAAGCACTGAGCCTAGAAGACAATTTCTGGATGTGTTTGGTAATGCCAATATGTAATAGACCTCTTCAGAGCAACTGGCTTGATCCTTACATCAACATCTGTTATGCATATGAAACCCACATAAGGCAAATATTCTTCATATAATCATTAACAAAGTTTTCACAGAATCACAGAATAGTTGAGGTTAGAAGGGACCTCTGGAGATCATCTAGTCCAATGCCCCTCCCTACTCAAGCACGGTCACCTAGAGCACGTTGCACAGGATCACGTCCAGACAGGTCTTGAATGTCTCCAGAGAAGGAGACTCCACAACCTCTCTGGGCAACCTGTTCCAGTGCTCTGTCACCATCACAGTAAAGTAGTTTTTCCTCATATTCAGACAGAACTTCCTGTGTTTCAGTTTGTGCCTGTTGGCTCTTGTCCTGTCACTGGGCACTGCTGAAAAGAGTCTGGCCCCATCCTCTTGACACCCTTCCTTAAGATATTTGTATACATTGATGAGATCTCCTCTAAGCCTTCTCTTCTCCAGGCTAAACAGGTCCAGCTCTCTCTGCCTTTCCTCATAAAAGAGATGTTCCAGTCCCCTAATCTTCGTAGCCCTATGCTGGACTCTCTCCAGTAATGCCATGTGTCTCTTGTACTGGGGAGCCCAGCACTGGACACAGCACTCCAGATGTGGCCTCACCAGGGCTGAGTAGAGGGGGACGATCACCTCCCTGGACCTGCTGGCAACACTCTTCCTAATGCACCCCAGGATACCATTGGCCTTCTTGGCCACAAGGGCACATCGCTGTCTCATGGTTAACTTGTTATCCACCAGGACTCCCAGGTCCTTCTCCACAGAGCTGCTTTCCAGCAGGTCAGCCCCCAACCTGTACTGGTGCATGGGGTTATAAATATATATATATATGTATATGTGTGTGTGTGTATATACATATACATATATATGTATGTATTTACAGGCAAAATCCTAACTATGATCAGTACTTCTGGTATGAAGTTCAATGTAGTTTTAAGAGAATTACAGTCTTTTGTTGGACTTCTGTGGTTAATTTTCATTGCCAGATACTTTGAGTTGACTTCTGCTTTAAAAGCAAGGTCATTTCTGCAATGGCTTTGTTGACTGGTTCGGCCTTCATGTAATAAATGATGGAACTAAAGGTCAGAATGACAGTTTAAAGCTCAAATCAAAGAAACCGTGGATGGTACCTTGAAGAGGAGATAGAGTAGTGCCTTTCCCAGAGGCAACTGGAAAACATGCAAGAAACCGTGTTTGATATGGCCTAAAAGTCTGTTCTTTCGGTGTGAGTTCTCTACTCTGTTAACCAGCAGTATAATTAAAGGGAAGCAGAGCAATCACAGTGCGACTAAATCCTTTTCTTGTTAAGGAAATAAAAAATGAGCACAGAAAACTAAAACTAAATATGAAAACAATTTACTTCAGTTTTCATATTTTCTGTCCTTCTTTCTCAAACACACACATTCTTCATATTTAGTGTCCTGCTAGTATGACTATCTTTTCTAATTAGAATGGAAATATCATATTCAAAATGAAGAAATTTCAATTTTAGTCTATCACAGACAATTGATGTTGCATACCATTGTGGAAATGAATCCTGTTCACAGGTAGATAAGTCCTGTTTTTTTTTTTTTTAAATCAGAGATAACCTTAACAGTTAAAAATGGACAAAAGTAAGTATATTTAAATATGTATTGTGAAATCAAAGAAAGCATCTAAATTCACTTGTTACACAGAAGCCATTCAAAAAACTGCCTTGAGGCACACAATCCATTGCATATTAAGAATGTGAAAATTTCTCCTTTCACAAAGATTAGCATATTTTTTTTCTGTGGGAATATATGTTCAAAACCATTTGGGCATTTAACAAGAGAAGCTGTTCCCATCTAAAGCTAGAAATAGCATTTCAAGATCCCATTAAAATCAAATAAAATTGAATTAATTTGTCCAGGCTTTTTAGGGAAAAACCACACCTTTGCCTGTCTCCTCTTTGATACTGAAGTTTTACTAATGACAAAAAGTTGGAAAAATGGCGCTCTGCTCTTTGGCTGTTTCTTTTTGGTGCCACATTGAGGATCCTTCGTTCTTTGTATCCTGGTCACCGCTTCATTTCTTGAAAGAGTTGAGAGGATGAATAGACTAAGAAAGAATAAGAATAATACTCAAATTGGGATATGGAACTTTCTTTTAAAGTTTGGAGGGAAGAAAAAATATTACCTCCTTTCATGTTTTCACTACCATAACTCCTTTATGGATGGTGTTGGTAGCCTCATTAGCTTAAGAAATTTGTTAATGTAAGTGCCACTGTGCAGTAGCTCTCTTTATTCTTGTAAAATGAGTCTTGAAACATCTTTAAAATTCAGAGTTTCTGCTTTTTCCTGTGTTATGAACATATTCTGAGATTTCTTTAGGTCTAACAAAACTGGCAGGAGTTAAGAATTTCTTAGAAGTCCAAATATACTTGCCTTTATTATACATTTTAGTTTCGAGGTAAACTTTTAAGCTTAATTGTTAGTAGCTTAAGTTGTTTTTTAAAGCATTGACCTTCTTGCTTAACAATTCTTGAATATATTATCAATTCCATATAAGTAATTCCTTTTTTAATATAAGTATATTCAAATAGCTTCATATTTTCATTATGATTACAACCTTACTATATTGTGCCTAAATAAATTGCTGTTTAAATAGCTGTGCTATAAAAAATCATTTCTTAACTATAAACATTTTCTTCAAAGTTACGTTTAAAGCTTCTTATGAAAGGATTTTGCTTGTGAGAATGTTCCAAGGGTCTTACTTTTAGCTTCAAACTGAAGGATTTTTTAACCACTTGCTTGGTATGAAAAAGAGAAATTCCTGTTTCAGGAGAGGAATGGTTGGCTTGGATAGGCTAGTTAATGTACTATTTATATGCCTTATTTTTCCTTGAGATCATGGAAAGTAATACCTTCATATTCCTTAGCAAAGGGGGTATGTTACTTGAGAAGACATAAGGGCTATTTGCCCTTAAAGCAAAGCCCACTTCCCTTAAGACTGCAATCCACAGCAGTTCTCTTTACAGGTCACAAGAAGTCACCCCTTCTGAGCATTCTGCACAGCACCAAAATCATCAAAACCCTGGTCTCAGTGAGAAGCCTGCGTGTCCGTGTGACCGTAAATGTGTAGCTCTACATGAAAGCTCACAACTGCAGGGCTAATGCTCTGTCACATCCTTTTTCTCTTTCCCCAGAAGATCTGCACCTACGAGGTAAATACAGATATGTGAGCAAGCAAGAGATATCTTGTAAACTTTTGCCTATCCTTTATTAATGAAAAGCAGAGGTCTCCTAGGAGCAAGTTTAATTAGCTTGAACACTTTAGTTTCTAAAACAAGCAATTAAAACAAGTATAAACTTTACTCCAAACGTCAAATATATAAAAATGATAAAGATTTTTTTCTTCTTTGAAGTTTTGTCAGGATGAGGTATTTTTACATCAGTCTCACAGAATAAGTACAGCCTTTTTCTATGTCTGGGCATCTTTAACTGAAGTACATACTGCAGTGGATATAAGTAAAGAAGGAAATGGGTTTAAAAGTGATGTTTGGGAAGCAGTGTGGGAATTAATAGAGTGAGTCCCTGCTGGATATCATGAGCAGGTGAGTGTTTCAATGCATGCTGCATTCTATGTCAGTTTTTAAACTGTATCGTGGTTAAGATTCATGGCTAGGGAGATGAATAGCTGTGAGAAAATAAAACTGATAAAACAGAAAAGAAAAGTCGTTTTCCTACTTTATTTTTGTATCTACATGGCTGAAATTGTATTATGTGAGGTTTTAGAAACTAGCCATGCAAAGCATTTAGATTCAGATATTAGCATCATACTGTGAACTTGGTTCATATATTTCAGGTCGTTGTAAACTTAGAGCACTATGGGATATCCTCCATTTAAGCATATAAAAAGTCAGCAACATAAATAAATATATTAAGATTCACTAATCATTATCTAAGCAGTCACACAGTGGTTTTTTTTGTTTCTGCTTTTATTTCATTTGTGTGTTTTGTTTTCTTGAATGCGCTCTATACTATCTCCACTTTCCTTCTTATTATGGAACTACCTCTTGATAATATGTATTCATTCTTCATTTGCTTTGGTATGGCACAAACACTATACATTCACACAGAGACTGGAACATTTAGTAAGGGACAGCACCATACCATTTTGCCAGGAAACGGAACATCATTGTGTCCTTGGAAATTTTTTGCTCCTGGAGAGGAACTAAAATCAATGATATACTAATACAGGAGTTCTTTGGTATCTCTCATTTTCTTAATTTGAAATTTTAGAGTTGAACTTATTTTGGAGTTGAACTTCTTTTAGAGTTGAATTTATTCCATTCTTTTTCCAGCAACACCAAAACTTCAGCAAGTAGAGAGGAACCAGAGCTGCCTTATTCAGAATGCTGCTTCTTTTGTCCCAACAGAAATGAGGTGGGGTGTTGACACAGCATAATTTTACTCATCCAACTCCTGACCTATTTTAGACGTCTATGTTATGATGACATGATAGGAAATGTGTGCCCATATAGTCTATAGGCTGTAAAGGGATTGCTCTGAGACCCCAAGCATATCACTTCATTTTTCCATGTCTCAGCTTTAAAATGGATATATTACTTCTTTTTTTCCCCATATTTTCTTCTCTTATATATGTAGATTGTATTTTTTTTTGGTTTGGGGGCTGCTTATTGATCTATTTTTCCAGTGCTTAAAACAATGGTTCTCTGCAATATAAATAGCAGAGATGAAAGACCTTCCATTTTGTTGCATGGTTAAAATAGTTTTGAACTTCCTAAACTGTTGTTGACTCAACAGCAGTATTACACAGTCCTTTCATGTTTTGCTTTCAAAGTATCTTTTCCATATTACCAACTATGAAGATGCGTCATGATATGATTTTAAAATGAAAGATGTTGAATATAAACCAGATGAGAGAACTATTTCTATCTTTAAAAAGAGCTATATGTATAACCAGATGTATAAAAATGTCAAACACCATGTTCCAGTGCTGAATATACTTAAATATGTGGTTATAATTGTAATTCTGAAGTGATGCCTTTAATTAGAAGTTGATGCTCTGAGGTAATTTCTTTAGTCAGTACAGTGCTCAACTGAAGGTTTATTCTGCTAGACAAAATCTTTACTCAACATCCATCATTCAAAGAAGCCATAAACAAAGCAGATATCTTTCTCATCCGCTCCATTTTTATTAGATGGAATGAAGAGAAACTTTTGTAAATCGTTCCACAAAAGCAACTTAATTAAAGGATAAAGGTATTCACAGAAGTTGGAATTATGCAATTCAAAGGATTTTTTGTTACTGTTTTTCTGAGGTGCAGTAACTGGTCTTGAGAAAACACCCTTTTTCAGGCTGTGATCTTCAGGTCTAGGGGCTGGGCTGAGAACACAAACTGTTTTTTAGTGAAGATGCATGGTTTCATACAAAACATTTCTGAAGAGAAGGAAGAGATACAGTAAGAAAAAATGAACATGGCTTTATAGTGTGCAGGGTCGCTGACTGGATGGATGGGCAGGCTTTGGATGACTTATTTTCAGGTTTCTTCCTCCCTTTTACATAAAATAAACATTGGAAAAAAATAATTATAAGATTTCCACCTGAGTCCTTTAACTACTAAGCAAAGAAATAACTTCTTCACTCTCTTATCATGGCTGCCTACCTGATGTTTATAGTACTGTCCTGGAAATTCCCTCAGGCTAAGGAAAGGAGCATGTCTTTAAAATGCTGGGTGAACTCTCTGTTAACATAAAAGCTAGATAATGACACCACCTCCAATATCACCTCCAATATCACATCTCTGCTGAAGGCTGTCAAACAAGACCAAAGAGTGTTTGTTTTTGCCTGTCCACAGGGAGATTCCTGGCTTTGCAGGAGTGACACATCTCCCCAAAGTCCTCACTGGTGCCTAAGTGCTGGAGAGAAGCATGATTTCACAAGTAAATATGCATTTAGCATTAATACCGACAGGCTTTATGTGTCTCCCTGTTCAGAGCGTGCATGATTAGACAAGCCTTCTGATGTGTCTGACTCTTTATGGCCTGTAGAAGAGAGAGAGCTGCACTTCAGGAATTTGGAGTCCACACCGGGTACCTAAAATGTGCAATTGCACACTTTGGGCATCTGAATCTTTTTCTGTGCATGACCTCCAAGTTGCTTCCTGGACTAACCATCTTGTAAAGAAGTGTTAACTGAAGAGGAGAGGTTAAGGTCCTTGTTCAAAGATAGACAACAAATTTATGACAGAGCTGGGGAAAGAACCCTGTTGTCCTAGATTCCAGCCACCAGCTATGACTTATTGTTTCTCCTGCCTGGTTATTGATCATGCATTTATTTATTAGCAGCTTGCCAGAAGAATGTCAGCTGATAAGCTAAATATGTGAAAAGACTGTGCGTATACCCAGACATTTGGATATGTTCCTACATATCCAAAAGAAAACAGTATACTGAGGACATCTGCAGTTCTCATTTAAAGGGAGAGCAGATCAAAGGAGGATGGGGGTGGTGCCGAGTTCCTAAAGCTTTTTTATGTGTAGCTGTACAAGTCTTCTTGGTGTTTCTCTGTCAGTTTTAAACCACAGAATCTGTGTCGTTATTCCCCAAGTTTTTCTTCTTTACATGAGTGTTCCCTCATTTATAATCTATGTGATTACACAGGGGAGAATAAGCACAGAATCTGGACCATAAAGCCTGCTACCTCAGGTTGCCAAGTAACTGGACAGGGAAGAGGTTTTGTTTTCCAGGAACGGCAGGAAGGATGAAAGTGCTTGTGTGAAAGGATCGTTGGTAGGAATTTAGAAGTGCATATTTAAAGGAAAAACAGTTATCAAATGTGAATGCTGAGAAGGAAAATGAAACACATGCAAGAAACTTACTTAAGAAATATAGTAAGAAAGATCTCCTTTTTCTTTCCTCCTGTAGCTCGGAACCCTTCAATCAACTTAGAGGTGAACTGTATGATCTTCAGCTATGCTTTTAAATGTACGCATATGAATAGTCCCACCAAAATCAATGCCTTTGACATCTGGATGTGTCATTTGTTGTATTGTAATCTACCAGAACTCCAGTGAAGAGAAATAATAACATCTTCCACATCAAAGGAAATAAGAAGAGGAAATAGATGAATCTACCACAAACAGTATCTCTATTTAAGACCAACCACATGATTTCATTATTTTCTTATGTTGCTTTGCATCTGAAATCCAGTCCTGTGGTGATGTTTTCAATTACTGTTACATGACTGTGATATAAAAAGGAACACCTTTAGCATAGGTGAGTTGTAATTGGATATTTTTATGTTATGCTTATGTGCATAGAATATTTTCAGTTTAGTTTATTTAAAAACAGTTCATTATTTACTTATATATACATTTAACATATAATTTCTCATTAATGACTGAAAGCATTTATTAGGCATACTGGAACAACAACAATAGGCCAAGCTACTTTTCTCTGGAACCACTCACATCTGGAACCTGTCCTTTCAATGACTACTGCTTTTTGCTCACCTTCCTGTTGAAGAGCCTGGGGAAATGCATGCTGTGAAATGAAGAAGCCAAATTCAACATGATATGCCTTTTAGAAGCATTCTGTACCCTAGAGTACACTTTCTCATATTTGCAAACTTTGCAGCTACTAGAATTATAAATTGAAGCTCAGATTCAAAGCAACTATCATGTTACCCTCTGTAACTTCCCTTGGCAATAAAGGGCACTTAGGCACCTACGGTGGCTAAATAGGCTCATCCTTTCCATGCACACATACACAGAGAATAGAGCCTAAAGCAAAAGCCCATGTTCTCTTATGCTGAAGTACATCATGCTAGATTTAGGTTTCAGTCCCCTTAGAAATGAGAACTGAGATTCTCCTGAGTATACAGACTATTTTTGTGGATTGCCCAAGATATAGAAAGGAATGTAACAGCACAAGAATTGGTAACAAAAGCTGCCTTTTTATTTCTGTCCTCAGGAAGGTCCTGAGGAAGAGGCTTGGGCCAAATTTGCTGGTGTTCCATAGCACCTGGCCACTGGAGTGTTCTTACTGGAAACCGGAAAAGTTGATTTACATGCTCTTTTCCTTAGGTTTTGCAGGATCTCAAGGTAGTGCATGCCAGAATCAAGAGAACACTCATCTGCAAAGCTAGTGGATGTCATACTTTACAGGTGCACCTATCTCTTCTGTCGACATGTCTGCCCTCATGAAATGCCACATGACTGATGTCAGCATTGCATTTCTTGAAGAGTCACAAAGGTTATTAAAGGCTTGGAGCACCTGTCATGTGAAGAGAGGCTGAGAGACCTGGGACTCTTCAGCTTGGAGAAGAGAAGGTTCAGGGGGATCTTATCAGTATATGTGAATATCTGATGGGAAGGTGTAAAGATGGAGCCAGACTCCTCTTAGTCCTATCCAGTGAGGGCAAGAGGCAATGGACACAAATTGAAATACAGGCAGTCCCGTTTAAACATAAGAAAGAACTTTTTGACTGCGATGGTGAGGAAACACTGGAACAGGTTGCCCAGAAATGTTGTGGAGTCCCCATCCTTGGAGATATTCAAAACCCAACTGGACACAACTCTGAGCAACCTGTTCTACCTGTCCCTGCTTCAAGCAGTGGGGTTGGGCTAGATGATCTCCAAAGGTCCCTTTGACCCTTATCCATTCTGTGATTCTTCTGCAAGGGGAGATGGGGTTTTAGGCAGTCTCAACTCAGTATCAGGTGATGATTGAATAATTCAGCATGAACATGTGAATATCAAGCATGGAAAGCACTTTGGACTTCAGACTCGTTCTGGAAAGTATGGACAGAGTCTATGGCAACACACTGTTCTGTCAAAAACATGCAGTAAGCCAGTTGGAAGCAGACAGGAAACTCATCTTCTTCAAGTACTTCCAGTTCCATAGTAACAACATTTTTTTTTGCTAAGACACATGCGGTGATGAAGCTGACTGTCCTTTTTAATCATTCTTTTCTACTACTTATAAAACATTACAGTTGTAAGCTGTGCAGAAGGTATGTATCCCCATTGTACAAATGAGGTCTTCTACTAAGAGTCTGAAAATCACATTGAAATTCACACTAGTCAATGGGGTTCTATAAAAATAGGAGGCCCACGCTATTAAATGAAACAGGCCAGGGTCTGAGGGCAAGTGTCCATATGGCTAAACTGTCAGCCATCAGGAGAAAGTGGCCTCACCCACTCTGCTCATTCAGAGCAGTCCTTGCATGGTGCTATCCCTTAAATCATGTCCAAGGAAAAGCACTATTTGGGTCAGGCTGATACAGTTAAACAGTCTAGATGCTCATGGGCTTAATGCCCTTGCCTGTGTTTTGGTGCTGTTTGGTTTACTTAGATAGACCTAAGTAGGTAGTCCCTTGCTCAGGTCCAATTCCAAGATGAAGGCCAAAGAAGATACATTCTCTATAGTGTTCCATTTTAAAAATGTTTGGGCTGTTAAATATTAACAAGGCGAAAAAAGTTGCAATTAAAAAAACCCTGTAATATTAGAAAATTTCCTTGCAAAACATCATTGTGAAGTGTATGAAATTTTCTGCTCTCTGGGCTTACTCTAGGATGTTTCACAACACAGCTTGGTAGAGCTCCATCAATGTCAATGGATTGGCATCAGTTTAAACCAGCTGAGGATCTATTCTTTTGTATTTGTATGAATGCAAAATGATCATTAGAGAGAAACAGTAACTAAGTGAAAGGCTATCATCATAAGAGAGAATCTGAAAAGGTTTCTTGGGGTTTGGGATGTTTTGGGAGGAATTTCTTTTTTTGGTTTGTTTTCCCCTCAGGAGTTTTCGTAGTTCATTTCTAGAGCTTAGGCACTTTTACCAAATATTTTCTTTGTATTACATTTATTTATAATTCTTTTACATTTACTATAATAAAGCCTTTATTGATTTGACACAAACCAACAGTTGCATTTCACTATGGAAGTCAACTGAAAAAATACATGCCATCTACTGAACATGGACAATACACCAGAGACTGCAGATGACATGTATTAACTCCCTTATCATTTTTATACCTCTTCAAGCACAGTATCAATTATATACGAACACTCACAGCCAGAGCTTGTACTTGATAGGCTGCATTTAAAACCTTTGCAGTACAATGAACTATAAACAACTAGCATCACTTAGATCCATTTTAAATAGGGTTTTGTACTAAGAAAAATCTTTGATGTGGAAATTATTTTTAATTTGAAATTCATCCTCTTAACATGATTGGCTTGGCTTTTGGAAGCAATATTTTTGTACTGTATTTGGCAGATTAATTCACTGGAATTCAGAAACAGAGAAGTAACCACTTCTGAACAGCACTATGTTTTATTGAAATGGAGGTCTTAATATGCTCCGGAGCTGCAGATAGTCCAGGAATCTTCCCAGAACTACCATACCTCAGGTGCAGGTCTCACTGTGCTCTCTGTTCCTCCTGGTGTTTGGAGGCAGGGTTGATCACAGATGCCTTCAAGGAAGGAAACAATAAATAATAGGACAACTAGATCAGAGTGACCTGGAATAAGGGAAAGCTGAGTTGCTGGTCAGATGTGAGAGTGATCCCAAGCCACAAGAGTGTTATGGTATTCTGTGAACAAGTAAATTATTTCTTGGCAAACTGCAAGCATGGGACAGATCTGTGAGAAAGTGGTTAGTATGTGGGTAAAATGAACCCCTGTGAAAAGGAACAGTGGCAGAAACAGTTTCTAAGATCAGAGTTCCAGAAGTGTATATCAGACTACTAGGTGCTTATCAAACAACCAGAAGAGGTATCTGGAAGTCTCACAATAGATGAGTCTGGATGGATGTGAAAGTTCAGCCTGTATTTACATGTCTAAAGAAAAAGATAATAAATCTTGAAATACATGACAGAAGTACTGAGCACTGCTTTCAGTCCACACACCTGACACCGTAAGACTGTCCGTGTTTGTTCTCACGGTTTGTTGGGAATCTGTCCACTGATTCACATGGCCATAGATTAAGCCCTGATTAGGCCATAGTTACCATGATTATGTGTAATCACATAATGAATTGGATTCATAGTGTAAATTTTGCACATTACAATGTCTGAAACATATCTGGGCACTTGGACAGTACATAATTAATGCATCACCTAACATCTGCTTAAACCTTGGCCCTCTGCAAAGGTTTGAAATCTTAGTTATTTACTTCGTGCTGAATTTTGGATGCCCTGTTTTCAGTTTCAGACTTGCCAAAATATAATTGAACATATTCATATTAATTTTATTTCTAGAAAACTGTTTGCAAATACTCCCCTTTTTTCCAATTATGTTCATTCTTTCTAACAGCAAACCCACCAACATTTCAAGGTGAGCTGAAGTGGATACCTGCACAGTGTAACAAAAGGGAAATAACAATAGCAAAATTGCTTTACTTGTGGAAGGAAAGACTTCTGGATTTTAAGCTATTAAACCAAACATCACTTATCAGTGTGGAAATAGTAAAAGAAGTAGTTCTCCCTCCTCCATACTCTTCTTGTCCCACCCTCATTCACAGAAAGAGTCTTCTCATTCAGACCCTGTACCTGAATACTCCCACTAATGGAATAATTAGTTTCATAGGCATTGCTGATTAAGTTAAATACTTATAAATATTTACAACACTTTGCATAATATGCTGAGATAAAAAAGAGAAAATTAATGGTGAACTCCTTTCTATAGATTCAGTTGCTTTACATGATCCAACTAGTAATAGGAAAGTTTAAATGTAGTTGTCATGGTAACAAGGCAACATAAATTTTATCAACTGCAACTACTATATTATAATAATGGAGCTATTTTCACGGCCTTTGATTTTCTTTTTCAGGTTGTGTTTGCACCACATCTCATGCTGGCAAGATGAAAGGTATGTTGTGTCTGCCTTGTGTTTTTTTTTCTCTCAAGCTTTCTAAGAGGTTTAGAGACAAATTCAGAGCATTTAATTCAGGCACCTGATAAAGGTATGGCACTTCCAAAAACAGCTCCCCACTTGAATGATGTATCTCACCAAGGTACTAAGACTCCCAGTATAATCTATATTCAGGACCTCTGAAGGGTGATGCTATGCCTCTGCTTACTGAGTAGGGAGCCAACTGCAGAGTGGGAAATGCTAAGCAGAAGCATATACTTGAGCTCTCACCCCTCTTGAGGACATAGATCTGTACATATGAAGCTGGATTCATCCCTGCTAACTGCAGGTGCTTAGCTGGAGGAACAAATTTAAAAGCCAAGTCAATCCAGGCTCCTTAGAGAGTCAAGGGAGAAGAAAGTACATACAAAGAATAAATTCAGATCTTGTCTGTGCTGAGTCACACGTAGATCTGGTGTTTCTCATCAATAATTGTGCAGAGCTCTTGGGGGATTTGACTCCTAACTTGGGGCATTTCAGGTAAGTGCCTAGGGTTAGATGGAAGAACTCCAGAGCTCATGGGCTTCCCCAGAGCGCAGCTGCCTAAATCAGAAGAGGTTTTATCTTTTTTTTAAACCAGAAGACTTTTGAGGAAAGCATATTATAGGAATAGTAATAGCAATAGAGATAGGGGAAGAAGCTGGACTCCATAGATGAGTGGTTAGGGAATTCAAATAGGAGCAAAAATCTTGTATCTTTTCTCCCTGGAGTATCTCTGGCTCTCAGGTGTAAAACAAAAGAAGAGTCCCCACTGCAGTTCTGCTCCCTCTTAGATGTGTGCCTTTACCAGCAGGTGACATTCAGGTTGTCTGTTGTCTGCTGTCATTGCATCTTCAGAACAGTTACGTGTCTAACTGCAGTTTGCACAGTCACCCAAATTTATTTGCTGTCTTGAACCTTCTGCTTCAATCCAAGTTCAGGCCAAGGGACTCTCTAAGCCTGGAAAGAGAGGCTGAGAGATTTGCCCTAAAAGCATTTGTTCTTTTTCCAGCAAAGAGAGTAAAATGCCAAGACCCTAAACTCAGGGCTGGCTAGACCTTGCACCCGTTATTTTGGTCTCTGTGTGCAGATGGGGAGAGTTGAGGGGAGAAGGGGATGTCTAAGGACTGAATCATGTGTGAAGTGCTGATCACTTGAAGGGAGAAAGGGTTACAGCCTGGGGTGGTGGCTCGCTATTCTACAGTAATATGGGGCCATCCAGGGAAGTACAGCTTCCAAGCTGTCCTCCAACGTGACCTGTCTCCTCAGGTGTCACAGGTGAACTTGATGGGACTGTTACTGGAAAACTTCCAAGTCCTGGGTCTCCATTAGCTACAGAAGCCAAAGGAGTTAATGTAGGCCTGCTTCAACCTGAGTGAGAAGCTAGTCAAGATTATCAAGAAGCATACAGCTGCGTGACGTGAACCACGCCCTGGAATAACACCAGTGTTTAGTATGGATTTTTTTTTTTCAAGGCCACACATTCAGTGAGCTGAGCACTGCCAGGAGCCATTTCATTTTTCTCTGATTATCAGACATAATGTCACCTCTATGAAGAAGGAAGAAAAATGAATGAGTATTGAAAAGAAACACCAAAGTTTAATACTCACCAACAGGGTTAAAGTGTTTTAGAAAAAATAGAAAATAAATATTTTTATGAATTTTATATATGTGAGGTGTTCTTAAGAGTACACGTATATATATATACACATACATACACACACACAGTTATCAGTAGATGACCTGTTTGTTTTGGCTGTAGTATCTTTTTGGCTTGTGCATGAATGATTTTTTTAATAAAAGGACACATGCATGAGGAATTCTGCCTAAGTGGAACTTTGTTTTTAACCTTTATTGACCTATCAAGTTAATCAGCTCAAAGCTTCAGAGCCAGATTCTGATTTCACTGACATAAATGTACCGTAACTCCTGCAAAGTTAGATCATGTAGTGTGATCTGTGAACAGCAGCTGTCCATGCAACTTTGAGGCTGTGTAGATTTCTTGCAAAAGGTCTTTTTAGGAAAAGAGAAAAAAGTTGTAGATGCTATATATCAGTCCACATATGTGAAATTTCTAGTAGTGTCCATAACTTATGGAAAATATCTGGTAGGCACAGGATGAAAATTGTTTGAAATTGTTGTGATAGAAGGACAATTATGGATGTACATGATGAGGCAGAGAGCAGGATTTAGATTACAGAGTATCTGAAAAAAGGATTGGATCTTAGAATACAAGAGGTTTGCCAGGAGTTTCTCTAACTAACATGTAGTCAACAGTTTATAGTCAAAAATCCTTAAGAAATGCTAAACACAGCAAACAAACCACACTGGCCAAAGGATTGTTGTTAAAGCCTGCTGTCATTTTGGAAAATTAATCGTTTCCTCCTTCTTTTTATTCTCAGTTTCTCCATGAGTTGACTCTTGTTGTTCTGGAATTGTTGGGATCTTACTTCTAGATTCCTATAACTGGTGAGTTCCCAAACTATGCTCCATATTGCATGCATGACAGTCAATCTACTTCACAGGGGTACATACAAACACTTAAACAAGATGCATGTATACAAACTGTTAAACAGAATTTTTTAAAAGTCATTCTGATCTAATGGGTTTATAAAAACTACTACATCACAAATAAAATTGTAGACTGCATCTCAGTGTATGTGTGCTCTTGGTATTAAACTGCTCTGCATTAATAAGAACCCTTTAGATTCAACTTTTCAGAGCTTCCGCAACAACGCAGTTCCAAAGAATTTGGATAAGGAGAGCATGGTAGTCACTAGGGAGTGCAACCAATAAAAAGTCAGAAAGCGGGGTTATCCTTTCTCTCTTCTCCTTTACAACACTGTTTGGATCAACTATGTAGCAGAGTGGAAAATCATTTCAAAGTTAGCCTCCTTTCTCATACAAGTACCAAACAAAATAATCAAGACATATAAAGATGTAGAAGTCAATGCATCCAACAAACATCACCAGTACCAAACAGTGGCTAGCTATGCACCTGGAAACTCCTGAGGTATGCTTTGGAGTTCAGCAGCTCTATGCTGCACGTAGCAGTACTTCTGTGGATAATTTTGTAACTCTCTTGAATGAGGCAAGGCATCCAAGTGAGCTGCTGACGGCAAGAAGCCACATGGGAACCTGGATCTAGTTGAAAGGAAGCAAAAATTGGTTTCATGGCAACTACTAAGTCCAATTATTCCCTGAAGCATGCAGAGAGAGATGTAATGAAATGTAGGCAATATGAGGGTGGAGATTACTGCAGCACTTTTATTGATTGTAGGAACAAGGCAGCAGATATGCTGTAAGACCGTGACAATGGGGAGTACATAGATGCACATGCACACACAGGCACATACGCACACAGCCTGAGTGGCAGTGTTCAGAGACAGTAAAGCTGGAACTTCCCAGCTATTTAGCTTGCTTCATTCCACTGGTCAGGACAGGTCTGTGCATTCATTTAACAGTAAACCCAGCTCAGCTTTCCTGGAAGGTCATAGTAGGACCATAATTATCTCATTAAGCAAATTGTTTCACTATCTGATCCGGCTTTGAGTTCAGTATTTCCATTACCTCCTTTAATATCTAAATGGAAAGGGCAAAATTACCAGCTGGTATCAATCAGGGAAATGCTACTGCAGTCAAAAAACTGCACAGACTTACAAATAAATTAGTCTTCCCTATTCTCTGCATTGTTTCCTTATATTTTTGCCCGCCTTACATGTTTATTTTATTGACAATCTTTATCTTTCCCTCTATCATGCAGGAAAGGAATTGAAAAGATATTCTATATAACTCATACTGCAGTTATATAATATATACTTTACCAGGAGGGGAAAAGCATGCTTAGAAGAAGAGAAAGCATCTAGGAGCAAAGTACAGGTGAGAATCTAGATTTATGTATTTGTTTGTGTCATATATCAGGATAAAAGACTTCGATTTCCACCTTTACTTTATGCCACTCAGGAGGCTGGGTGCTACTCGACTCAACTTTGTGACTCAGAACCATCTTTTTTTTTGCTCATCAGATACTAAGTTAGAGCTTGATTTAGAGATAAATTAAAGACTTTCTCTGATTTTGATGAATGCCAGTGCCTCCAGAGGATTTACACTGCAGCTGGTGTTCACTAGTTTCCTAGCCACTTAGGTAGTATGCCAGGAAATGTGGGAACATGGATACTCATAGGAGAGATGATGTCAGCACAATGTTCATGTGAGATCCCCACGTGCTAAATGATTCTCCTGTGGCAAGTTATTCTGGTTTTAGGGCCAGTTTATGCAATGAATGTGACAGAAGGAGCAAGCAACAAAAATAAAATCTCTTGTAATGCATTTGGAGCAAAACCAACAAATAACTGGGGATAGTCTTTAAAAAAGCATGCTGTTTACCTTGTATGTGCTCCCATAATAAACAAGAATATTATAGAAACTAACACCTTACTGAGATCTTAAGAAACATCTCCAGTGCTATTCCCTTATAGTCCCATGTTTTTAGTTCTTTGCAAAGAGCTAGATTCCACCAGTTTTTGTCCCCAAGGGTCCAGGCTGAGAGGGATAATCAATAGTCTTAACTGCTAAACGAGTATATGATAGGGGACATATTAGTCATAGCCGCAGACTTCCCAAATGAGTGGAGTTACATCCATTAGGGCATTTAGGTGATTAACTCCTGCTTTGGGGAAGACATAAAAAGATTAGGGCCTTCTTATAGGCCTTTTACTGTAGATTTGGGAGCAGATAGCATGATACACAAAGCCCAGGAAAATGACATTATTGTCCCTATCTTATAGCTATGAAGCTGAGGCAGAGGAAAAGGCCATGGTAGATCATACCAAAGGGTCATTCATTCCAATACCTTGTTTCTCACAAAGTCCAGTAAGATCAGCTCAAGACTAACACACTTACAATTATGTGTCTGAACACAAGGAGACTCAGTTCGTAGATCCTAGACTATCTGTGTGGGGCTGGCAGACATGGCACAGGACCTTTTGAGACCCATGCTCTCCTGAAGGAACAGCTAGAAGACAGCCGATATTCATAGGACATCTAAGGCAGCACTAAGCTAAGCGTAGTCAACTGAATTGCACCCTCCAGAGCTTACGGAGTTATTTAAGTCTTTTTTTCCAGGCTAAGGAGTCCTGTTCTATTTAATTTCTTCTCTTTGGAAGCAATTACATACCTCCAGTCATCTTATTATCCTTCTGTATATATCATAGTAATCATCTGAACAAACAAATAATCGTGTTGTGGTGAAAATGTGTGATATGTAAATCATGCATATATCATTGTTTGAACTCCTGCAGCACACTTTTGAGAGGCCTAGCTCTTTAGCTGTGTTTTATGTAGAAAATCTTTGCCAGCTTACTGAAGACTGTAGATGCACTTAGGGGCTAGATGCCTACAAGTCAGTCTCTGTGGATGAGTCCCTTTCTGTTCGTAGCCCTAAATGACTGATTGAGATCATGCAGAAAATTGAGCACAGGTCCTATAAGTTCTCACTGCCTCCCTAACAGCATGGCTATGGTTATAATCTTTTTCTACTCATAGTGTTTGAAAAAATAAAAACAGACAAAAAAAGCAGACTATAAACTGTACACAAGCTTCTGGAGAGGCTATTGAAAGGGTACAAAAAAAAGGGTTAAAGAAAATCTAACACTGGGTCCGTTGGCCAGGAGAACTGCTTAGCGAGCCAGAGAATCTCAGAGCACGTGTATCCATTAAATGAAAGCAAGAAGCAAATAATCAATTGGGTGCTTTATCAGCACTGTGTTCAATTAAATTTCAATTAAAAAGAAAAATAATGCAGCAGTCATTATCTAGGCAGTGGCCAGGGCCTCAGAGAAAAAAGTCAAGATATCCTTGTCAAATTGCGAACAGTTTAGATATGGATGAAATTCTCTGGCCTGGATACTCTTCAGGAGGCCACTGGAGGCATTCGTAATGGACTCTGTACCCCTAGCAGTGGAAACACTTCCAGTTTCTTACTGACCAAAGCTAAAATCTCTCTTTTGAAATATAATTTGATAAAACATTTTCGAATAGAAATATTGATAATACAAAGCAAAAATGAGAAATTATTAAAAAAAAGTGATTGCAATACAAGTAGAACTCTGTCCTT